>NC_059338.1:45507500-45813611 GCF_018350155.1 Leopardus geoffroyi | reverse complement strand
ATGAACTGGGATTTTAAGCGATGAAAATTTTCATTTTGTAGATGAAAGTTATCAATATTTTAATTATTTTTAAATTGTTTGTGGTCTAATTCATGTGCTATTATATACTCTGGAGTCACTTGTTTATTTTTTAACTCACATTACTGTACCTATTTATATGTTGTTTTGTCCAGGCATTTACGACAGATTTCAGGGTACATTGGGCTCAACATCCTTTAAGACCAGAATTTGCAGAAAGTACCTACTTCTTGTACAAAGTAAGCTATTTTACCTCTTTTTTTTTTGCTGTTTAACACCCATTTTGTGTTGGATATCTCACTATCTTATAATAATAATTGGGTTTTCAGACTGCTTGTTTAATGTTATAATGATTGGATATGTTACAGTTTTCATTCATCTAGTCCATAGTTACTGAAAGATGTAAGAATTGACATCTAAGTTTTTTGTCTTTTCAAAATACTTGTATAAACATTTCTATATAGAGTTTTATATTTGAGAGCTGCTTTCTAAAGCATGTCTCTTACCTTTCTTTAATCAGGCCACCTTTCTGGGCATTAAAAATTTTATCTAAGGGTTGAGATATATAGTTGGACAGCTTTCCAGTTGTGTGTTTAAGAAATTCCATAAAGCAGATCCATGGCTTATTTTCAGAGCTAAGTTCTATGTAACCTGTGTTCCAGTGCCTGATACAATGCCTAAGCACCTAGTAGGTACTCAATAAATATCTGATAAATGAGTGGGTGTATGGTAATATATAAGCTATATATATGTATACATATATTCTCCTTTTTAATAGGCTACAGGAGATCCTTACTACCTTGAAGTAGGGAAAACACTTATTGAAAATTTAAATAAATATGCTAGAGTGCCTTGCGGATTTGCTGCCATGAAGGATGTTCGTACTGGAAGTCATGAGGACAGGTAAAACAATTCCTAACATCCCCTTTCCTCAGGGTAACTTACAGCAACACAAAATAGGACTCTTAGGTAGAATTCAGATAAGCTTTACAAAGGGTATTTGAAGATGCAAAACTTAGTTCGTCGTGTTTAATTTCTAAACTCTCTTGAATAGGCTGATTTAAAATTGTTTGAAAAGTTTGTATTTTTATCATAGTGCCTGGCATATAGTAGGTGCTCAAATGATTTTTACACAGATGAACAAATGATTATTAAATATCAGAACCTTAGTATTAGGAATGGGGTGTTCTGTGTTAATTTCTGACACTTTACATAATATAAAAACTGTTACCAGGATGATGAATGATCTGAATTATGATATATGTCAAGAATTCCTCAAAGTAGTATCGTGATTAATGTATATTCTTATTCTGTTGCCGGTTTGGAGGCTAGGGAAGACCACTGGCAGTTTCTGTTTCATTGGTTACTGATAGATGTAGATGGCATGAAATAAGCTATAAAAAGCATACTTTGGTTACTGTGACAGTCACTAACATTCCAGTTATTTTAACTGTCCAGAACATAGCAACACATTTCTAATGAACACTAAAGTTTATTTATTTGGTTAGCAAATGTTCATTCCATAGGCATTTATGAGGTGTTTTATATGCCAGAGTTATACTAGTTTTTGAGGATTAAAGATAGGAAGACATGTCTTTTCCATCTTTGAATCACTGAGAATGGATGGGTAAATAAATTTTAAAACATTGTGTAAGTGCTGTGAAACATATTAAAGGGACATGAAATGCAAATTGGGATGTGACGGTCACTGGAAGACCACTGGAGGTTCTTGTATCTTGAAGGATGAACAAGGGTTAGGAAGAAGTACTAAAAGGACTTTGAGGCAGAGGGACTAGAGGCAGGTGAGACACAGCACTCGTCATCTACTCGGAGTTATCCCTTAGTCCTTCACTCCGAGTATTTAGATAATAATTAATGAGGCTTGGGACCTACTTCCCTGATCATAGCTGATGAAAACTGGTTAGGTTTTTAGAAACTGGCCTGCAGATACCAGCAAGAAATGAAAGCAAATAGGCTGTGTATTTGTTTTTAACATGTATTCACTGCTTCCCACCTTCTGGGTGCTTTTTTTTTTTGAGAGAGAGTGAGAGATGGTATGCAAGCACAGCAGGGGTGTGGAGAGGGAGCAAGAATCCCAGGCAGGCTCCTCACTGAGCATGGAGCCCCAGTGCAGGACTCGATCTCACAACCGTGAGATCATGACCTGGGCTGATATCAAGAGTTGGATGCTTAACCAACTGAGCCACCCAGGCACCCGGACACTCTTCTGATTAAGCACTTTCTGTGTTTAACTCATTTGATCTTGAACTCTCTGAAGTGTAATTTCTACTATAATCTTCATTTTATAGATGAAGAAGCTGAGGCACAGAGAAATTGGGGGACTTACCTAAGGTCACACATTAGTAAAGTCAAGTCCAGATTCCCATCAACACTTGAACTCTAAGAACACGAAGCTCTTGAACACCATGCTATTCTGGCAGTTCATTCAAGGAACAATAATTAAATACCTTCTTTATGCCAGGCACCACACTTAGGTGTGGGGATGGAAAAAGAAATTAGAATCAATTCCTGCCCTCCCATGACTTAACAGTTAGTGGAGAAGATAGGTGTATAAAGACGTAATTGCAACCATGTGATTTGTGCTGTGGTGGAAAAAAGGGGTAACAGGTTGAAGAATTACAGAGGAACACATGATTTATCCTGCTTAGACAGTTCTAGTTTTCTAAATTTAACATTCTTTTTTTCCCCAGTGAATATTCCTTACATGACGTTGTTTCTAGACCTTTTACCACTGCCTTTGCCCTAATCTGATTTCATATTCCAAAATATAGAGTATCTCTTAAAATAACAAGTCCAGAATTAATCACATTTAAGATGTGCCTGGCAAAAACATCACTGTTAAGAACAGTTGTAAGGTTGCTAATTTTCTGAGGGGCTAATGGGTTTACACCCTCTATTCAATTGAGTATCACTGCTTCATCAAGTCTGTTCCTCATGACAGCATTGAGGGCAGCATTGTATCTTTTAGGCAGTTGGCCGAACGAAAGGTTGAGAAGTACTAATCCTCATCATTCTGTGTTATTAGATGTGCTTTAGATTTTTTAGCAGCTTTATTAGATTCACCTCACGGTGAACTTGTAGCCAATTGACCTCAGTTACTTGTGGCCTGCTGACCAATGGGTATTCTCCATCCTACTTTTGAGTAAATGATTTTTTTTCTTTAGTGTAAACTTAGAACTTTATACTTACCTCAGCAAAATTTGGTTTTGTTGGGGTGTGTGTATGTGTATGTGTTTCTAGACCTAAAAGAGAGCTTGAATCTCATCTTAGTCATCTAACATATTACCTAAGTTCAGTGGGCTGCAGTTTAAGCGTACCTTAGAAAATTTCCATCTAAATTGGCAGGAAGAATTCTGGTTAGGACCAAGACCGGTGTACCTTATGGTGTGGAACTTGAGAGTTTGCAGGTTACAAGCTCTTTGCATTTGGTTGCTTATTCCTTTACAGATCTACCAGTGCTGTCACCTGCCTCACCAGTGTCCCTGCGCCCATGTGCACACATGCGTGCGCACACACACACAATTTTCTGAATGGGACTATCTGTATTTTCTTTATAATAATGATCACTGGAAAGAATTTAAATGGCAAAAATAATATGAAAATCTTCGCTAAGACACTTCCCCTACATGCCCACCCTAAGATAACCACGGTTGGCAATTTGATAAATAGTCTTCCAGACAGTTTTATTGCATGTATGTTTGCATTTGTTTTTTGTTGTTTTTTTTTTTTTACTGTTATTTTTATTTATATTTGAGAAAGATACAAAGAAAGAGAAGGAGACGAATCCCAAGCAGGCTCCATGCTGTCAGCGCAAAGCCCAACCTGGGGCTCGAACTCATGAACTGTGTGAGATCATGACCTGAACTGAAATCAAGGGGCGCCTGCGTGGCTCAGTCAGTTAAGCATCCGACTTTGGCTCAGGTCATGATCTCACGGTTCGTGGGTTTGGGCCCCACATCAGGCTCTGTGCTGACAGCTCGGAGCCTGGAGCCTGCTTCTGATTTTGTGTCTCCCTCTCTCTTTGCCCCTCCCCTGCTCACACTGTCTCTCTTTGTCTCTCAAAACTAAATAAATGTAAAAAGAACATTAAAAAAAAAAAATAATATGAAAATCTTTGCTAAGACACTTCCCTTACTTGCCAGCCCTAAGATAACCATTGTTGGCAATTTGATAAACAGTCTTCCAGACAGTTTTATTGCATATATGTTTGCATTTCTGGGTTGTTGTTTTTTTTTTTTTACTTTTATTTTTATTTATATTTGAGAAAGATACAAAGAAAAGGGGATGAATCCCAAGCAGGCTCCGTGCTGTCAGCACAGAGGCCAGTGTGGGGCTCGGACTCATGAACTGTGTGAGATCATGACCTGAACTGAAATCAAGAGTCGGTTGCTTAACTGACTGAGCCACCCAGGCACCCCAATGATTTTTTAATACAAATGAGATTATATGATAAGATACCCAGTTTGCTAGCTTTACCCAACTCATACTGTAGTGATCTATAATGTCTCCATTCTTTTCTAAATGTTTCCAAATCATCTGTTTCATAATCATTTCTACAATTCACCACAAGTCAACACTGTGTTCATCAGTCTATACTTCTCAAGCTAACATTTTTTCATGATAGTAACTCTCCGTTATCATAAGTATATTGCAGGTTGACAGGGCATGTTTTATCTATTCTGAAAAGGTTAACTACAAAATGTTCAAAAATTTTTGTGACATTACAGGTGAGTAATGAAAGTCATCCAAAAATGAAACATCATTGATGTGTAGGAAAAATAAGGATAGCTGTGTTTTGAGCTTATACATATGCCAGGTGCTATGCTAAATAATGGATTTAGAGTATCTCATTTAGTCTTCACCCCAATGTTAGGCAGGTATTGTTATGTCCTTTACAAAAAAATAAACTGAAACTCACAGTCCTTATATAATATCCCCATGATAACACAGCTAGTCAGTGAAAGGCCTTTTCTTTTTCCAGAGCCTGTGTTCTTGTCACTGTGTTCCATTGCCTCTCTAGTTCATTCTTTTTGTAATACTGCTAAAAGTTTCATTTGATTTAGTAAACGTTTATTGAGTGCCTACTGTGTGCCAGGACTTGTGCTTGGCAGGAGATGTAAAACTATGTCATCTGTCCAGTAAGCCACAAGTTACTACCACCAAAACCTAGGACTCTTTGGGAGGTAGTAAATGTAATGAAATTTCATGTTACTGTAACTACATCTAACAGCTGTGCTTTTTCTGCCACTTTTGATTTTATTAAAAGCTTTTCTTTAAAATGTTTATTAAAACATTATAACATTGAATCATTTGTAAAGTCATATATATTTATATTTTTATTCCCTTTGTTCTATATTCCCTTCTTGACAGGTATTTAAATATTTACAGTTACAATCATAGTCCCTGTGATTTTGTGTTGTACTTTTTTCTTGTAATTTTTTAGAAATGATTTCCTTTACCTTAAAACCTTCTTGTATATAACTTAAGTGTCTACATCATGAACTCCATCAAAATTGTATTACTTTATCCAATTTAATTAATATTAATTGACAATTCTTGTATGGCTCTTACTAGTAAAGTTTCATCTGCATTACCTCCCTGTTGTTGCTTCTCTGTAGAAGAAATGGAAAACTCTCCTTCATTGGAAGGCCAATAGGAAAATCTTGTCTGCACCATTGACAAGATTTAGTGTGCCTGTGTGGTAGGCAGTCCCTCTGGTCTTTTTCATTTCCTTGGAATATGCTTGGAGTCAAGACTATTACCACCGGGGGATAGATGGATTCTGTAGTACTTTGGACATCTAAATTGATATAGACATGTTTATTGACCTTGACTCTTTGGCTTTCAGATAGTTGGTATTTGAATATTTTTATGTTCTAAGATTTAATTATGACCTTTTATTTTAGAATGGATTCTTTTTTCTTGGCTGAGATGTTTAAATATCTTTACCTGTTATTTGCCGATAAAGAAGACATTATCTTTGACATAGAAGATTACATCTTTACAACAGAAGCTCATCTGTTACCTCTTTGGCTCTCTACTACAAATCAAAGCATCTCTAAGAAGAATACAGTAGGTTATGTTTTTTAATTAAATGTTTTATTGTCTTTTATGTGTTTATTTTTCCAAGTGAAAAGTAATCTGTGCATAGAATTCAATAAATATATGTATGGTAGGAGGAAAAGTACACTTGATATTTTCTTTTTTTCCTTTATTGCATCCTATATATTCTTATATTTCATTTAATGTTTCATTTGAACAACTGTAATGTTAAGTAAAATAATTATTTTTATTTACATAACATTCTTTTATATTGTAGACTTCAGAATATACAGAACTGGATGACAGTAATTTTGATTGGACTTGTCCAAACACTCAGATTCTCTTCCCTAATGACCCGTTGTATGCTCAGAGCATTCGTGAACCCTTGAAAAATGTGGTGGATAAGAGCTGTCCTAGAGGCATCATCAGAGTGTAAGATGTATTATTTTATATTTGTTAATATTAAAGTTAATTGTTCGTAAATGATAGAGAATGTAAGGAACATATAACAGCCCAAAAGACGTTTACTTAGACCAAAAATATTGAAGCATATAGTTACCAGTAATTAAAAGTTATTCATTGGTAAAGTTATATGAAAAAGTTTATTCTGCAGTAATGTCTTTTTCTTATGGAAATTTTCTTACGGAAATTTATTATGGTGTATCTTTTGTTTAATGAACTAAGTATTAATGGTCAGTGGGTGGCATATAGTAGTTTTTAACTTCTGTAGTTCATTTTTACCCAGAATAGTTCCATCAGATATTTCCACATGTCTTGTATATGTAGAAAATATTTAAAAAATATTTTTCCTTTAACTGTGTTTTCTACATAAGGAAAGTATAGATTTTGTTTTAATTGATTTTATTTTTTGATGAAGTACTTATTCTTGATTTTTAAATAAATTTTTTTGGCTTAATGAGTTCATTTTTTCCCAAATAGTTACATTGAAAAGCCATTAATAAATTTAAAAAAATTTTTGAGTATTGTTACTCACTGATAGAAGTATTGTTTTACTTTTAAAATATTGGGAGAAAAGTCTGTTTTTCAAGGGAGAAATCGGTAATAACAAACCCCCAAGCCAACCTATCCTGTACCTTCAAATAGTTTATAAGGCTGTTGACTAAGACAGTCCTGCAGATAATATACATGCTTTGATAATTGTAAAATATTTGAGAGTTATACCACTTAATAACCTAAGTAATATATGGGAAAATAACTGTTTCCAGTTTTTTCCAGTTTCACTAGTTCTATAACTAGCAATTTTGCAAATACCTACAGTTATTTTTATTTGCCTTCTGTTTTTCCCCAGTTCTGATTTGTAGTTTTTTAAACTTTGTCTGTAATTACTTTTAGCAGAGAGGAGAGTTTCAGGAGTGGAGCTAAACCCCCTCTGAGAGCCCGAGATTTCATGGCCACTAACCCTGAACATTTAGAAATCTTGAAGAAGATGGGGGTGAGTTTGATTCACCTCAAAGATGGGAGAGTCCAGTTGGTTCAACATGCAATCCAAGTAAGCCATTGCTGTACTAATTAGATACCATCTCTGCCCTCTGTGGTCTCATTAGCTTGAATAAGATAATGACATTTGGCTTTCTAATAACTTTTAATAGATGATTTAGAGAATCATTCTAGAATTTTAGGACTTGGAGAGGTATCTTGGAAAGCCATGTAATTCAACCCTTTCATAGGCTAGATCAATTAAATCATAAAAAGGTTAGGTAGTTTGCTTAAATTGATATAGTCAAATGTAGGGCTCGAATCCAAATTTTTCTGTTTTTCAGCCCCTTGTCTTTCCATAATTTAGAGCATAATCTTAAAAGCTAATAATTAGTTTTAATATCTCTGTAGTTTACAGTATTTTAGTTTCCAAAACATTCCTGAATCTAAGTATTTTATTCGTTATGGAAATCAAAAGTTGCATGTACATACATGTCTATGCCTAGGAAAGATAACAAATTTCCCTTTGGGGAAAATTCTATTGTTTTTTTGCTGGAAAAGCTTTCATAACATGAGGCCTTTTAATTACCCAGCTTATTAGTATATTGATTCTGAGAAAACTACATAGTTTGCTAAATAATTTCAACCTGGATCCATACCAGGTATCCCTTAAATTCAGCCTTCCCACAACCTTAGTTTCTGTCTCAGAATTCTGTTTCATCTCTGTTGTCACATCCATCCTTCCTCAAAGAGTATTCTATCCACTTCCTTATGTTTCACTTACTGTCACTTCTCAATAGTGGGAGTGACATCTTTAACTACATTACTTTTACTTATGCCACCAATGACATAATTACCACCCAATGGCCTCTTAATCCTTACTTGATTGAATTTTTCTGTAACTGTTGACTGACCTCTTTTTAAAACCTATCCCTTTCTTGGCTTCCAGGGCATTCCAGCAACATACATCTTTCCTACTTTTCTGTTCTTTGCTTTGTGGATTCCTTTGGAGCTCTCCTTTTTTGGTACAACCACTCAACGTAGGCACTGCCAAAGAACCTGGATCATACCCTTTTCTCTCTATACTCTTCTTCAGCAGTCTCCTCCGTTTCTACAAGTTTCTACAGCTGTCGTCTTTGTACACATGATTTCTTAGATACACATAGGTAACCCTGACTCCTAATTCAGCTTTAGTCTGCCTCTCATACGTGTCTGCATCTCCGTCTCAATCTGTCCAAACCTGATTTAATTATCTCTTCCTGTCCCCACCTCAGTCCATCTCTTTTCCTTTTTGTTGTCCGTCTCAGTAGACCCTAACATCATTCTCCTAAGTCACCGAAACTGGACATACCAAGATAGGCTTGAACTTGTCTCTGTGTCCCAACCCTCTCTGTTTTCTTTCATCCTCTGACTCCTGTCAAATCCAAATGGCTTTTCCTGTACAGTCTCAGGAATCCACCTTCTTTCTACCATAGTCAGGCATTCTTTAGCTTTTCCTCTGTTAAGACTCAATTCACATGTCATTCTAAATATTTCCCAGATGCACACTGGCAGAATCAATCATTCCCTTGTCTGTGCTGCTAGTCTACTTTCCCACCGGAGAATTTTATCATAGGTAATTTTACATGTCTGTCTCCTCTGGATACAAACTTCTTAAAGTGAAAGACTATCTCCCCACTTCCTAGTGAAGTGCTGGAGCCCAACACTAATAGATGCCTGATACATATATTTTGAATTTAATCTGGTTGTTGGTTCGTAATTCCAAAGAAGCGAAGTGTGGGTCAGGTATGAGGTTTATTTCTGAAAAGAGGAAGCAGTAGGGAGAAATCAAGCATAGTATTAGCATTTGAGCATTTGGTGGAAGTCTAATACTCCCATTTGTATCAGAGTGGTTTGTAGAACAGTGAAAGAGACATTGATAAAGATTATAAATTTACTTTCAGAAAATATTTCCAGAAGTAATATTTTTGAGGACAAAAAAAGCCATAAAATATTTGATAGGGACCAAAACTGAAAGGGAAAATTATTGTAGTAGTATTTAAGAAATCAGAAAGTTGAAAGTTTTCATAAGGAAAGGATAAAATGAATTTGTTTTTTTCCTAGGCTGCTAGTTCAATTGATGCTGAAGATGGGTTGAGGTTCATGCAGGAGATGATTGAACTGTCAAGTCAGCAACAGAAAGAACAGCAGCTACCTCCACGAGCTGTACAGATTGTTTCCCACCCATTTTTTGGCAGGGTAGTGTTGACTGCTGGACCAGCTCAGTTTGGGCTAGATCTGTCTAAACATAAAGAGGTGTGTACACTTACAATGTACTTGTTGAAATTGAATTTAAAGTATTGTGTAAGTATTATCTAATTTCTTAGTCGCTCTAATTTATTAAACCTAAATATTTAATTTATTAAAACCTAAATATTCACTCTCCCAGATTAAAGAAGATTAAAGTTAAAAACATATCTTGAAAATTTTGAGTCATAATTTATGTATACAACATACTTACAGGATTTTACTTAAAATATTGTTTAGATACTGTCCATTTCTTGGCCTGTTCTCTAATTTAGTATCTTTAAATGATCTAACAATGGGTTTGGGGACTTTCTAACCACTACTAGAACCTTTTGTTGAACAATAAGCTAACTTGGAGCCTTAACGTAGAGAACAGCTCTAAAAGCAGAGGTGTTTTGGCCCAAGTGGCTATGGAGAGTGATGCTGAGGTCCCACCAGACCAATAGGAAGACCACTAAGCTAGCCCATCCCCTTAGTTTTAACACAGGAAACAAAGACCTGCATTGCTAAACAGTGCACAAGTTTATCTAATTGGTTGCAGAGTTGGGACCAGACACAAGTAGCCTGACCATCTAAAGCCAATGGTCTTTGAACTCCATTACCCCTAATTTAGGCCATTTTTATATGTGTATTTTAAAGCTATATAGGTTTGTGGATTGACTCATCCATTCAGCACCTCTTTATTGAGTCCCTACTATATTCTAGGCACTGTTTTATTAGGTGTTTGCTGTATATCAAGTTTACAAAGCCAATGAAGATCCATGCCCTCATGGAGTTTATGTTCTAAGAGAGGGATATTAAAATATCTTTATTTTAGCATCTTTAAAGTCAGTTCTCTAGTGGATTTAATTTTTCTAAGAAGAAGAACTGCTTACAGATTCATGTAGACTAAATCCAATTTTTTCCTCTTTCAAAATTTTTTCTGGCTACCAGTGATGATTTAAAAATGGTTACCAGCTATTTTAATTGTGGGTGTGGGTACATAGTGAAACTGCCTACAGATTTACGTATTCCAACTTTACCACTCACTAACATTGTGTCTTTGAGCATACTAGGTAAACTGAGTCTCAGTTTCCCCATATGTAAAATGGAAATATCATCTGTATTATTTTTCTTAGAGTTTTTATAAAGATCAGATTTAGTCATTTATGTAAAAATGCTTTATAAACTGCAGAGCACAGTAAAATGTCAGTTGGGTACTATATGATATGCAAAATGTTCAAAACAAAAATTTATATATTGGATGTGTTATCATTAGAAAAGAAATAAGGCTTATTTAAAACTCTAGATAGTGAGTGATTTGAGAAGATAAAGGAATATTTAAGTTACTTTTATTTCTGACAGACGAGAGGATTTGTTGCAAGCAGTAAACCATACAATGGTTGTTCAGAGCTCACTAACCCCGAGGCAGTGATGGGAAAAATCGCTTTGATACAAAGAGGACAGTGCATGTTTGCAGAAAAGGCACGCAACATTCAGAATGCTGGTGCCATTGGTGGCATTGTTATTGGTGAGTAATCCTCTGTGCCATTGTGTTGATGAGGAGATGATTTTTAGGATTTTTTCCTTGTATTTTTCAAAATTTTATTGGAATTCATCATATTATTTTTACTTCACTAGTCAGTGTAATGGATGGGTAATCCAGTGACACTCTTAATAATTTCTATGTATCTTGTATCTTTTTTGAAAGTCTAGATTTAGGTTTCTGTATATTAATGCCAGTGAAAGTGTGTGTGAAGGCAGGGTACCCCAAAGCACCCAACACTGTGAATAAAAAATGTGCTTTGAGATCCAAAGCCCCTTAAAGGCAAGAATTACACCCTGTCACCTCCAGTGGGGAGCCATTAAAAATACTCATTCCTCCACAAAGTTGCAGGGTTTGGAGTCAAATACATGGGGGAACAGTTCCTGGCTCTGCCACAAGATCATGGTGTAACCTTGGCCTTGGCCCAGCTTTAGTTTATCAGTTTATTCAATAGAATTTTTTTTAAGCTCCAGTGAAAATGTTAATAAATATCTTTTAGGTGGTTGTAAGGTTTGAAGATAATAATACATAAAATTTCTTAGCATAAGGGCTTACATACCATAGGTATAAGTACTAATTGCTAGCAAATTTTTATTTTCTTGGGTCTTTTTCCACTGAAATTACAAACTCAAATCATTTTACCTCTGCATTTCAACCAGTGTGTTCTGCTTTTTTATTTTTCATAGAAAATCACTTATAACAGGCAGTCCGTGACTGTCAGGGAAAATATGCATTTTGACACTATAATAGTTTATATTCAGAACTAGAAGACCTGAGGTCACATCCTAATTATGAAGTTAAGTTTTTATAGTGTCTCTCACAGGGGAGATCAATTTTTGAATTTTTTCTTTCTTATTAGAATAGATTTCCTTTTTGAATTCAAGATAAATAAAAAGACATTTAAAATAAGATATTAGGATTTAGGGGCTCCTGAATGGCTCAGTCAAACATCTGACTCTTAGTTTCAGCTCAAGTCATGATATCACGGTTCATGGGTTCGAGCTCCACGTCAGGCTTTGCACTGCTGGTGTGGAGCCTGCTTAGGATTCTCTCTCTGCCCGCCGCCCCCCCCCCCCCCCCTTGCACGTGTGCTCTCTTTCTCTGGAAATAAATAAATAAATAAAACATAAAAATATATGTTAAGGTTTATTTCAACGAAAATAATTTAGGACGTTTAAGATAAAATATTAGGATTTGTTTCAATGAAAAAAATTATTTATTGTCTATGCCTACTTTAAAATTTTTTTAATGTTTTTTTATTTTTGAGAGAGAGAGAGTGCATGCACGCACAAGCCAGGAGGGACAGAGAGAGAGGGAGACACAGAATACAGAGCAGGCTCCAGGCTCTGAGCTGTCAGCACAGAGTCCAATGTGGGGCTTGAACTCATGAACCGCGAGATCATGACCTGAGCCGAAGCCGGACACTCAACTAACTGAGCCACCCAGGCGCTCCTGTCTGTGCCTACTTTTGAGCCACAGTAATGGAGTAGAGAACTGCATAGTCCAAAACATTCACTTTCTGGCCAATTACAGAAACAGGTCGCTGCTGATGCTCCGCTCAAATCATCTCTCTATCCTTAGTTATTTTCCACACAGAGATATCTTTTATTGAAGAATTTAATGCTTGTCATCACTATCACTTTGAACACCTCTTCACCAAGACTTTAAAATATAAAAAGTAAAGTCTGGAACATAAGTGGAATAGTTACCATTTTCCCTATAAAGTGTGACTCTTGTGGTATTCTCTAGTCTGCGAGGTTTGTCAAGTCAAATGTTGTCTTTAGTAGTTATTAGTAGCAGAATCCTCTACTGAGTTCTGTGGGTAAACAAGAGGCAATGATCTTTATTCTCAGAAAATTTAATTTTTAAAAGGAAGCTTTCTTGTATTATAATTTCTTTTTCCTATGTTTTTTTGTTTCTGATGAAGTATTTTGTTTTTTCTAGTTTTAATTGTAAATAAATGAGCTAATAATTAAGACTAAGTTTTTTACCGCAAGTACTAGAAGTAAAAATTATCTTAGAATAATCATTTGTCTGCAAGAGACAGTAATTGATTAAACTGGTTTAAGATGGAAAGTTTGTTTACTACATGGGACTGGATTATTTTAATTGAACACGAAAGAAGTTCAACTGAGCAAAAATCATCAGGAACCATGATTTTTTAAGTAGCATTTTTCACATCTGTCTCTTATCTCTGGGTCTTCCTAGACTCTCTTCTCTGCATCTCTTTGCAGTTCTGCTTCACTCTCTAGCTTCTCACCAGCTTGTTCCCTCTGTGCCCATTAGTTCCAAGAAGTCTTTGTAAAATTGCAGCCTCAACCATGAGTCTGTTATTTTACTAGATCACTACCCCCTGCTACCCGGAGCAGTCATTCTGTGTGCCACTTCTAGGTCCTCCAGAGAGACTGTCAGGTGGCCATGCTTGTCTAGTCAGTTATTGCTAAGGAGGTGGGTCCTCAGAGCAAGCTCTCTGAGAAGGGACAAGGAGGTTCTTCACCTGGCGTGTGCAGTTAGAGGTGGACATGGCTGGCCCCGTGGTCAAACAGTATTGAGCAGTCCTACTGCGGTTAGCTAACCAATGTAAACTAACAGTAATGGTCACCTCAACTTACAGAGCGGAAACGACTATCATAATTCTTCCTTGTGAGCAGTATATAAAAAAGAACTACCAATAGGTAGTTTGGTAAATGCCATTAAAGGAAATCTTAAGCAACAATAAAATTTCATTCATAGTTCTATCATTGTAATCCAAGTCTTTGAGTGAAAAATCCAAGGCTTTTCATAAGCATATGGAAGTTTTTAGTCATAATCATAGAATTTTGAGTTCTACTTTTTTCATGTAATAATAATAATCTGTTTTCCTGGGTGTCCCATCCAGTACTTAATTATAATTTACTTATAATAGTTCACAGTTGTTCACAATTATAAGTAGCACTCCAGTAAACTACTTTGGGAGTAAATCATTTTGCTTCTTTTGAGTTCTTTCCTCAGGATAAATTTCTAGGAGTGGAATTAGTGAGCCCCAAGTATGTTCATTTTTATGATTCTTGATGCATAAAATAAATGCTGCCAACAGGGAAAAAAAACAGTAAAGTTTTGTCTGTAGATCTTTTTAATGGACAGATGTTTTTATGTTTGCTGTATTCATTTTCTGCTAGATGACAATGAGGGGAGCAGCAGTGATACTGCCCCTCTGTTCCAGATGGCAGGTGATGGGAAGGACACAGATGACATCAAGATCCCCATGCTATTCTTATTTAGTAAAGAAGGAAGTATCATACTGGATGCCATCCGGGAATATGAGGAGGTGGAGGTGCTCCTTTCTGACAAAGCAAAAGATAGAGGTAAGGGTAAAAAAAATCCTTGTTTTTGATGTAGCTTAGCATTAGTTTTACTAGTTTGATAACAAAAATGAGTTATAGAAAGTTATTTTTGGTGCACTGGTAAAAGAAGTTAAAAAGAAGATGCTTTCAATATATATTTTTCTTTTGGAAATAAGAGTTGCAAAACATTTACTTTGCTTTGTTTGCTGACTTAGGATGCTTTCAGAATAATGTTTTTTACATGTAATTTATCATTTTTGCTATGGTCCTGCCCAGTGATAAACATATGGGGGAATATATCAAGAGAGTCAATTTAAATATCCACACATGTTCACCATTCAGTTCTGCTGATACTAGATCTTACATTTCTTTGATAAGGAATAAAAAGATTGTATCGAGTGGTATTGTATACAGTATACTAGTAATTAGGTTTCAGCAGGCCACCAATAATCAAATGACCACTGTCTTGTTGAAGGCAGTACAAATCTAGCAGCTTCTACCCACTGAGGTGTAGGTTTATCACATAGGGATTTATAAGTTATAAGAGATATAAGTGATGTCTGAAGAACAAGGCAGCATGCCTTAATTCACGATAATATATAGTCCTCTATAGGCCACAATGTTTGTTAGTTATTTGAAAGCTATTCGAAACCCAAATTATTGTATAAACGGCAGGTCTTACTGGTATTCTCTTATATTTCACATCCTGGGATAGTGGAGAAATGAGGGAAAGTGAACCATCAGACATAGACTACTACCATCCTGCTTATGGTAGCCGCACCTCCTGATCTACCGGAGGAGCCTGGAGGGAGAACTCTATTTCTCCCATTACCTGTAAATGGCTAAAGTTGTGTAATTGGTGCAGGTTGTTGAATCCCCTGGGATGTTTGTTTCACAGATATGTAGGAAACTGATTCAATTCAGTGTAACTTCCAAGTGAAACAGTAAAAAAAAAAAAAAGGTTAGCTATAACCTAGTGCTAGCCAAGTCAGTGTTGTTTTGTCTTGTCTTCTCATTCTTATAGTGCTTTATTCTTCTTTGAGATCCTTTCAAGTGTCAACTATTTAAGAACAACGGAGTAGGACATATGTACATAAGGATGTAGAGTTGGGAACAACAGAATAGAAAGGATTTCTAATCTTAAATCCTCCTGTGTTTGTGATTTTATTTCCCCAAGTCCTTTTACTCAACTCTTTCCTACGTATATGCATTTATGCACATCAAACACAGGCAAATTATTATTCCATATAAGTCTTTAATGCCTTTGCTTTTCTCCCCCCATTTTGTGCTACCATTGGAATTTCAGCAGCAATATTAAAAGGTAAAATGATTCCAAGCTACATTATTAACAGTAGTAAGTATCTTGCATTAATAAGCCTTAAATTATATATATGTATATATGTATTTGTGTACGTGTATATATCCACACACATGCATATGCAAATATATATATATATATAATTGTGTTTCAGTGGATATCATGATAATTATCTTGTTTAATGTGATTAGATTATTTTCATGTCTAGTCAGCTGTCCCATGATAATAATTCTTTTTCGATCCTGTCATAACAAATCCTGTGAATTATATATCCATATAATAGATGAATTCGCTAGTCCATGTCAATGCAAGAGTCAGTCTAACAAAGACGTTGTTTTGGCATGTGTTACTTTTGATCACTTTTATTTGAATACAGTATAAAGTATGTAAAATATCGACTTTGTTTTAGAAATGTGTATGTGTGTAGGAGTACATGGGATTAGGACTACAAGATCATAGCAAAGCATGTGCTTCCCATACTAGAGAAAGAATGTGAGAAAAGATAAATTCTATAGGTAGCACCCCCCCCATCTGTGGGAGATATGTTCCAAGACCCCCCAGTGGATGCCTGCAACTGGATAGTATATCCATCTGTATATTTGCCATGTTTTCCTATGCATACATACCTGTAATAAAGTTTAATTTATAAAGTAGACACGATAAAAGGTTAATAATTATAACTAATAATAAACTAGAACAGTTATAACAATATACTGTAATGAGACTTAGGGGAATGTGGGCTTTCTCCAAATATCTTATTGTACTATACTCATCTTTCTTCTTGTGGTGATGTGAGATGATAAATTCCTACGTGATGAGATGAAGTGAGGTGAATGACATAGGCATTGTGACAGTATTAGGCTGCTAGTGACCTTCTGATGCTGTGTCAGGAGGAGGAGGGTCATCTGCTTCCTGACCATGGTTGACTGCAGGTAACTGAAACCTCAGAAAGGGAAACCGTGAATAAGGCAGGAGTGGATTACTGTACGAAAAGTATTATCTGAACAGTGTTCTATTTTAAGGACCTAGCAGTAAAAGGGCTTTACTTAAATTATATGTAAAGTTTTGCTGGTCTCTAAATTTGTTGAACTGTGATTCTGTTATAGAGTCATCTTTTGACACAAAGTCTTGAAAAATTCCCTTTTTTATGTAGGTCTTTCAGGCACTGTGCAACTATATTTACTAAATCAATGTAACACTATTATCAATACAACAAAAAAATCGACAATAGTTTTAGTAAATCAACTACTTCATTCAGAATACTTAGGAAAATATCCTAAGAAGTTAATGTCTGTGGTGGTTGTCATTGATTTGTCTTGTGCCATTACTGTATGCGTCAGTGTTTCTCTTCTGCATCAGAATCAGCTGATGTACTTGTTACAAGTGTGGATTCCAGAGTCCTACTCCAGAATATTGAATCAGACTCTCTGAAGGCAGGGGACCAGAATCTGACATTTTAAACAAGCATCGCAGATAATCCCACTCAGCTACACTTTAAGAAGCACTGAATAGTACTAAGTAGGCACTTTTTTTTTTTTTTTTTTTTTTTTTTAATTTCCAGCTATGTCTGAGCCATATTGTACCATCAGGGGTACCAGGTAAGATTGTATAAGTACCCCAAACAATTAGCATCCTTAAAATCTCAACATTAAATGTCCTCCAGATTGCCCTTTAAAAATCTCATTGCACAAATCCATACTTCCTGTATAATGTCATACAGTTTGGATCGAGCAGTTCTTCCCACATATTAATACAGAAAATAGAAGTCCAGAACAAGCCCCCCACTCCCACTGTTAACTGTCTTATTCTGAGAAGTCCCGGCCATTAATACAGAAATATCTGCAACAGTCCTATCTGCTAGCAAAAATGTTCACGTATCTTACTACGCATTCTTCAGAAGTAAAGCATTCTTAATTTATCAAGTGGAAACATTGCTTCCTCGGGTCAAACCAGTCATACATCTAAAAGTTAAGTTATCCACAGAAGTTTTAATATTATGTCTGTCATGTGTGCCCCGTCTTCCCAAATTTCAAGAGTTTATAAAGGTACTTAGTCCAAACCTGTGCTCACAAACAAAATACACTGTGCTCTTTCATTTAGGTCCAAATTTCAAACAGTTTATAGTTAAGAATCCATTTCCCTTTCTCAGTATTTTCAAGGGGAAAAGACTCGTCATTTTAAAGGTTCAATACATTATCATGCTTGCAGTTTACAGTGTAGGCCTGTGGTGCCTTAAGAGCTGTAGAAGGATGTTTTCAGGGCTACTCCTATATTTCTGTCTACCTGATAAAGAGGCAGACAGAGAAAATAGGGGAAAGAGCGGAAAGGTGCCATGGTTTGAACTGCCCAAGGTTGAAGTCTGGCAGTGTTATTTTTCCTAAGATTATTTCCCACTGAACTCGATTGGGGTGAATGTGCCCTAAATTTGAACTGTAGGATTTGGGTTGCTATTGGAAAGGATTTGCTTCAGGGAAAAAAATCTAATATGTATGCAGAAGGCCTCTTTGCCTAGAAAGGAGCATCTGAAACCTTCTTTTAAGCAGAATCGATACATACCTGCCCTCCTTCTACAACCTGGCATGCTTTCTCATGCGTTTTTGCATTTGGACATCTCTTCCCTCTTTCTGGAAATGCTCATCAATCCCTGTGCCCATCCCCATGGCCCATTTTCTCTTTGAGGACATTTAGCCATCCTGCATACCCAGTTTAAATACCACCTTCTTTATGGAATTTTCTCTTATTCTTATAGGTAAAATTTAAAAGTGTCTTTTTAATGAGTTCTACTTTGACACTCATATCACATTGTATTTCTTTACCTGCTCTCATCTCTGTATTCTTGTTTCAGCAAATGCTGGTTGTACAGATGAATGAATGATTGTGGAACATCCAGTCTCTGAGTCTTTGCCAAGGCTCCCTTGTCCTTTTATTATTACAACTTAATAACTTTCTTGTCTTTGTATCTTGACATTTTCTTCACTCTTTTTTTTGCTTCCTGTGTTTCTGATCTATTCCTGAATTTAATGACATAGCTGCTAATGCTCTTAGGATCGTGGTACTCCATGCCAGTGCTAACAGGCACCTTAGAATCAAAATGTGTATTAGTGTGGCAGACACTGACTCCTTCCTTCCTTTTCCTATTTCTCCATCTGCCATTTTTACTTTCCTGATTGCTGCCTCTTTGCTATTTACCAGCTCTTCTCATATATTCCATGTGTTTCCAGACTAGCACTTCTTTTCCACTAATCTGTTTGTTTACTCCTATGCCAATAGTACAAGTTTGCTGTTTTGAGTGCATTTAGATATCTGATAAGGCAACTCTCCTCTCACTTTTTTACAATTTCTTCACTTCTCATTGATATATTCTTCCATAAGAACTTGAAAATAGTTCTATCTGCTCCCAAAAGAAAACAAAAAGAAGTAGAATGGGAACATGATGCTTTCATAGAAGTAGGAAGTTTTTGTTAAATATTATGACAGGAACATACCCTTAGCTACAAATATAATTAGATCTTGTTGTGTGTTTTCATTGAGATTTTATAGTATTAAGTAATATAGTCTTGTTCCTTTCATAATAAATTTGTTTTATAGTTTTTACTTTTATTGTGAAAATGGTACTTAATTTAATCCTAACCAGTTGTTACTAGAGAGAGGTTGTTTGCGTATGTATCTTATTTTTACCCTCTTTATCAAGTTCTTTTTTTTAATGGTATTTTTTTAAATTGAGAGTTGCTTTGAGTTTAAGCATACAATACAATTGAAAATTCAACTTGATCTTTTCTTTTCCTATATTTACACCGACTCTTCTGTTTTCTTATCCTTTTGTGTTAGCTAGATTTCCAAAATAATACTACATAATACATGTATCCCTCGGGTAATTTTGCCAAAAGCACAATTTTTATTACTAGACAAAACAGCACTACGCCCTTTCCTATTCTTCTAAAACTAGATTAATACAATTCTAGAAAAAAACTTGAAGGTTTTCTTTTTGTTTTCCCTTGAATTTAGGGTAGCCTAGTGTAAATGAGCGCCAAGCAGCCAGTTTCCGCTTTCTCTTCTTTGGTCACCACCATAGTTTTCCTGATTGTCGAATTCAAGTGTACCTTTTCCACAGCTTAGAAGAGAATGTGGAGACTCCCCCAACGCCCCCCTCCCCAAGAACTTAAACTTCCCTAGTCAGATAATCCTACTTAGAGTACGCATAAACACACCTGTCTGTACCTTCCTGCATACCTGTATTTCCTTTAGTTTTTCTGGTTTTATAATATGTCCATCTTCCCTTCCTTCTTTGATGGATTAACTCTACTTTTAAATCTGAGCTCAAGTGTCAGTTTCCAAAGGAAACCCTCAACTCTATTCTTTCCTATTCCCTGTAACCTTTCCTAGCAACATAAAACATGTCACAGAGTTTTCCATTTATTTTGTGTGATTATTTGGAAATGTTTTCCCCACCTGGACTAAAAGATCCATAAGGGCAAATCTGGTGTCTGTTTTTGCCTCGTTTTACCCCCAGTACCTTGCACAGTGCCCATCACACAGAGGACCCTCAGGACTTGCTTGCTGGCTAAGCACAGAGATTGAGGATGAGGCAGCATGGGGCATCAGTGCTGTGGAAGCACTTTCTTGTTGGAACCCCAAATAGGATGCTTCTAGTGGCTTCATTGTATATTCATTACAAGAGGTTTAACCTACTCTTAGCCTTCCAGTGGATTTTAAAATGGTCTTATAATTCATAGACTTACAATAATGAAATACAAGTTTTGTAAATAATCTTAGTTTGTGTCTTTATGAAAATATTTAACCACATTAGTACCCTCAAATCATCCAAAATTTTGTATTATTGACATTCTCATGGCTTACTGCATGGGAATTTCACTTTTCAAAAGAATATTATCTTAAAATATAGTTATGATAAGTGCTGTTTAAAATTTACTCTATTTCATATGTTCTCATGTGCAAGCTTTCCTGAATTGAGATATTTAATAAATTTTAGACCTACAATGCAAATCTATGTACACTTAAATAATAGTATTGTTTAGTGTATTCGTTGGCATATTTACTAATCCCCATTGAAGACTTGTCAGTTACTAGAGTCACTCTTTTCAGTTTGGAAGAATGTTTATTTTGTAATGGCACATTTTGCAAAATGAATATACAGAAAACATGTGATTACATGATTAAAGGCAGTCTTTTACTCTTCAGTGTTAATGTTCACTGCTCTGCATTAACATGTTTTTCTTTCTTTTTTATTTCTTCATTTTATTGCAACAACCAGTAGGCTGTTAAAAGTGTGATAGTAAATATTTTGAGTAGAAGAGTAGCATGAAGCTTGTTTCTTTCATGTACAGATCCTGAAATGGAAAATGAAGAACAACCATCCTCTGAAAATGATTCTCAGAGTGCTGAACAGATTACATCAAGTTCTCAGGAGGTTGATTTGGTTGATCAAGAGTCTCCTGAGGAAAGTTCTCTAAACTCTCAACCAGAATCATTATCTCCAGCAGATATGGACAATGCTGCAAGTGTTTCTCCTTCTGAACAGATTTCTAACCCCATGGAAAACCATGAGACTACAAGTCTTGATGGTGAATGTACAGATTTAGATAACCAGCTTCAAGAACAATCAGAAACTGAGGAAGATTCCAATCCTAATGTTAGCTGGGGTAAAAAGGTCCAGCCTATAGACTCCATATTAGCAGACTGGAATGAAGATATAGAAGCATTTGAAATGATGGAGAAAGATGAACTATGACTCACTAAAGAATCTGGTGGTAGGTATTTAAAAAGAAAAGCCAAACTGTGGTTAACAGACACCCGAATACTAAGCAGGCTCTCTAATGGGAGTCTTCTAGTATGGTGATGAGCAACCACGTTCTGACTGAGATAGTTAACATAGGAATCTGGAACATGCCGTGTTAGAACTGACCTTGCTTAAAACCGTCCCATCAAAAATGGAAACTCCCAACCCTCCCCCTCTCCCCACCCTGACCCCATGACAGCGTCGCGTGCCACCCTGCAGCACCTCAGGCCAGGAAAAGATTGCTGGCGTTCCTAGGAACCAGATTTCTGCAGTCTTGTCAGATAGACAAGAAACAAATTTGGTTAATAGTGGAGAGGAGAATAGGAATTTGTAGAGCTTTCTAATTAAAGGAAGTTCAGCTTTCTTGGTTTTGGGGTTAGAGACTCTTTGGGGAAAATACAGGTGAGTACTGCGGGCATTCTGGTTATGTTGCCTTCACAAAAACACTCAGAGTGACCTAAGTGATTGTGAAGCAGATGCATTCATGGTGAAAGCAGCCTTTGCTCATCACTTTCACTTGCTTCATTGTGTAACAAATGATCAAGAGGACTTGATTTTTTTTCTCTCCTCACAATGTCCTTTTCATTTAAACCAAAGGTGAAGCCAGTGTACTTTCTCAGTGAGTTCTCTGCATAAAGGCTAATCGTTGGGACCAGGATAAAAGGTCATATAATATATTGTGGAAATTGGTTACTTAATGCTTCTGAAAAATGGAACAAGGGGGAAACTGTAATGTTGTGATAATGAACTTGCCATTGGGCCTTCCATAGGGAAAGCTGTGACTGACCTGAAATGGCACTTAAAGTTCTGTCCTTGTAGGGCAAATTATAAATCTTTTCCAGTTCATCGCTCTTAGAGGTGATTAACTCTAGCCATCAGCCTTACTCCATCCCATGTTTAGTATGCAATTTGAGCCACAAGGGCCACATCGCCAGTAGCTGAGTACATTATGTTCCATTTTTCTATCTTAGGGAGCCATAATAAAACTGTGGTAGTAATCTGAAAATCCTAGGGAAACTACTATTTTTCTTCTTTGAAACTATGGTTTCTAAAGTTGCACCTAAGGAGTCTGTCACATTTTCTGTTGAATCATGGTTTTTAAGATGTTTCATTTTTGTTTTGTTTTAACAAATATTCCTTCTGATATGGACTTGAAAATTAGTCTATGGTAACCTGTGTAAAAAACTTACACAGTAGCAACTAACAAATAGCCATATAGCTTAATGAGAATTTCTTTTTCTTTTCTTTTCTTTTCTTTTTTTTTTTTCTTTTCTTTTTTTTTTTTTTTTTTTTTTTTTTTTTTTTTTTTTTTTTTGGTGGCAGTCTGGTGCTAGCCACATTTAAGTTTTTAAAAATTGTTGTTGATATCCTATAGACAGCCCTGTAGTTGAAATCATGGTTTTATTCATTTTATTTATTTTTTAAAACTTACCTAAATCAGTCTAAAGGAGTATTTGTGAGACTTAATTTTCTTTCTCTTTACCATGACATGACCTAATAGTCTTTTCTGAAAACAGTTTTGAGGTACTAATGAACTTAAACTGTATATGGAGCTGTTAAGAGAACAGCAGTGCTGTACTGTAGTTATGTATATTCATGTACAGTGTGTCTTAGATCCCAGGTAGTCATATTCTTTTGTAAGGGGATGAATAGCTGCTTTCAAAAATTCCGGCTAAATGTAACTGGGTCAATGAGTAATAAAACTAATAGAGAAGACACTTTTGGGGGGGAGAGGGGTGGGGAAGAGTAGTTATAAGATCATTATTGGCCCTTAATTAAACCTGACACTAAAGTGGATATTTTAGTCTTTCTGCATGTGAAATTTGGTGTAAGAAGATAGAACTATAATACATACAGTATATGGAAGGATAGATATAGTGCTTTGTTCATCTTAATTGCAAAGCTGCCAAAATAGCTGAAGCTTAATTATTTGACTTGCCTTGATTTGTAGGACTGGGGCTTTGAGAAAAGGAGCAGATGTTCCTCTAAGACTTTGATTACAGAAGCCTTATATACATTGGTTTGATTTTGTATTTGTAGCTCAGAGTCATTGTTGTCTAAATCCAACTTTCTAAGTTAGCAAAACAACGTAAAAAATTTTTTTTTCCCCACAAAGTTCTCATGGTAACGAGAACCAGCTTACTCTCCCTTCCTTTGGCCATTAGGGGGAGTTGTTGCCATTCATTGATGTCTAGAAGCAAATTGTTCACTTTTTTAGAAAAGTGAATCCTTAAAAAAAAAAAAAGAAAAAAAAATTTAAGAAATTATACTTTATACCCAGAATCATATTTGATTTTTCCCTAGTTAAGAAGGTATAATGTTCAGCCTCAAAACTCCCAGCATTATCATTATTCATTATTATTATTATTATTATTATTATTATTATTCAATGTACTGCCATGAAGTTGTTTTTGAGTTCATTAAAAAATTCCAACAGCATTAGGTTTTTGTTTTTTTTTAATGTTTTGTTTTTTAAATACCTTTGATAGACGTTTTATTTACTTCCTAAATATTCAGGGGATTCTATGAGACCCTGAATTTTAGAAACATCTGGTCTACCTCAGTTAAATGTTGACTGCATAGAAATAGAGATGAAGTGATCGCCACAGCCATAAAATTGTTTGAATAAGAAGGATTTATACAATGTTTACAAACCTGGAATCAAGTAAGGAATTTATCTGAAAGTGAAAAGTTAGATATTAGAGCAAGTGTTTAATTCAGGTATTTTCAAGTTTTAAAACTTAACTTGTTTACCTACTAAAAATAGCTATAGTTTTTCTGCTTATGAAAGTCCATTGAAATGATAATACCCTAATTTGCAATAATTTTCCCATAAAGTTTTAGGTATGAAAGAATTGTAATTTACTGGATATGTTTAGGATGGGATATTTTGTTGGCAGGTTTTTTTGTTTGTTTGTTTGTTTTTTTTAACATTTAATAGGCTTCCAACAAGAATACAGTTGTTTCAAGAACAAATTATTTTTTGACATTATACTTTTCCCTTTTTCTTCACAGTATTAGTAAAATGATAAATTGTGCACTCTCTGGTTTTAGTTTCTAATATGCTTATGCTTTTGAGAATTTTTTAAAAATTCAAATATTATCATCATAGCCCTTTTTACAATAAAACCAGCATTTGTTCTCTCACCAGACCCCATGTCAGATTCATTATAAAGGAAGCTCAGCATAAGTAATTCAAGTCGTGCTTATAATTTTGGAGGTGGGGTGGGCTGATTTAGTAAATATTCCAACCGGTCGTTTTATGCACAAGGCTTCAGTCAGAACATAGAAAAAAAAAAACATTCTGTGAATGAAATATTGTATGTTCAGATTTTATAAAAGACATTTTTAAAAGCCCAATTTACAGCCGTATATTTTCTTATGATGTAATTTATGAAAAAGATGTCTGTACTTACAGGTGCTGTAACACTACTGTTGTTGGATTTTATTGTTTGGTGATAAATGTATACAATATTTCTAAGGGAAACTATGTACTGTGATGTAAAAGTCTGGGCAAAATGTATATAATCCTTGTATATAATTGTGTATTTGATTATAATTACTGATTGTAAAGATTTAATAAAATATGTAAATATTCTGGTCTAGTTTTAATTTGGATTTTTAGCATCACTTTGCCTATCTTAAAAAATTTTTTTTAATGTTTTATTTATTTTTGAGAGAGAGAAAGAGTGAGCGAGCAAACAGGTGAGGGGCAGAGAGAAAGGGAGATACAGAATCCGAAGCAGGCTCCATTCTCTGAGCTGTTAGCACAGAGTCTGACGCAGGGCTCGAACCCACAAGCCGTGAGATCCTGACCTGAGCCGAAGTCGGACGCTTAACCGACCGAGCCACCCAGGTGTTCCATGCCTGTCTTTATACTTTGGTATCTTTTTAAAAAATTTTTTCATCACTCTGGCTGCCCTTTAATTTTCACTTTACCCCTGGGGGAGTGAATCTGGGAACAGGTTAAGGTATAGAAACAAACACTGAAGAGCTCCACAACTCAAATAGTGCCAAGGACCCTCAGAGCAGAGTTAGAGTTAGTAATTCACAGTGTCAATACTGGTTACATGTTTATGTTTTGAGTTTACTTATATTGAATAAAGTCAGTTCTTTTGACATTGTCATTTAAAGTAACCCTGAGCCTCTCCTGTGGCCATCTCCTCAATTCCAGTGAGGCCATTTCCTTTTAGCAGCCACTTTCAGATATGGTGATACTGTGCTCTTCATCTGTACTGTTCCTGGAGTTTCTGAGCACAGACATCTTGAAAGACTTAATAATAGTCACTAGTATCAATGGGTAATTGCTTTCTTTAAAGACGACCAAGTTGAGACTTGAAGTTCTAAGCACCTTACTCAAAGTTCCGCATTTGGTGACTGGGCAATGGGATGGGAGCCCTGGTCTGTTTCCTGTGCCCATGGTCCTTTCCGTGTACCTTCTCCCTTTCTCTGTCTTTACTCCTTCTCCCACCCCATTCCAGTTTCTGCTCCCCTTTTGCTCAGCCACTACCTTCCCACCTGACCACTTTCTCCTCATTGGGGATTGAAGTGTAGAAATGGTAGCATCCATTCTCAGGTTCTTTGGACATTAAATCTCATCTCAGCCTGCCTCCATTCCCCTAGGACAATGCACCACTATTTCAGGAATAGTTTAAAGGATCCAACAGCATCTCTTGGAAGATTTCAACAGGGAGGTTGCCTTTCTTTCCTGGGTAAAGCAAACTTAAGAGTTCTTTCTACTAAGGGGAGCTAAGTAATGTAAGGGTTGAGAATGGTGCGTGTCAGCATCGACCTGCTAGTCAAGTTTCTAATTTCCAAAGCCTTGCTCTTGATTGACTCTAATAAGCCTAGTGGTCTGTAGTGTTCCTCTTCAGTGAAGTAGTAAATGGGAGGCCAGTGATGACCCTTGGGGATCCTCTTAATTCATAAAAGACTTCACTCATCATTCCAGATGACAGAGAAATGCTTAAGTCAGTGGCAAGATGAAGTATAATGCTAAATGAAGAAAAATCTAGAACTGTATGTAAAGTATTAACTCTGTTGTATATGTGGAGACTCTTTATTCAACAAAGGCTTAGCACCTCCTGTGTGCTAGACATTATATGGGGCCTGGGAATGTGAACAACGCATAGTAAAGAAGATAGGAAATAAAATACTTAAATAAATATGAGAATGAGTTTATGAAGCAAAAGAACTTCGGTGAGAGGATAGTGATGGAAATCAGCACGGTGTAGAATTCTCTTTTAAACAAAATATCAATTACGGTTTTCTATGGATTATGGGCAATTTCTGTTTCCTTATCTATAACTGTCTCTGTTTTAATAAGTTTCCAAAACAAGCATTATGACTTTAAAAATAAAAATAGTCTAGGTCAGTTAAAGGATGAAAGGGAGAAAGAAAAATATCACACCAGAACCCCTACCATCCTGTGGTTCTGCACAGTTCAAGTCCCTGACGTGCTAGACAGCTCTCACGGACAGAAGCCGTGAAGGAAAGCAGAATACGCCACCCCAAAATACGCCACTTCGGCAAATTGATTATTGTGAATTAAAGTTAAGAAACAGCTAATGCAAAAACCGGACACTCTGACCTTCCTTTGTCCCCCTGAAAAGAGGAAATAAATCTCCCATGGGAACGGTACCCTCCCTGAACCAGGAGGATAGAAGGCATCCTTATCACCAGAGATAGGGAAGTTAGGGCTGAGAAGGTTGTCTGAATAAACCTTGTTACTTGCTACACCGGATCCAAACCCTTTTGTCATGCCAATTCTTTACATTTTTATGACTTCCTTCCCTAAAAGGTATAAAAAGCTGCCTGCTCTGGTCATTTCTTTGAGTCTCATATTTTTATGGGCTCCCATACATACAAAATTAAATTTGATTTTCTCTTGTTAATCTGTCTTATGTCAGATTTAATTATTAGACCAGCCAAAGAACCTAAAAGGGATGAAGGGAAAAGCTTTTCTCCTCTACAGCAGCATATAGCTGGGATTCAAAAGTTTCTCAGGAAGAGTATGTGGATGGAATAGGAAAAAGAAGGGAATCTAAAACAGCCCTGAGATTGCTGGCATTTAAGGCATAGGAGGAAGGGCTTGTATAAAACGGAATGAAAAAGGGCAGGTGGAGAGGGAGGAGGAAAATGAGGACAGAACAGTGTTACAAAAACCAGAAGGAAAGATTATTTCAGGGAAGAAAGCTGGCAAATAATCTAGCCCAAAGAGCTGGTGCGAGCAAATTCGCTACATAAGAATGTAGGTTCAGTGTGGCTCTATCATCTAATGTTTGAGAAAAGCCAGAAAAGTAGGTGAAATTCCACCTTAAACATTGTTCAGGTTGAAATAGATGTGACAACAAAGTCCTCCAGTTTGCAACCGCTGAGCTGGCAGATCCTGAACCTCCAAATGTCTAGGCTCCTCCATTTTCAAGGCACCATTCACCAGTCTCCTGTTCTAGATTTATTATGTGCCCCAGAGGCCTCCTCAACTCTTGAGATTTTCTGGCTTAGTATCCCAAATGGTGATTATGCGGCTTTCCAAATGGAGATTACTGGTTTAATCAGGCAGGTCGATGGGGGAAAAAGTCTCACCCATTCACCTTCCTACAATTCTAATGTCAATCATTGACACCTTCTTTGACCTGAGGCAATGAAAGTTCCTCTCCTGAACCCCATTCAGATTTCCACTCCATCAACTGGTATGGCCAGACTGCTGACAGCTTGACCCCAACTTCCTTCTAGGGCTTCCCTGACTCCCACCCAGCATACATCTATCTGTAAGCCTCTGCTCAGCCCTACAGTGATTCCTTTAAATTCCCGCAATAATCTAAGAGGGCTAGTCCAGTCGGCTCTCCATTCATAGGCAGTATGATGACTAATGCCTTCTTCATAGACCAGATAATAAAAAGAGCTGCCACTTTTTGAATCCTCATGAGGCATAAACAAACACTGGGCATGCTATATTGGTGAGTCCTTACCCTTATAACAACCTTATGACATGTCCATAATTTCATAGGTCAGGAAAAATAAGATTCAGCAAAGTTGAGTGGCTTGCCAACAGGCACAAAGCCAATTAGATGGATCTGGGATTTGAGTCTCGATTAATCTAAATTTTTTTTTATCTTTATTTATTTTTGAGAGAGAGTGAGAGCACAAGCAGGAGAGGGGCAGAGAGAGAGGGAGACACGGGATCTGAAGCAGTCCAAGCTGTCAGCATGGAGCCTGATACAGGGTTCAAACTCACAAACTCTGAGATCATGACCGGAGCCGAAGTCAGACACTGAACCAACTGAGCCACCCAGGTGCCCTGAGTCTAGATTAATCTAAATCAGATTACTACACAGGGTGCCTTTCCTAACTATGCACAGTGATCCATTTGAACCAAGGGTTATTATGGCTGCTAAACAAGGTCGAATCAGAGATCCTTATAAACAGTGTTCTACTGCTAACCAGCTAGCCACAGAAGGGATCTGGGAATTGAAGGTACTTTGCATTTACCAAAGGGGTAGGAACAGGAGAAAGGACTGCTTTCACATTCAAGCTTATGGCCTCTGAGACAAAGGATATTTACTTTATTGGAAACCCTTCAAAAGACAGGGGAGGTAGGTCTCCCTCTTTCCAAGGCAACTACCGGTTTCTCAGATCTTTGGCTGAAATATATTATCATCTCCAGCCAGAATGGCCAGACTTAGGAGACATCTATAAGCCATACAAGAGTGGGTTTACCAGCTCATCAGGGGACTGGGAGCCCCTGGAGAAAACAGAAAAGTTTCTCCTACTCATCTTTTCCAGTGGCTCTTCCAGTGGCTCTTGGAAGGCACTGACTGAACATTTCTGGAGTAAACGGAATGAAATACCTGGTTGTGAACAAATGGACAGATGAAAGAGCTATGATTTGCAACCACTGAGAAATGTAAAAAAAAAAAAAAAAAAAAAAAAAGTGACGTACCAGCTTTGAAGACAGTTGTATGAAGAAACCCCAAACTATTTTTGTTGCTGTTGGAAGTAGACATTGTAGGGAACACAACTCATGTGGTGAGTTCAGCGATTTAGAGCCAAAAGAACTCTGTTTCTATACATCATGGATTCTCCTCATTGGACAGAAAACAGAAACCAGAGGTGGGAAGTGACCTGACCAAGGTCACACATACCCAGGACTGATTAAGTCTTCAGGTTCTGGTGCAACTGTTTTCAAAGTCATTCTCCGTGCTTCACAGCCTCGGTACCTTCATTCCTTTGCGAGTTAACATTCAGCCAGTGAGATAATTACTAACTTCAGAGCTGCCTCTGAGGTGCCTTTGGAAAACTCCAGGGCTCCACTGAACACAGTTGAAAAACTACTGACTTAGATAATTTATTGCTCGTTATTTAAACTTTGAGCACGTTCAAGCAAAAACGTCTTATAATTCCCAGAAAACTGGCTATTCTCATTGCCAGCACTTATTCTTCTCTTCCTTTCCTGATGAATAAACCAATTAATGAAAGAATACGCTGTGTACTTTCTTTTGTTCTGTTATTCATCTGAATTAATGTGTGTGGGCAAAGCTCAAAGATACAGATCTTTTTGCCTGGTGGGCCCTCTTGTGGGTCTTAAACCCAAGGGTTCCCAAGCTTTCTTTGTGGTGATGGCAGAAATGGTTCTCTTTAGACACAAACCATTGAACTGAAATTTCTAAAATTGAAATTCTGGGTAAGATACAGAACCACAAGGATAAACAACCTGTTTGTATTTGTATTGGTAAAGCAATAATGGAGAATTCCAGTCTCATGAACGTCTGGAGATGTCTCATGATTAGCCAGTATTTCTAAACCTCTGTAAAATTCTCTAATAGCTGATAGTAATAATGGTCGCATAGTGGATGTTTACCATATGCATAGCACTTATAAAGCTATATGAAACAGGCATCATTATCGTTCCCATTTTACGGAAGAGAAAACTGAAGCCTAGCAGTTGGGGTTTTAACTCAGACTTTGGCTAAATAAAGCAGGGTGGTGGGGAGAATTCTTTGGAGGGTTCTAGTTGTGGCAACAAGGGGATCTGGGGGAGGGAAGATTTTCTCAATGTGGGAAATCTGAAGACTGAGCCAGACTGCTGAGATTAGAATCCTAGCTCTACCCCTTACTCTGTGTGACCTTGACCCGGGTCTCTCAGTTTCCTCATCTGTAAAGCAATATTATTAGAACCTATTGTTCACTATTGCATAAAGTGCTATGTAAATATGCATTTAAGTCTCCTCCTGTCTGCAACTGCCCTCCCTTCCCCTCCCCAGAGATTGCTGTCCTTGAGCTTCAACTATAAATTCCAACTATATTAATCAATTTTGTGTTATTATTAGTAGGAGTTTTGGCCATGCGATGTGTCCTTGGACTTCTGATGGGTCCAGGTGGAGATGTGGGGAGAATACCCAACGGAAGAAACAGATCTAATCCCTCATTCTCTCAAAAGACAGCAGAAAAGATCCTTTGGAACAATAGAAGCTTTCAAAAGCCGTATTTGGGGAAGAAACAAAGGAGTGGCCTGGATTATTTTTATAGGTTTTGTGCAACAGGAGACCAGAGTAATAAATTAAATCTCACAATGAAACAAAGTACATACAATTGAGCAGGGCACATCCTGGGGACTTTGGCTTTTGTTACTACCCCAAGAACTCCCAGGGGCAGGACAGCCATAAGAGGAATGCTCACTAGCTCTCCAACGCAGTCCCTGAAGCTGCCTCTGAATAACACTGGCAGAAATGATCCCGGAATAGCCCTGGAAGCTGTTACACGAGAGGACCTCCACCACCCAGAATGGGTGCTGGTCTCTGCACAGACACCGAGAAAGAGCCCCTAATTGTCAAAGAGCTGTACTGGAACAGTGATGGAAAGGATTTAAGAAAGAAAGGAAAGGAAGGAAAGGGAAGGAAGGAAGGAAGGAAGACAGGAAGGAAGAAAGGAAGGAAGAAAAAAAGAAAGAAAGAAAAAAGTCAAGAAAAAGACAATTATTCTGATAAAGTACCGACTTTACAAGGACAAAAACCACAAGGCCACTTTCCTGGGAATTCTCACATCACATCTTTCACAGTGTGAAAAAAGCACATTGCACAGCACATCTGCCTGGAAAAAGTAGGGGAAAATATCTCCCTCATGTAGCCTTGGGCCACACAGAGATTTATAGATTCAAGCTGGGACGTCATTTTTCTTTGGTTCTAGAGGGTTGCATCTTTTTAGTTGTTCCCCAACCCCCCCCCCCACACACACACACACAAATTTCCCCTGTCACATATAAGAAACAAAATTCCCTCCTGAAGACTCTCATTCCCACTACTTGCATTGGAAGTGTCAGATCTTTAATGCAAACCTACTTCCTTGCCCTATGACCTTGGCAAGTTACCTAACTTCTCTGAGACTTGGTTTTCTCCCCCATTGAATATTGGTTTTGTCTACCCAACAGGCTTTCCTCCATTTTCTCTGTTAAGTGGGCCCCACCATGGGATTGACACTCTAGAAATAAAAGCTATCAGATACAATCTTGCTTTGGTCGCCTGTCTGGCAGCCAAGGGGCGAGGTCATAGCTTAAATTCTGGGAGTTGGGACTTTGAATTTGAGGCAGGATCACCTGGAATCTGTTCACAAGAGAGTGGGGTCAGCCACTACATTCAGTCTCCAGAGATACAATGACAACATTTGGGGCCAGGGACACTGACAGGTCTATCTATGTTGTGTGTGTGTGTGTGTGTGTGTGTGTGTGTGTGTGTGTTGTGAGGGACTTATTTGTTTCCCACCCCTCATGTTTCTGTCGGGTAGGCCCTCTCTCAGGTAACACCCTGGCTTGCCTCTCCATACATTTGTTACCAGATTGGTGAACTAGAAGCCAATTTGTCTGCGGAAAACATTCTTCCTCATCTACTTCCTACTGTGTAGTAAAAGAAATCAGCCTATGAGTGAAAAGGGAAACCTGGGTTTTCCTGCTAAGCCAGTTATTGGGCAGGTCAGTCTGCCTAAATCTGTAATGAGGTATTAGCACTCCTATATTAGTCCACAAATTTATCACTTTTTTAAAACTTAAGTTTATTTCAGAAGGAAATTTTATATGAGCATCTTTAATGGAAAAAAAATTATTTGTGACTTTAAGCATGGGATAATCTTTAAATACGTGATTATTAAAAAATAATCATACTTGTGTAACACTTAAAATCATCTTCACATCAGTAGTATATGACTTTTACTTCGAAAAATGCTTTTATTATGCTTTACTTGCCTCAGTTGTTGTTGTTGTTGTTTTTAATGACAATAGCTGTTCTTGTCCCAAGGTAAGAAATGATCAGTTGCATTGAAATGAGCCTTAAACGATATTTATACAGCTATATCATTTAGTAGGTTTCCATGACAATTATGCAAATTTTACTTTCTCTTTATTACTCTAGCTTTCTAGTAAGTATTGAAATCAGGTAGTGTGAGTCCTCCAACTTTGTTATTGTTGAGATTACCTGAGCTATTCTAGGTCCTTTGCATTTCCCCATAAATTTTAGAATAACTTGTCAATTATTTCAAAATTCTTAGAAGAATCATGGAAAGCAAATGAGATAATGCATAGGGAAACACTTTTGAAAGAATAGCATGATATTTAAGTTATATTTATTATCATTAATGCAACAAAAAGAATCACTCCAGGGGCATGCACCTGTATTTCTACTAAAAGTTAAGAAAAATTCTGAGTCATTTAATTTTCATAGGCTTGCAGATGAGAAAGATAGTTCTTTATCCTCTTCCAAAGTATTCTAACTAAGCTTGTAATTATATGCAGTTTCATATTCAACTGATATTAATTAAATGATAATCATGTATATATTGGCACACAAATATGCCTTATCTTATTCAGTTTATTTCTCATAAAACTAGTGCCCTCCAATGTATCAACATGTGACAATAACTCAACATTTTTCGCACTTAGATCCCACTCTTAAAATTTTATCCTAAGGAAATCATCAGAGACGGCACCCAAACTTACGTGCAAAATACTTTTTGGAGCCTTATTCATAATAATGAAAAATTGGGAACAACTAAAATAAACACACCTGAAGGATTTGTCAAATAAACTGTGATGCAGAAACATAATTCAATACTATTTAGTTGCTAAAAACATTTTCAGAGATTGTTTTATCACATGAGAAAATATACATAATATTGTATAAGAATAAGGTTATTGGTTAAGCATCACGGTTATTATTTTGTTGAAAAATATGAATTAGAAAAAAGCTAGAAGGGAATACACCAAAATGTTAATAATGATTATTTCTGGAGTGATACTATTAGAGATGTCTCTTTCTTCGCAGACTTTGCTGGGTTCTAAATTGTTCACAATGAATATGTAATTTTTGCTTTCAGTTTTCCCTTTGGATGCCAGAACACACTCTGAATTGGATTAATCTTCAACTCAGCAAATACTCTTCTCATTGGCCCGTGCACACTCATTATTTACTAATATGTTTATTATAATTAGTACTCATAAACCCAATGATCAATATATAAACTAGGATTCAAACAAAAGTTAACATCTAGTTATGGATCCTCTCTTAATCCCATTTACCATTTTTCTCTACCCAAAAGAACCACCTTCTCAAATCTCATCATCCCATTGTTTTCTTTTTTAAAAAGTTGTATCTAATTGGTACATAGCCCTAGAAAGCATGTGGTTTTTTTTTAAATTATTATTATTATTGTGGCTTTAATTCTTTTAAGGGGGTAGCGTGCATATGTTACCTTCTAGAAATTTTTTCACTTAATATTGTATTGTTAAGATTCATCCACTGGAGCTCATTTATTTTGATTTTGATGACTATTCAATATTCCATTTTGTGAAGATATTATTGTTTATTCTGTAGGCTATTTCCAGACATTCTTGTATGTGTCTTCCCAGTGCCCCTTTGGAACAATTTCTCTTGGATATAAACCTAGGAGTAGAAAAGCTTATCATAGGGTATGTGAAAGTCTACCTTTCAAAGATAATGTCAGGGTGTTTTTCCAAAGTGGTTGCATCAGTCAATATAAATTCACACCAGCAGTGTATTAAGAGGTCCTCCTACCGATCTGTATTCTTACCAGCATTTGGTACTGTTGATGTATTGCTTTTATATTTTGGAAAAGAAGAATGTTTCTAAAAACAAGAACAAAACCAAAACTGCCTTGCTCTCCTTTCCCCCAAATTCTGGGAAAGATTTGGGGCACAGGGGGTGGTATATAAAACGATTCCTCCACTAACAGCTTTTCAAAACCTTCTAGTTCTAGAAACCCTGCCCTAGCGATGAAGTGGAAACAGTGCGGGGGTTGTGAGAAGGTAGAGAAACTGCAAAATTTTGTGTCGTGGGGACTCTTTCCAACAGATGATGAAATTATTCTGCAGGTCTGAATTAGAAACCTCTCTCCTACTCTCCACCTCTCTCTCTCCTTCTCTCCCTCTCTCCCTCTCCTGAGATACAAACACTGGATCATTTTTTATTCTCTGTAATATGTTCCCAAGACATTCGCTTTGCAACCCTCCTTGCAAATATCAGAGAACTGACCTGCTTATCAAATGTTTTCCTTTTCTTGACTGCAGAGTGAGAACCCACCCGTTATGCTAAGTGGGGCGACGGCTTCCCTGCACAAGCACTGTAAAGAAAAAGAAACTCAGCACTGTACGAGTTTGAAGGCCTATTCCAATAGTGCACACTGCCTGCCTCTCCTTTCAAATCTGAGCCCTAGTTTCTATCACTTTGCAGTAGCCTGGGAAGTGATACAGAGCGCCAGATGGACATGAGGATGTGTGATGTGCCCATCGATTCTGAGAAAGGTAGGCAGCCTATTTTCAAATACACACACACACACACACACACACACACACACACACAAACAGGATAAGCTTGAGGGCCAAACTGCTTTGCAGCCTGGGATGATCACTCAGCCCAGAGGGTGACTGCTGGAGGTGGATCTCCAGGGCAATTTCACAAGGTAAATCAGCCAGCCATGAGACCGATTTTCCCAGTTCAGTTTAGCAAGGTGCTCTCAGTGCTCTAGGGAAAGTAGGGGAGTCAGGGAGGCAGTTAACATGCCACCTAATTTTAGATAGAAATAGAGTAGCTTCAAAATAGTCTATTTAGGGGCGCCTGGGTGGCGCAGTCGGTTAAGCGTCCGACTTCAGCCAGGTCACGATCTTGCGGTCCGTGAGTTCGAGCCCCGCGTCGGGCTCTGGGCTGATGGCTCAGAGCCTGGAGCCTGTTTCCGATTCTGTGTCTCCCTCTCTCTCTGCCCCTCCCCTGTTCATGCTCTGTCTCTCTCTGTCCCAAAAATAAATAAACGTTGAAAAAAAAATCAAAATAGTCTATTTAACATATTTGGTTCCACAATTAATTTGCTTATGAAAAAGTTTCCTCTATTTTATTTTATTATTTTTTTTTAAGAAGATTCCTTCTTTTTTTTTTTTTTTTTTTTCCCAACGTTTATTTATTTTTGGGACAGAGAGAGACAGAGCATGAACGGGGGAGGGGCAGAGAGAGAGGGAGACACAGAATCGGAAACAGGCTCCAGGCTCTGAGCCATCAGCCCAGAGCCTGACGCGGGGCTCGAACTCAAGGACCGCGAGATCGTGACCTGGCTGAAGTCGGACACTTAACCGACTGCGCCACCCAGGCGCCCCAGTTTCCTCTATTTTAAAGAAGGTTTAGAAATCATTGCTAGTGTTTAGACCTTGAGGTCTAAAGGAAACAGAGATATAGATTTGAAATTCACTTTGGAGCAGCAGAATTGCATGGAATGAGGTTAGATGTAGATTCCATGTTGCAGAAGGCAGGTCCATGTGATTTCAAAACCAACCAAGCACAAAACAAGGCTGGAACATTCTGATAAACATTAAGGAGGGAAACCCAAGACTCTTACTCCAATATGAGAAAGATTAATGAGGGGGAGGAAACAGTGCCAATTTTACTCACCATTGTTATTTTCGTGCCTGGTACAGTGCCTGAAAAATATCGGTGTTGAAAATATTCGATAGAGGAAGAAAAAGAAAGATGGAGGCAAGCATATCATGTGGGCAGGGCCAAGGTCTCTTTACAAAATAGTTTTAAGACTTTTCTAAAAAATAAAACATGCACAAACACACATGAACACACACACACACACACACACACACACACAAAGAACCTCTTATTTTTTCACCAGAGGGCACAATGAAGAAAGATCCAGAATAATAGCAAACATTTACTTCCTCTAGAGAAAAAAGCCCAACAACATATCTGTGACACATCCCATTTTAAACAGCATTGGTTCTTTGAACCTTCTAGGAAAAATTGGTGGTGAAGTGAACCTCTAAGAGTTGAATGAGCTCGCCTGCTATCTAGAGCTGTCAATGGAGAAATTACATTTTTAAGAGCAAGTGCCAAAAATGATTTGGGCTTAGCAGTAATTGATTCTAAGCCATTCGATCTGGAGGTAGAGAAGTAAAAGCTCTACACTTGGTCCCTGACCATCATCTGAAATCACCAGTGCATAGGAGGGCACTCTCCTTTCTGTTCACAACAGCAGGAACGGCTGAGTAGGTGGAATGCAGGCATTTTTTTTTTTTTTTTGCAAGGATCAAAAAGAAGCCATAAGTCAGCACATATTTTAAGCAAAGGACATAAAACATTGCTCTATTTGGCATCCTCTTTGACAAAAAAAGAAAACTGTGTATATTTTCAAGAAACCATGCTTAACTGACTGTAACTCTGAGGCAGTAGAAGATGCTGGTTCATTATAAGGACCAGTTACTGAGCTATTTTGAGGATAAGCAACAAAATCCAAAACTGGGTCTCAATCCACAGAATGAAAGGTTGAGGCAAGCTCAACATAGGGACAAGACCCGGTCTTATTTGCATTCGTGAGAGAATCCCGCACGAGTTGACAGAGAGGCTGTGAAGGCTCCATGGGCCTGGAATCGGGCAGAGTGGCTCTGCAAATTTCAGGTTGGCCCTCACCAGGAAGGGAATAAGCACAGCATTGAGGCAATGTGTTTAGTAAACCGGTAGGGCAATAGTTTGAAGGGAATAAACTATATTCGCAGTGCTTTCCAGTGGGTTTAAATTGATAAGTTGCACTGGACCCTACCAGTCAGAGCAAACCACAAACACGCCTTCAGGGAAAAAAAACCTTTATTAGATTATTACAAATTTTTGAGGTTTTAAAATAAATTAAACTAGATGAGAAGACATGACCAAAATCCAATCCGAGAGAAGTGGTCTGCAAAACTGAAGATATTTGTGCTGAGGTAGAGACGCTGAAAAAAGAGAGGTGTCAGTCTGGATTTGAGCTCCCGTGGTCACACTCAGCCAGTTCATGCCTGGTTGATTATGTCCCCAAATCTTACCTCATTCATGGTTGTATCTGCCAAACCCTGGGCCTTCCACAAAGATGTGAGTCTTTTGGATGCAGCAGTAAGTTTATATAAGATTTGAAGCCAATAAATTCTAAAGTTGACCCCTTCCAGATTCTATTAATACATGGTCTCGGCAGCTTAGCCAAAGTTTGTGTTCTTGCTAGTTCCCCGGCCTTGACAAGCCAGGAACATGTGGGTATGGCTTGCATCCACCCAAACATGGAACAGATATAACTCCTCGTTCACTATTTATGAGTCCCTAGTCTGTGCCAGGCACTTTGTCGGTCCTGGGGAGACAACGATGAGTAAAGTAAAGTTCCAACCTCCTTGAAGCCCCGCTTCTAGTTTTAGTCAACAATTCACTGATGGAGATTAGAGAAGAGCAGTGCATTTCTTGAGGGACCAGGCATAGTTTTAAAACACCCAGAGATCAGGTTTTTAAAAAGTCACTAGGAAGATTAGACCTTCTCTTTCCGCATCTTTTCTTCACCATTCAATCCACTAGTTCAGTTGTGGATGCAAGCCCCAGCACAGCTATAACAAGGGTAAAGAGGAAGGGGACATTATTTACCTGACCCCAAATCTTCATCTTAAGAGCCATAAGTAGAGAACTTACTATTTTTTTTTTTTTTTTGAGGGGGGAGAGATAGAGAGTGAAAGCAAGAGCGAGAGAGAGAATCCCAAGCAGGCTCCATGGTGTCAGCGCAGAGCCTGGTCCATCTCAGGAACCGTGAGATCGTGACTTGAGCTGAGAGTCAGATGCTCAACTGACTGAGCCACCTGGGCGCTCCAGAGATGAATTCATCATAATACAATGCTGACACCAACTGCAGTGATAAAATTTCCCCCAGAGAGTCCCCATTCTCAGATTCTCCTTATCCATAGATTTTCTGTGGAAGAAGGATTTAAGCTGTAGAAGTTGCAAATAAGCAAGGCATTTCCCAGGGAGAGTTCAGATTAGAATGGTGCTAAAGATGTGCCTTAAGAACACTGGGACTTCTCAATGGGCAGGGCATAAAAAGTCTGGATCAGAGCAGCAGTCTTCAGAGAACCAGGAGATAAAACAGCAGAGGCTGTGTTTCAGAGAAAAGTTTCCAGCTAGAGTTAGTGTCTAACCATGTATGTGGAATCGAGGGGCTTTGGCTAGTAGAAGTTCATTCACAACAGGGAAGAATAGTTTCAGTCAACAGTTGGAGGAAAAACCTGGATGCCATGGGTTGAGGGGGAAAATGGTGGTAAGGCAGCAAGGGCCCTCGAGAGTAGACTCCATGAAGAATAATTGCACTCACCTCCTAACTGGCTTCTTTGCCTCTACTCCCTTCTGCACACCACTTGCTCCTAAGGGAACACTCTCAGGCTTAAAATCCTTTGATAGCACCATTATGACCTGCACAAAAATGTCACACTTCTTTTTTTTTTTAAGTTTATTTATTTTGAGAGAGAGAGAGCCCAAGTGAGCAGGGGAGGGGCAGAGAGAGAAGGAGAGAGAGAGAATCCCAAGCAGACCCTGCAGTGTCAGCACAGAGTGCAACCTGGGGCTCTATCCCACGAACTGTGAGATCATGACCTGAGCCAAGATCAAGAGTCCGATGCTTAACCGAGTGAGCCACCCAGGAGCCCCTAAATGTCACACTTAGCACAGACATCCCATCCTACCCAAACCTGAGTTTCAGTTATTTGCTTAACTACCCCTCTTTGCCACTGGATTGGTTCCTAACAGATATCATCCCTTAAATGAAGGTACCATCTCTTGTTCGACATTTCACGTTACCCCACTTCTACCCATTCCCATTTGTCACTCAACTCATGTAATTGAATGAATGGAAAAATACGTGAGAGATGAATGGATGAATGAGTGAATGATACCAACATTGACTGTCTTTGTTACAATGGATTTCTGAGTCTCAATATGGCGGTTGAAGATAATTTATAATTTTCCTTTGTGAAATGTCTTGTCAAGTCGAAAGACAGAGTTTCTGTATAAATCCAACATCCTGTTGTTACCTAGTCATCACTGAAGTGTTTTATTTTTGTAGTTTCAGTTACCTTGATGCTTCCTCGTTATAATTAGACAAGTTCAATTGGCATGAAGATCTCTGATTGGAGTAGGATTGTCTCGGTGAGATGACAAGGGTGTCTGGAAACACTACCTGATAGCGGGGCACTTAGATATGACACGTGTCCAGTTCTGTCAAACCTCTGAGTCATGCTTGTGGGATGAACCGAGTCACCAGGATGATAATCAACTTTGCTTTGTGATTCCCCTGTCGGCACATCTATTTTAGCTCTTCTGGCAGAGCTGGGGACTTGCTCTACTAATTCACTATGACGTTGCTTTCTAATTAGGTATCTTGACACAGCAGGCATTCTGGTCTTGAACATTTCCTTTGTTTCTTTAATGTGCCAGCAAGCTGTCTGACTTTGAGCTGCCTGATTTCAGATGTTACCTGCAGTGTAAAATCAGAACACAGATAAGGCACTCAGTCCAGTGTGTGGCACCGGGGTGGGGGTGGGGGGGGTCTTCAAGAAATGTTTTTCACATTCTCCTGTCCGTCTGTGCCTTCTGACCTTCTGGTGTTTTAGTTAACCTCAAAGATAACGTATTAGCTTTGGAAGGCTTAAATTTTTCTGCATCCCCAAAGAGAGTCCAGTAATCCTATAAACAGATACTATGTGGATTTCTTTTTAGCCTCATTTCCTTTTAGCCTCACAGTAACCCTAGAGGGTACGCATTTTTACTTCCTTTGTTTTCTAGAGGGAGAAGCCATAGCCGAGAAGTCAAGTTCTGAGGTTACAGAGTGGGTGAGAAAGGGCGGTGAACAAGAACACACGTGTGCCTCTTTCCAAAACTCTTGTGTTCAACCGCCACATATACTGCCCCCCACAAGACACTCTGAGCGGCCGGCACTGCACTGGAGACTATGCCGGTCACAGATGGAGGAGACTCAGCCTTATCCTTAAATGGCATCCTTCCTGGCCAGAAAGAACTGTGACCCCAGGTGTTAAGTGCCAACACTCTCTGAGCCCGGGGAGATTCCAGTTCCAGAGCCCGGCCCTTCCTAACCCTTTGCTCTGGGCTGTGCCCTCAGAGCCCCATCTGGAATGTGTTGGAGGAACTGCCTGCTTGCCCTCCCTCTCCAGCTCCACCCCTAATATCGGCCTGAGGGGAGACAACAGCAGGTGCTGCTGCCCCCTCCATGTTCTGGGAGCCCATTGTCTAATTTTGCTCAGGCCTGGCCTGCTTCCCTTTCAGCCCCGGGCATGTGGGCAGAGTACAAGCTAATTGGCAGGGCTGCTCCAAATACTAAAGAACACGGAGCTGCCTGTTCACCAGCGGGAAGGCCGTGTTCCCAGCTTGTGCTCTGACATTTTCTGGGGCTTGGGCAAAGCCACCTGCCAACAAAGGTGTAACGGATAAAGGGCAAACAGGGAGAATCAGGTCCTGACGGCTCGGCAGAGATAACCCCCAGGGGAAGGGACGCAGCTGAAATCCAAGCTCAAGATGCTTTGTCCCCAAGGAGGAGGCACGACCTGGGGAGAGGGAAGGGGTCCAGCAGAGTCAAAGGCGAGCTCATCCACTTCAGGCCTAAGGGTTCCCATCCTCCAGGCTCCTGGGGGCACAACGGGGCTGAGGAGGAGGCTGCGGAAATGTCTGGGGCCCTGGTGACTGTCGGGTGCCTGTGCTTCAGCCGAAGGCCAAGTTCCCTGACCTGCACAATGAAACCCCTCACAGACGGGAGCCCTGAGGGAGAAAAGAAGTTTTGCACAGTAGAGAAGGTGTGGACTTTGGAGCCAGACAGATCTATCTCAACTCTCAGCTCTGCGGCTGACTGGAAGTAACAGTACTATGACTCTACTGATAACACTTGCGACAACCCTTTAAGGGAAATCATCTTTTAATCTTTATTTTATAAGAACTAGAAGCCCTTGCCCATGGAGACATCCTCAGGGAGTATCGGTGCCTGGCCTGGGACTTGATTCCACCTGACAGAAGTCCACGCTATTAACCACCAGGCCTCCCGTGCAAAGATGCTTTAAGTGGGAACGTGACATATGAGACAGACAGTACCTGTCCTCACAGAGAATGAGTTTCTTAGTTTCATCATCTCGAACGTGGGATTAATATGCATCTTTGAGTTTTTTGTGAAAATTAGAACTGATACAAAAAGGCATGGGGGAGAGGTCCTTGAGGGTGGAGGTGGGGCTGGGGAGAGGCCCATCCCTCTCTGGGTGAAGAACTGCAGGGCCCAGGCTTGTTGCTGCTGTTCTTTTAAATTAAACATCTTTTGGGGCGCCTGGGTGGCTCAGTCGGTTAAGCGTCCGACTTCAGCCCGGGTCACGATCTCGCGGTCCGTGAGTTCGAGCCCCGCGTCGGGCTCTGGGTTGATGGCTCAGAGCCTGGAGCCTGCTTCCGATTCTGTGTCTCCCTCTCTCTGACCCTCCCCCGTTCATGCTCTGTCTCTCTCTGTCTCAAAAATAAATAAACATTAAAAAAATTTTAAAAAAATTAAAAAAATAAAAAATAAATAAATTAAACATCTTTCAAGAAAAACACGCTGAATCAAAATGGAACAATTGTTGAGTCTGAATGATGAGGTCATGGTTTTGTTTTCATTTTTATATTTTCCAAATTCAAATCATATGTATTACATTTTCTCCGTATAATTGGAATATATGTTGATGCATTAATTATGCAAAATACAGAAACTGAAAGGAAGAAAAGTCTTTACTTCCCATTGTTCAGAGATGACTAGTGTTGAAACATTTTTTCTTCTTTCTTTTTTTCCAGTGTTTTATTATTTGCTTTTTTTTTTTTTTTTAGGTTTCTTTATTTATTTTGAGAAAGAGAGGTTGAGAGTGCACATACATGAGAGCGGGGGAGGGGCAGAGAGAGAGAATCCTAAGCAAGCTCTGTGCCATCAGCTCAGAGTCTGATGTGAGGTTCCATCTCATGAACCTGTGAGATTATAACCTGAGCCTAAATCAAGAGTTGGGCGTTTAACCGACTGAGTCACCCAGGCGCCCCACTTATTTTTTTTACAGAATTGGTATCATCTTGCACTTTCCTACTTTTAAAATGTAATACATCATGAACATTTTACCATGGCATCAAATACCTCTTAATACATAGGAGAATAAATGGTTGCTTTTAAATTTTCTTTGCGAGGTGGTTCATTACTTTTGTAGCAGGAAAAAAAAATCTACTTAAAAGAACTTCACTGTGTTAAAAATACATTTGTGCGTTGCTCTGGGAGTGCCCTGCTTTGCCCAAAGGTATAGTGTGCATGGTTTTATGTCTAGCTCAGGCCAAGTGGAGGGTGATAATCCTCCGGTATTAATCATGACGTATGGAATGGAAATAGGAATAGTTGGTTTTGTGAGGACTAAATGAGATCAGGTATGTGATGTTCCTAGGAGACCATGGGCCATATCAAGTGCTCAGTAATGACCAAATTGTGTCAGTCAGCGACAGTGCACGGAGAACAAGATGGGTGTTGGCCGGGAATTGGAGGCCAGCCCTACCTGTGTTGTGCTGGGTCTAGCTCTTATGGGCTCTTACAAGCCAGTTGCTAAATTCTCAAGAACTTTTGAGCTGGTTTGTTAAATAAAGGCTGTGAAGCCATCTGTAGATTGAAATCAGTCTTAATGGGAGAATTTACACCACAGAAATGGCAAAGCAGCAAATGCTACAAATCAGGGCTGTTTCTTTGTTGATTTACTTATCTCTTTAGCCAGCACACCACTGGTAGGGACAATCCAGAGACAGGCTGTGCTATGCCCAGAGTGGTTGGAGACCTGCAGAAAATGCTTCTGAGGGCCCGTGCAGTTGATTTCATACAAACGGTAAACATGAGCTGAAATCCTGGTCTGACTGCTGCTTTCACTGGCAGGAGGAACAGGGAAGTGTACGCATTGGGGAGCCTAAAAGGGCAAACCAGAAGAGTTCTTGTTTATTCTCCCAGAACAGAAATAACTAGATGAACGGAGGAGGCAGCAGGAGATAGGGGGACTTGTCATCCAGAATGACAAGGACTGGTTAGTGTGAGTGAATGGGAAGTTCAGAGTTAGAGAGAAAGCTGTGGGAAGGGGTTGAGGGATGAAGGCACACAGAAAAGATTAAAAAAAAAAATCAAAAGGAATAGTATAGAAGGGAAAACTTAACATCACAAAAATGTTATTTTCCTCAATAGTAACATGTATAATTAACAGAATTCTAATTAGAATCTAGGTAGAGTTTTTAGTTATTGGATACATAATCTTAAAATTCATGTGGAAGATTAACTGTCCAAGAATAGCCATAAAATAATGAGGAAAGGATAGTAGGGAGGACTTCTTTACCAGAAAATAAGTATTTGCTAAGGCCACTGTAATACAAACAGTACATTGTAGCATAGGAATTTTTAAAAATCTATAAAATTCCTGGAACAGCCTAATGAGTCCAGAAATAGATCTCAATAAACATAGCAAGGTACTATACCAAATGAAAAGGTAATATTTGAATCCAGTAGGGAAGGATTGATAAATGTAATAAATGGTGCTGGCACCATGTGCAATCCATCTAGAAAAAAGTAAAGTTGGATCCCTATCTCACACCATATTCAAAAAAGGAAGTTTTGGGGCATGTGGGTGGCTCAGTTGGTTAAGCCTCTGACTCTTGACCTCGGCTCAGGTCATGATCTCGTGGTTTTGTGGGTTCCAGTCCCACATCGGGTTCTGCACTGAACAGTGCAGAGCCTGCTTAAAATTCTGCCTCTCTCCCTTGAGCGCATGTGCAGGCACATGCATATGTGCGTACGTGTGCTTGTGGGCGCACGTACGTGTGCGTGAGTGTGCCCGTGCACTCTCTCAAAATAAACTTTTTTTAAAAAAGGAAGTTTTGATTGTACAAAGCGCTAAAGTAATAAAAAGACAGTTTAAATAGAAATTTCAGCATGCATATTAAAAACCTGCCTGTTGGGGCGCCTGGGTGGCGCAGTCGGTTAAGCGTCCGACTTCAGCCAGGTCACGATCTCGCGGTCCGTGAGTTCGAGCCCCGCATCGGGCTCTGCTCTGATGGCTCAGAGCCTGGAGCCTGTTTCTGATTCTGTGTCTCCCTCTTTCTCTGCCCCTCCCCCGTTCATGCTCTGTCTCTCTCTGTCCCAAAAATAAATAAACGTTGAAAAAAAAAAATTAAAAAAAAAAAAACCTGCCTGTTGGGGAGAATATTTTTATTAAGATAGAAAAACCAGAAGCCATATACCCCTATATATGAACGATTGACACTGATAAGATAAATTCATATATTGGGATCCACAAAATGGAGGGGCCCCCAGTGGCCCAGCCCACATCACAGATTTAAATCTAAGTCAGCTTGGACTTCTGGGAGACACCCGTCAAGGAAATCTAACACACTAATCACAATTCTCCAACTTTATGTGGCTTACTTTACCCTAGAAAATAGGACCCACTAGCCTTTGCAGGACATCTCCTAGCTTCCAGCTAAGCATGCTGTTTCCAAATTTCTTTTCTGACGCTGTCTAAAACTTGCTCCTGCCCAAAATTCCTCAGGAAGAGCGCTCCACTTCTTGTGAGGCACTGTACTTGCTTAATCCATGGATTGTTTTCCCTTGAATAAAGCACATCAAACTCGTTGCTAAATTGTTTTTGTTTTGTCATTTGATGGCACAAATTTTTAAAACTTTTGCATGGTAAAAAATACCATAAACAAAATCAAAAAACAAATTATACATTTAAAGGAAAGTATTTGCAAGAAAGATTTTAGATACAGAATCTATAGTTAACACCTATGATAGCAAAGAGCTCTTCAAATTAAGAGTCAAAAGCCAGTTTAGTAGGAAAGTGGGGAAGAGATACAAATCCGCAGTGTTTGGAAAAGCGATTCAAAATATCCATAAATGCATGAAACACTGGAGCCTAGTGTAGCAACTGGAGTGGTTAATCTTTTCTAGAGACAGACTAGCTTGTGGTGTGGCCTTGACCAAGTTATTGAACTTTCCTGTGCCTCTGTTATATCATCTTATAAATGGGGATACTCAGAATATCTGTCACACAGGGTCGTTATAAGGACTAAGAGCTACTCTATGTAAAATGTTCCATACAGTGCATGGCAGATAGTAAGCCCAGTGCAGAGTAAAGTATTATGTAAGCACTGACTATTGTTATGAGTTGGGGGAATGCAAATTAGAATAACAGAGCAATAGTACTCCTTACCCATCAGGCTGGCAAACATTAAAACCGTGACTATATTGCTGGTGGGAATTCATTGGAATTCATCAGAAGAGAGTTTTCTACTAGTGGAAATGTAGAATGTCATGATCATTCTTGGAGCACCTTCTGAGAGTATCTCTAAACATTTTAAGTTCATCTACTTGTTGACTTAGCAATTAAACTCTTGGGAGTCTATCCTGTAGAAATAAAGCCACTAGTACAAGGATATTCACTGCAGCCTTGTTTGTATTGGAAAACAAAGTGAAACAAAATGAGAACCTATCGAAAGGGGAAGGATTGAGTAAAATCATGGCATATTCCCAACCTTGTAATATTATGCAATCTTTAAATAGAATGACTTTGAGCTTTGCCAATTGACTTGGAGAGATTTTCACAATATGTTTTTAAGTGATAAAAGCAAACTTTACAGAAAGTATGGGAGAAAGTGTTTTTGTAAAGCAAATATTGGCACCCTTATATATATGTACACGTGTTTGTGTATTGTTATATAAACATGAGAATGTTAGAAAGACCATACAAAGGGTTATTGAGTGTCTGCCTTTATTGCATATTCTGGTCATGAAATATATACATGTAAGTATATATGCAATATATATATATATATAAGCTCAAAGAAGTATGAGGAAGAGGATTGAAAGGATCTGAAATCCCACCATCTGGAGATAATCACTACCATTAATGTTTTAGAGATCATCTTTGGTACATTTCTTTGCACATATTCACAACTTCCTGTAGATGAGGTGTGTGATATCGTGATAGAAGAAATGTATATTTGGTTTATGACCAGGTTTATTGGCACAAGAGCTTCTAAAAGTCTTGGTGTTTCCAGAGTGGCAGGGTGAGAGGGACAACTTCTGTTATTCATAATAAGCTTCTGTCAACCCTACCTGAGTTTGTGCTAATGAGGTGACCTAAGGTACACCCCTACATGGTTTCAGGTCAGGGCTAGTTGCCAGAGGAACTAAGCAGTGATTACAGGTTTGGAACTTTCAACCCTCCCCCACCACCAACCCTGGGGAGGGGAGAGAGGCTAGAATTGAGTTAATTAACCAATTACCAATGATTTAATTAATCATGCCTAAGTAATGAAACCTCTATAAAAATCCTAAACGATGTGGTTCAGAAAGTTTCTGGATTAGTGAATGCATCCACGTGCCAGGAGTGCGGTATACCCCCAAATCCCACGGAAACAGAAGAAGCTCCTGTACTCAGGGCCCTTCCAGACCCTGTCCTATGTACTCCTTCATCTGGTTGTTTATTTGTATCCTTTATAGTATCCTTTATAATAAACTGATAATACTAAGCAAGGTGTTTCTCTGAGTTCTGTGAGCCACTAATAGCAAATTATCAAGCCTGAGGAGGAAGAGGTCATGGGAACCCCCGATTTGTAGCCAACTTGGACTGGAGTGTGGGTGACCCAGGACCCACCACTTGTGATTGGTGTCTGAAGTTGGGGCAGTCTTGTGCAACTTAACCAGTGGGGTCTGCACTAATTGGGTAGTGTCAGAATGGAGTTTAACTGTAGGATACCAATTAGAATTGGTAGAATTGGAGAATTGCTTGGTGTGGAAACCCCACACATTTAGAAGTGTTATGTGTAGAAACAGATCTTAATAGGGTGAATGCTGTTTTTATCATGTATTCCTTTGTGAGGGGATCCCAACAAAATCACACTGAGTCTTATGGTGAGACCCAGAAGAGACCCAGATGACAAGTCAGGAGATGCTGAAAAGTGATGGCTCTCATCCCCTAATGAACTCCATGCGTGGGAGTTACTTCACTTCTCTGGGCTCCAGTTCCTCCCATAAAATGGCGCTATTTAGTAGATGGTCTCTGAGGTTCCTTTTTGTTTTGGAATTCAGCACTCCTATACTGTTGGCCGTGAGAAAGTCAGCCTGGCGTACAGGAGGCTTCAGAATCAGACAGCCCTAAAGTTCAACACCAAAGTGATATTACTGGTACACTAATAATGAAGTGCTTCATTTGAAAAATGGGGAAATAATCATCACGTCGTAGAATTGTAAAGATTGGAAAATAAACATAAATCAGTAAACACAGCAGCATTCTTTCTCAGATTTAATGCCACTTAAGAGACAAATTATTTTTTAACAAACAAATTAAAATAATGGATGCTATATCATGCCTAAAAGGCTACTTTGTCATTTTTAAGGTGAAACAGTTTAAAATAGGCTATGAGCTTCGATGAAGGGAAATGAAGAAATGATGAAACACAATGCCTTTGCAGTTTCTTCAGAGAGCTCATTTCAGAACAGTTTACTGATGGAAACTTTTGGAGGGGTTTGTCCAGGTCTACCCAGACAGGTGCTGCTATAATAAAGCCTTCCTGGGTTTCAGCAAAATGAAGAGAGGTTTGTTAAGTTTAAACAGAGCAAAGAGCCATTTTAGTCAGGATGAAAAATGAGTTTATTTGGGAATAGCAGAGGAATTGCAATTTGGGACGAGAAAGCTATGGTGACCCGCAGGCCAGTCCAACGAGATAAAGGGAAGGTCAGCTTTTTATTAGGTTTTAGGGGGAAACTGGGGAGGGTTGTTTTGAACAAAAGAAACAAGAGTTAGGTTGTGGTGATTTCCCATTAGCTGTAAATGGTGGTTAGTGCTTGTTGTTGCCGGGGGCATTTTCCTTCCTTTTCTTTCTTTTAACGTTTACTCATCTTTGAGAGACAGAGAGAGACAGAGCATGAGCTGGGAAGGGGCAGAGAGAGGGAGACACAGAATCCAAAGCAGGTTCCAGGCTCTGAGCCATCAGCCCAGAGCCTGACGCGGGGCTGGAACTCACGGACCGCGAGATCGTGACCTGGCTGAAGTCGGACGCTTAACCGACTGCGCCACCCAGGCGCCCCTTGGGATCCATTTTAAATGAGGTTTCCTTTATTTTCACAGGTGCTAATGCTCATTTTTCTCCCTGGTGCTAATGCTCATTTCCCACTAAACCGAAAGGAAAAAAAATAGTTGTAATTGAGATTTCATCAACCAGGACATTTTAGACATGCAGAACCCGGACTTTTGTTCTTATACCGTAAATCGAACAAAATGCAGAAAACCATCATTTCCCACTCATGCTACCAATCACTGTGTACCTACAGGGCCGCCTTGTGCCCTGGGAGGAGGGCTATGGCATTTCATAACCAATTTCATAACCATTATAACACTTCCTCTGAGGAATCTCAGAACCAGCTTGTCCAAGAACGTCCTTTGACGTTAAGTCAATGATTCAGTCAGAATCTGAAATATTCTTTTTTTTTTTTTTTAATTTTTTTTCAACGTTTATTTATTTTTGGGACAGAGAGAGACAGAGCAGAGAGAGACAGAGCATGAATGGGGGAGGGGCAGAGAGAGAGGGAGACACAGAATCGGAAACAGGCCCCAGGCTCCCAGAGCCTGACGTGGGGCTCGAACTCACGGATCGCGAGATCGTGACCTGGCTGAAGTCGGACGCTTAACTGACTGCGCCACCCAGGTGCCCCAGAATCTGAAATATTCTTACAGAGAAAATCAATTAGAAAGTTGCATCACTGCAAACTCAATATTAAACCTTCAGCTTCTTTGTGTCATTAAAAGTACAATTCTTTAAAAAAAAACTAAATGCACTGCACAAATAGAAGGTATTATTTTGAACTGACCAAGAGTCATGATTTGGGCAAGGACCAAGGAGAATAATAAACAAACGGGGTGGAAGAATTTGGGATGTGATTTTTTTCCTGACATAAATTCATATTATTTATTATGTGCAGAAGACAGGAAGTGTCGTCTGGGCCAGGAGGACTCTGTCTCACCAGGTACCATCATGAGGTGTGAAAAGGCACCATTCTTTCTATTCAGGAAGAGAGCTGGATAGGCCAGGACCATTTTTTTTCTGCTGAAGAGTTGTGTCTTAAGATTGTCTGTACTGGATTTGCAGTAGTGGAATTCAGCTCTCTCTGAGGAATTTCTTCGAAGAGTCTCCCTTTGTCTTGTGTTCTGTTTCCCATTGGACCACCAGCCTTTGGCTCTGAACGAAAAGCTCCAGCCAGAGGGGTTCATCAACCAGCAGGTTGCTATGTAGAAGAACTCATCATTTGTTTCTTTTTATTTCCCTTCCTGACACACATACTAAATTGAAATGACATTGAAAGTATCAATCTGAGGGGCACTTGGGTGGCTCAGTCAGTTAAGTGTCTGACTTCCGCTCAGGTCATGATCTCAAGGTTTGTGAGTTCAAGTCCCACATCGGGCTCTCTGCTGTCAGCACGGAGCCCACTTCAGATCCTCTGTCCCCCTCTCTCTGCCCCTCCCCCATTCATGCTATCTCTCTCTCTCTCTCTCTCAAAAATAAATAAATGTTAAAAAAAGATTTAAACAAGAAAGTATCAATCTGAAAAAAAGGAAGGAAGAGAGAATTTGTGGGATTTGCCCTATTTAAACAATATATGTCATTACTCTGGAGTATTAAGAGCAGGCAGGGCCACAGGAAAGCAGTTCCCAGCAGGTGAATAGGTGATAACAAACTGATCAGGTTTGATTTCTAGTTTTGTTTCATTTTTAATTTATAATAGTAATAGCTAACGTGAGCTACATACATGAGTATGAGTATGTCGTGTGCAGTTTATAAATTGCTTTAGCATGCATTCATGACCTAATGTGATTCTCATGGCAGTGTAATGATACTGATACCATCATTATCCCCCATTTTACAGAGAAGAAGACTGAAGCTCTGAGAGACTGACTTTCCCCAGGTTTTCCAGGTAACAAGAGGCAGAGCTTGAAATCAAGTTTAGGTATTCTGACTTCAAAGTCTTTGTCCTTCTATTCCGTTTTTTAAAGAAGATCTAAAACTCTGGAATCCTTGAGCTGGAAGAGATCTTGGAGACCTGGCGGGCCAGGCTTTGCTTAGTCCTGCAGGGTGTTAACACAGGTCCCAACAAAGTTTGGGAAATGGCAGATTAAAAGATGTTGAATGGACTTCTTGCCCACAGAATGTCCCAGGGTCTTTGTTAAACTAATGGATCTTGATGCTTTGGCTAATCTTATTTGGTGATGGATTTCTTCTTGGGCAGCATCTACCTAAGACCCACAAATTTAGTCCCTAGCTGGTGAGACTCCTGCGTGGTGTTTTGGGTGAGTCCCAGACTGAACAGAACTAGAGCAACACTATGGTTTTCAACAGAATTGTAAAGAGTGATGGAGTTTCTTCTGACTCTTGGGTCTCTTCTTTGTTAATGCTGGTTTTTATCCTATGGCCCCTCAAACCAAACTGCATGAGCTACTGTCCACAGTCTTCCTGGCCACAGTCGCCATTGGAGGGCTCACCTGGACCTCCCAGGCTTCCTTACTGATACCTGCTTTCAACTTGGTCCCTGGTATTCCAGGCTCCATGGTGAGATGTCTTGGAGGTCAGGCTCTGGATTGCTCAGGTTTAGATCCTGACTCTCCTGTTCACTATCTGTGTTTGCCAGTGTCTGTCAGTTTCCCCATCAACAAAAGGAGGCTAAACAGTACGTGTTTCACATGGTCTTATAAAGATTAAGTGAGATCATATAAGTAAAGCATTCAGTTTATTGCCTGGTCCCTAGCAGGTGTTCAAAAAACTCACATTATGATTATTATCATTTAATAATACACTGAACACTAGCTAAGTATTGCCAGAAGACATGTAGGCCACCTTCCATTAATTTCTCCAGATGTACCAAGCAGTTATGACCCCTGTAGAGTTGTCATTATCGAGTGATGTCTTGAGGTCATGCCCTTTGCATGTTTGTGGGATGTTATGGGTTTATAAAAGTCACTGGACACCTCCCATAGGGATGGTCCTATATCCCTTTGTGCTCTATGATGACTTCTTCATGAGACACTCCTTTCGGAATCAAGTTCTAGGAAAAATGTTTTGTATCTTCTTGTGACCTTGATGATGGTTCTTTCTTCATTTTGGCTTGGAGACAAATTTTTGCCTCAGCTTAATCTTATTTAACCCCCCTTAATTTAGCCTTTTCCCCTTTCTTTTGATTTGTACTTTTCATATTACTGAGTTTCTGTTTGCATTTTAAAAATTTTGTTTTTAATGTCTTCATTTTGTAATTGATATTTTTGTAAGCCATTTGAGTCTTTAAAGAATTAGGCAGAGCACACATACATACACATGTATACGTAAATATCCCAGAAGGATGAGCTGAGTATCAAACAAAAATCACTGTATTGGATAAGCATTTAGTACCAAATAGGTGGTGTATCCTAATTATTTTTTAAGCAGTTTATCCATTTTTTATACCATACAGTATACCAATTCATAATTCTTCAAAAATCAAAGAATCACAGAAGTGTCTCAGCATAATTTAATAACACCTGTCACTTCATGAATATTGACTGTGTGCCCAGAAAGAGACTGACACGCATTTGCTCTATTTTTCTTAGCATGTCAGCACGTTGGGTAACATTATCTCCATTTTAAACAAAAGAAAACTAAAGCTCTGAGAAGGAAAATGTCTTCCTCAAATTCAAATACATTCAGCTGGTAAGTGGTGGGTTTGAGATTTAAGTCCTGGAAGGTCTAATTATTGTCCATGATTTCTTCAGTACATTGTGACCCCTCTCACACAATCAAGAACCTCTCTGGTTGGTAATGGTCGTCATACACATTTCTCCTGCTGAGGCTATTTTGTCCACATCAGATAGTACAGTGGTTTGATTCTCCTACCTTTAAGAGGTGGAGTTTAATTCCTCTTAACTTGAGTGTGGCCTGAACTTAGTGACTTACATCCAACAAACAGAATATGGTGGAAGTGAAAGTGTGTGACAGCAAGATTAGGTCATTGAGCGCATTAGGGCTGCCTTTTTGTTCTTCTCTTGGACCGCTTGTTCTAGAAGAAGCCAGCTAGCATGTCGCACAGACCCTCAAGTGGCCCCATGGAGAGACCCTGCGGTAAAACGGAGGCTTCCCAGACAATGTCTTCACTGCAAGCCCATCAGAGACCTTGAATGAGAACCACCCATCTAAGCTGCTCCCAAATTCCCAACGCACAGAAACTGTGAGCTAATAATGTTTGTCATTTTAAGCTAAGTTTGGGGGAGGTAATGTATTATATAACAGCAGATAACTGAGAAGGAAGATGATATAGAATTTGAGGACCTTGCCCCAGGTCTTATGTGGGCCCTTGACAATAATTCACAGTTGTCTGCTACTGGATATACTGGATCTGCCTATAGCTACTCTTGCAGCCCATGTTTCTGTTAAAGATGGTTGACTTTTCTGCAGATGAGACTCTAAGTCCACTCTCAAAAAAAAATATTTATTTATTTATGAGAGAGAAGGTGCAAGTGAATGAGGGTCAGAGAGAGAGAGCAGTAGGAGAGAGAGAGAGAGAAAGAGAGAAAGAAACGGGGCTCACCCAAAGCGGGGTGTGTGTTCACCAGATATGGGCTCGTGTTCGCCCAAAGTGAGGCCCAAGCTCACCTGATGTGGGACTTGAACTCACAACCCCACGAACCATGAGATCATGACCCGAGCCGAAGTCAGATGTTTAACAACTGAGCCACCCCGGCGCCCTGTGAGTCCAGCTCTTAAATATTTGCCGGTGAATAGGAATTTGCATTATTATCTGGTAGCCCAGAAGGCCCTCACTTTAGACAAACAAGGACTGTACTAGAATACTTGCTGGAGAGGCCAGTTAGGAATGGGAGTGGTAGGCACCTGTAGTCCCAACTACTTGGGAGGTTGAGGCAGGAGGATCACTTGAGCCCAGGAGCTCTGGGCTGTAGTGTGCTGTGTCAATTGGGTGTCCACACTAAGACTGGCATCAGTAAGGTGACCTTCTAGGAGCAAATGACCACCATGTTGCCTAAGGAGGGGCGGACCAGCCCACACTGGCAACAGAGCAGGTCAAAACTCCTTTGCTAATCAGTAGTGAGATCGTGCCTGTGAATAGTCACTGCACTTCAGCCTGGGCAACAGGGTGGGAGCTTTTCTATAAAAAAAAGTATATATATGTATATATATATATATATATATATATATGTATATATATATATATATATATATATATATGTACGTGTGTGTGTGTGTGTGTGTGTGTGTGTGTGGTATGTGAAAAGAACCAACCTTGAGTGAAGATTTGTTAAAGCCCATTTAGGCCCACTGATATTTGAGGCAGATGATAGACCCAAGAAGTTGTTAATGTTATCCATATATAGACCCTCCATGTTTTATCCCTGTATTAAATTGTTATAAGAAAGCAAAGAGCCTGGAACATGTTATCTCATGCGTCATCCATAAGAATCTCCTTTTAAAACCATGCTTCTGTGCTTGCCCAAAACCCTGGCTGAGATATGTCTTCGAATGATAATTCAGCCAATACATATTCAGTGCTGGCTAGGTACTAAGTGCTACTTCAGGGGTTTGGGGTACAGCAATGAAGAAAACAGACAAAATCCCTGCCCTCATGAATCTTACAGTCTTGTGAGAGAGACAGAGAGCAAGTAAACAAGCAAATACATAAGATGGTTCCAGAGGGTAAGTGCAATGCAGAGAAATAAAAAAGAGAGTGTGGTGCTGGGCCCAGGGGAGCCCCGGGGGAGAAGAGGCAGGGATGACTGCTCTGAGGGGACACTTCAGCAGAGAGACATGTGTTGAGAAACTCCATTGCCAACATTCCAGGCAGAGGCACAAGTCCTGTGGCAGGGATGAGTGTGGCTTCTATGAGGAAGAGCAAAATGACATTTGAGGATTTCTGTGTAAGGATTCACATAACAAATCCCCCTTGAGTTGCAGAGTTTCAGGAAAAGTTTGTCTCTGCTGACCAGTTTGTGTTCTTTTTGGCACAAAAATAACTTACAATGTCTCTCTTTCAGCCTGGGCTTCCAGAAAGCTCATAGCTAAATTCTGTACCGGCTGATGGTGGGTAATCATCTCATCTCAGGGGTCTGGGAGTAGCTGCTCACGCTGCTTCTTTATAGAGATAAATTCTCATTTGTCCTGGGCTTTCTCGGGGTATGCTAATGTTGTCACCCAGATGCCACCTGAAGCAGAGTTGAGATGGGGTAGAAGAATTAAGGTATTAATATTGTCATTCAACAGATTTTCACTGGAAACAAGGAAGTAGAACAAAGTGGCAGATTTCATTGCCTTATTGATTCCTTGTACATTTATTACTTGTGTACCAGTTTCCAGAAACTGGGTGGGGATCTGTGTGGAAAGACGAGGAGGATGGTTCCTGCCCTCAATGTGTTCCCTCACATTCTAGAATGTAGCACAAACACAACAAGTAATTACAAACATCAGATATGAATTAGCACATGATGGGAGCCCAAAGAGGGAGGCAGCTCGTCCCGGGGAGGACTCTGATGGAGGAGGGGGTCTGTGCATGGGGTCCCTGATCCTCATGGTAGGAGAAAGGCCACATCAGCCCCTTCACCAGCCCCTGTCCAAGGAGGGTAGTGACTGGCAGAAGATATGGGCACCTTCTGGGATCAATCCTGCCCCAGGGCACTGAGGGTCTGGGCTACACAGCAAGAGCTTTCCTGACAGGAAGAAAAAATAGATTGAAAATGTCTCAGCTCCACAAGTCGTATTTTTAATTGATTTGAACACAGACTCTTCAATCATGGTATTAATATTTAATTGTCCTGTCCGGTCAGATCCTTCCCGGTCAGACAGTTAAAAATGGCCTAAGACTGAGGAGGAAACTAGGTGGTGGGAGAGCATGAAATGAGGGAGGGGAGATGCTGGCACAGGGAAGCGGGGGATAAGATATGAGGGCCAAGGAGGAGCAGCCCGGCCCTGGGGTCTTGACAGGAAGAATTTCTAATTCACTGTCGCTCTGTCATTGTCCCTTCATTACATACATCTGTAAGCATAGCAGCACTTGTCTGCAAGGCCGTTTGGGGAGCCATATGAGAGTTCACACAACACAGAGGCCTGTAGGGAAAATGGAGGTTTCTTCAAGGGGAGGAAGCTGAGAGGCTGGTCTTTTTGGAAGGATCCAGAGGAAACAAGCATTCAAGCCCTTCAGTTTTCCTAAATTTGTGGGGGTGCTGACTGGGGTTTTGGGCCCCACCCCAGCCCAGGTGAAACCTGATTTACAGGCGTGTTCTTTTGTGTCCATCTTGGCTGCCTGGCATCACAGCAACATGGAAAAATGACACGAGCACCATTTTAGGTGAACACACCCTCAGGAGCAGTCAGTCAACGTCTCCATACGCCTCGTTCCAAGAGGCTATTATCAGGCAGGAGATGAGAGGGATGGGAGAATTGGCTTTCAGTTCAGCCTCTGGCTTTATTTATACGTCCTTTTTAAAAACAGAATCTGGGAGGTAAGGCCTCTCCCCCCAGAACCAGAGGGAAAAGTGAGTGCCCCCAACCAGGAGGGCCCCACAGTCTTTTCTGACCACTGCCAACTCCCTCCCTGAACGAATGTCTAACAAGTCTAGATAGTTGCAGAACATCGAGATGAGGTGATGTCTTATTTTCAGCAAGCTAGAGGAAAAACTTGAGTCATCTTTAGGAGGGGCTTTAATATCGCCTTCACCTCTCTGTGTGTCTTCTTGGATTGAGGCAATGGTTCTCATGGGGGAAGAAGCATCTGCTGGAAGGAGCCTTAGGAAATGTGTGGGTGCGTTTGGTTGTCTTAATGGTTGGGTTGGGATGTTCTCAGTGTTCAATGGGGGAAAGGGCAGAGATGCTAGACAGGCTGAATGGCTCTGGGTGGTGTCCCCAACCAAGAACGATCCTCTGTCTTGCATGACTCCTGGGTGCCCGTTGTGTGTGTTTGAGTGGAGAATGTGTTTGGGATGATCTGAGCGTAAACCTGAACTCTATTTTACTCATAAAGCATTTGTTGCACATTTTCAAATACACAAAGTTTTCCAGGAAAGCAACTGTTGTGGAAATCAAGGACAGACTGGATTTGGAGGTGGGGGGGAGTACTTTACCAAGAGCTGTTCACCTTTTAGAAAAATCACATCCCTGATGGCAATGCCATTTGTGGTACCTGAGTTACCAGGCTCACATACCTGTACCAGTCTGCATTCGCAACTGTCAGATTCACGGGAGCTTCTGTTCCTGCCTGGGGAGCATCTGATACTTTGTGCAGCTCTTAAAGTAATCACAACAAACCTTTATGTATTGAAACACACGCAGTTAACATAAGCGATTTTCATTTTATTTCTCCTTTGTATTGCCATTAGGGCATTATACAGAGTTTTACAATTATGTGTAAGGTGGCTAATATTAGTTTAATATCAGGAATATAAAAGGGGAATTGTAGAATATTTGTTTTTGGCAAGAGGCATTGGTTTTGATCTAGGTTCTAAACTAGGCTTGAGGTTATTGGCTTAGGTTTTACAACAGAAAACATCTTGAGAGAAGAACCAGCAGGTGGTTTGTCAGGTATCAGACTCCCTGAGTCACATGCTACTCTGAGGCTCAGATGTTTCTGAGAACACAACCGTCCACAAGCATTAGGTAACTCATGAGAAAGAGTGAAGGGTTAGAGAAGCAAGAGCGCAAGGGTCCCGTGGGGCACCTTGGGGCACCTAAGTCACAAACCGGGACTTAGTTCCTGCTGACTACTGCCTGCAGGAGTGCAGGCACGGTGTTGCTAGAGGGTTTTTTTTTTTTTTTTTTTTTTCCTATTGGAAGCTGGCAAGCTGACATGTTGGCAGTTGCATTAGGTAGGGTAAGGCTAGTCTGCTCTAACAAAGGGAGCCAACAATACAATTGTCTTAAGGAACCAGGATGTTGATTTCTTCTGCAGGTCATGGTCAAGGCAAGGCCACAGCCCCCTCTGGGTGTCAACAAGGAGAAGAGGGAAGAAGGCATGGAAGAGAGTGTGTGAAGCATTATTAAGGTCCGGGCTCAGAAGTGGCTCACCTCAGTTCCACTGTGCCCATTTGGTGGGCAAATGTACAGCCATTGTCCTGCTATAACATGGCCGGTGACCGTCAGTGTACCTCATTTAAACTTTTTAAAAATACATCATGTGGACCAATGCAGTACGGACCACATGGCTGGACTTGGCTCAAAGACTGCCGGTCCTGCCCTGCTGGCATTTATCATTTAGTCGGGGATTTAAGTTCCACACACAATTCACAATAGAGGAGGAAGGAGGAAGGTGGGTGACACAGGGTATTTAAGTTGGTGCAGGAGTGGCAAAGTCAAAGTAAACACTCTTAGATTGGAGGACAAGAATAGACCTTGAATGCTGGCAAGGGAGTTTTTGTTGAGGTTACCTGCCCGACCTCAGGAAACCTTTCCTGACAAATCCCTCCGGGCCAGCCTCGGTGCTCCTGCGAAACACTCCCGATGAAATGCCAATCGCACTGACTTCTTGTCTGTTTTTGTCTTTCCATCTAGGCTGCAGTTATATTTTGCTCACTGTTATAGCCTCAGGATCTTTCAGAGTCACTGGAATATGGTAGGTGCTCAACAAATACTTGATGAATGACTGAAAAACATCCTCAGAGCAGTGGACAATGAATGCATATTAGAGTCTGTGTGAGGCAACATCACAGTGTTTTGGTAGGAAGATTAATCTTGCTATCTTGCTTAGAAGGTCTGAGTAGCAGGACACAGAAAGACTGGGTTGCTTGGGAAGCACGCGGTGAGCGGGGGCAGAGATGTCCTGTGGGAAGGGATGGGCTTGGAAAGGCTGATGGATTTGGTGGGGGGTCGGGGTAGGGCGTGGTCTGAGTGAGGAGTGGAGAATGAGAAACTCTGATTCTGGTGTTGACCTTCCCTTCTGAAACAGCACCAACAGAGGAGGCCGCTGTACCGGTCAGCCTGGGAAGGCCTGAATGGCGGAGACAGCAGTGAGCAGTGAGCCCTCGGGGGCTCTGTGTCCTACTGAATGGAATTAAAATAGAAATGCTAGGAGAGGCATCTGGTTTAAGGAAGCATTTACGATGGACTTTGAGGCCCAGCTAACATGAATACTCTGAAAAGGCAGCTCAGCTTCATTAACTGGCCAGGAATACAGTAAGAGTCCAATAAGTATTTTTATGAATGAAAGAATAAATTAAAAATGGGTGGATGGATGGATGGGTGGATGGATGGCTTTGGTTTGTATTAGACTCTTCGGAAAAATGATGAAGAGGACGATTGAGGATTCTTCCCAAGTTAGAAAGTTTTTGGTTGCTATGTCAGGCCTTGGCCTCTCGAGGCAGTTGAAGAGACACATAATCTCTGAGGAACAGGATTCTGCTGGACGGGATGGGGGGTTCAGGGAAAAGTCAGGTCACCTCTTCCCTGAGCCAGTGATCTAGCTGGATCTCGCCCCTGTGGCCAAGGATCAACCCAATTGCCAACCTTGTCAGTCACACCAGCCAGGCTGGGAAGGCTTCCGCACCACCAAATGTTGGCAGCCGGCCCTAGCATCCGCTGTAACATCCTCACGGTGGTAAAAGACACAGGTCTTCCATTGTGTGCAGGCGAGGGAGGTTGCGGGTGGGGGGCCCCAGACAGAGAGCAGATACATATGAGAGGAGGCAGGCTCCACAATCAAACAAAGGCTTGGCTGTGTTAGAGGATCCCTCAGGGAGTCAGACATTCAGATGATCAGGCTTGAGTTAAGGAAAAAGCTTTCTCTGCAAATAGAGCAGGTGCCCGGAAGTCGGAGCACCAACTCAAGATGCTGTGGGAAGCAAAATTGAAAGGCCCAGGGTGGCTGGTAGTCAAGGTCATGGTGCCACCAAGCAGGCCTCGGGAGCTAGGGGTGAGGAAGAATTGGGCTTGGTTTTAGTCCCTGGACAAGGGGGCTATGAATGTGGCTGGAGGTAAAGAAGAGGCAGAGGATAATCGTGTTGAAGGAGAACTTAGAGATGAGAGGTCAGAAGTCTTGGGGTTTAAATTCAAGCTTTACCGATCAGCAGTTGACCGTGAGTACATTTCCTTCTTTGTGCCCTCAGTCTTGCACCTGTTCTGCTCTGGCGCAGGATTGTTGAAGATGGCAGAGGAGAAATGGACGTGCCCAGAAGAGGAGCAGGGCCCCACACCACTGTGAAGGGCTTGGGCATCAGCGATCATGATTTCTCTGCATCTCCTCACGGTGCTCAACAAATATAAAATAGCAGCAGTTCCCAGCTCAGAGACCCCACCCTGAAATATTCCCCACCAAAGTCAAGCGGGCTGCAAATAACCTGAGGGAGCAATGATTTCCCCTCGCGAAGCCCTCGGGATCAATTAGAGCTAATCAAAGATTTGGCCCAAGAATTATAAATTGGAATTGATATAAAGTACTTCACTTCGAAACACCTCACTCTTCCCAAAATGATGATTCAAATAACTGACATTCCGAATGAGACTGAAAAATGTGCTTTGGGAAGAAGATGAGATTCCTTTGCCAAACAATAGATTCGGTATTTTTGGAATGACTGAGAACAACAAAGATAAAATACCCAAACCTACCTCATGAGTCAGTCAAGCTAAAAAACCAGACGTTGCCATTATCCAAGTTAAGTGAACAATGCTTTCTTAATTATTTGTTCTAATCAGTCAAAGGTCAGCATGACCTAGGATCTGACTCTAAGTCTGCTGAAGAGAAAACACTTTAAAATTCAACTTTTGGGTTTATGGTAGGTGCTCAATAAATATTTGTAGGATGAATGAGTGTGTAGGCTAAGAAAGCATTCATTGAAATAGGTCCTATAAGATCTAAGAGCAGGGCTGGGAGGCACCCCTTGGCACCCTAGGCACTTGTCATTGGGCCCTGCACTCACACAAACTCAGGGCATGATGGGTGGGGGAAAGATCAGTTATTATGATCACATTCATCATTTATAAAAATCAGTAATACAAATTTGTCCTGGAAAATAGCTGAATACTTATTTATTTATTTACTTATTTATTTAAAATGTTTATTTATTTTTGAGAGAGAGGGAGAGACAGAGAGACCGAGAGAGAGAGCATGAGCAGGGGAGGGGCAGGGAGAGGGAGACAGAGAATCCCAAGCAGGCTCTGCATTGTCAGCACAGAGCCCGACTTGGGGCTCAAACTCACTAACTGTGAGATAGTGACTTGAACAGGAGTTGGATGCTTAACTGACTGAGCCACCCAGGTACCCCCGCTGAGTATTTGAAGTAGGTCTCTCCTGCATCCTGAAATCTTGTTGATGTAATTACCCAAATCAATTCAACATCTACTGAGAAAGAGTGCAGATTGTTCAAGGATGAGAGGGAGCCATTCCTAATTCCCTAAGAATGGCAGTCTAGGTGGTGGTGGAGTTGGGGCCAGGGGCCCCAGAGGCTGGCAGAAGAGCTGGCTCTGGGCGTCAAACAGGCGTGACACTCCCCCCAGGTTGCTGCGTCTTTCAATTAGCGTAATACTTTCGAGAGTCACCCATGTTGCTTTATCAGTAGTTATCCAACTAGCATTCCATTATATGGATATACCACCATATGTTTTTTTTTTTTTCAACATTTATTTATTTTTGGGACAGAGAGAGACAGAGCATGAACGGGGGAGGGGCAGAGAGAGAGGGAGACACAGAATCGGAAACAGGCTCCAGGCTCTGAGCCATCAGCCCAGAGCCTGACGCGGGGCTGGAACTCACGGACTGCGAGATCGTGACCTGGCTGAAGTCGGACGCTTAACCGACTGCGCCACCCAGGCGCCCCTACCACCATATGTTAAACTGTTTGCCAGTTGATGGGGATTTGAATAGTTTCTACTTTTCAGTGATTTGAATAGAGCTTCTATGAGCATTAAAAGTCTTTGTGGACATATGCTTTCCTTTCTCTTGGATAAATACCTAAGAATGGGATTGCTGAGTGAAATGGTAAATGGATGCTTGTCTTTATAAAATTCTGCCAAGTGTGTGCCATACCATTTTTTGCACCCCCATTGGCTATGTAAGGAAGCCCCCATTGTTCCACACTCTTGTCAACACTTGGTGTAGTCGATTTATTTAACTTTATTTATTTATTTATTTATTTATTTATTTATTTTAGTTTTAGCCATTCTGGCAGTGGTATTTCATTGTGGTTTTAATTTGTATTTCCCTAGTGACTATTGATGTTGAACGTATTTATCAAATATGTACATATATACAGCCTTAGCAGATATATGCTTTACACATATTTTATTGCAGTCTGTGCTTTATCTTTTCATTTTTCTTACCACTATCGTTTGAAAAGCAGGGTTTAAAATTTTTGATGAAGCCTAATTTATCAATTTTTGCTTTGATGATGCATGATTTTTGTGTTCTGGCTAAATATCTTTACTTAATCCAAAGCTGTAAAAGCTTTACCCTTTGTTTTTCTTTCAGAAGCTTTACAGTTTTCTTGCATTTAGTACTAGGATCCATTTCAAGTTCATTTTTGTGTGTGGTCTGCAGTAAAGGTCAAAGTTCATTTCATGAATATGGAGGTCCGATTATACCAGCACAACTTATTAACCATAGATGTGTGGACCCATAGCTGGACTCTTACTCTGTTACACTAATCTATCTCTACTTGTGTGTCTATACTCTGTGTGTGTCCAGGACCACATTGTCTATTTTTGTAGCATTATGTTAAGCCCTCAAAGTTGAAAAACAACTTTGTTTTTTTTTTGAAATTGTTTTTCCTAGATCCTTTGCATGTCTATATAAATTTTATAATCAGTTTGTGAATTCCTATACAAAGGCCTATCAGGATTTTGATTGAGATTACTTGAACCTATATAGGTATTCATTTTGATAAATTAGATGAATACCATTGCTAACTGCCACTGATTTTTGAAACACGCTTTGGCATTTCAGTAAACTGGTCAATTTTCAACTAGGCTGAGGGTTGAGGAGCCTATGAGTCTCACCGTCTCTTCCGATCCTAGGATGCAGTGAGATGAGGCATCGCTGTGGTGATAGAAACACCACCCTGGAATGTACCCAAGGCTCCAGGGACCACCATTTTGTCCTGAGAGTAAAGCCAGCCTCCTCCTTCAGGGGAACTGTGTGTCTGCGATGGTGAGGTACAACCTCACAACTCAGGCCCAAGACCAGCTGTTTTAGGCATTTCCAAACAGCCACCCTTCCCTTGTTTGTCCAGAGCAAAGTTCGTGTGGTTTTGGAAAAGTAGTCTTACTCAGAGCCCAAGAACACCACAGGCCCCAGGAAGAGAGTATTCTGGGAAGGGGTTGAGGAGAGGCGCTGAGAAAGCCAGGGCGGAGGCACAATCTTCTGGAAGCATTGCCACCACGAGTGGGAGGTCTTCCAAATGGAATATCCAGAGCTGAGGCCACGATTGCCGCACGGCTCCCCTGGGGCGCACCCTCAGAAAGCTGCAGTTCGGCGGCAGAATTGTTGCCTGTTCTTTATACTGTGAATTGTTAGCAGCTTCTAAATAGACCATTCATTTTTCCTTTTAGCACAGAAGGGTCTCACAACTCCAACTACCACCACAGGCTTGAGTATTTCAAGTCAAAACATTCCCCGAACCACAGCCCTCGGGTGAGATGCAGGGCTGGCCAAGAGTTTGGAGTAAAAACAACCCCCCACCAGCCTGGAAATCACTGGGTACACAAGAGGCTGGGGCACCTTGCTCGCACGGGCTGGGAGTCTGAGCATTTTACCAGAGTTAATCTGATAAAACTACCTTCTCTACCTGCCTCCACTTCCCCTCTGCCCCAGGAAAGAAACCCATTCCAGGACCTGGATCCCAGGGGGAGTGGGGTGTGGGGCACAGAGTGGGACAGCCTAGGGCACCTGGAGAACCTGAGCCATTCCCTCCTTAATTATGGAAAAAAATAAAAGAGGCTTTTGTAACCACCGCCCCCCCCCTCCCCCGAACCCCCGCGGCTGGGTTTGAATCAGGGAGCTGCGGATCAGTGCCAAGCCTCAGCTCAGAGCCTACTAGGTCCGCCGAACAACTCCGGGAACAGCAGTGCGGTGGCAGCTGCAGGGAAGCCAGCCCCAGTCAACCCGGCGAAGCCGGGATCCCAGCAGTTTCGGCTCCTGGGGCCTTGGCCGCAACCCAGCTGGTGAAGGAGATCCAGGAGGTCCTAGTGGACCCTCGCAGTGTGGCGGTTGCTTTGTGGGAAAGGGTGGCTTTATCAAGTGCTTTGAAATCTAGGTCTCAGGCACCAAGAAGGTTTTTGCAGGCAAGATCTTGCCGAAGTCGCTGCTGCTGAAGCCACTCCAGAAGAAGACGCCCACGGATATTGGCATTCACCACAGCCTCGTCCACCAACACGTCATGGGCTCGGTGGCTTTTTTGACTACAACAACTTGTGTTGGAGCTCTGCTGCTGGAGATCTCGGGGGAGGAAAGCACCGAGCGAGCCCGCGGCCCGCTACTACCTGTGGCAGATGGTCCCTGGCTGCCACCACCTGTACCGAAACTGGGTTAATCACTGGGACCTCAAGCTGGGCTAACTCCTACTCAGTGAGGATCTGGGGGCGAAAATAGGGGATTCTCACTGGCAACCAAAGCCGAGTATGACAGGGATAGAAGGAAAACCCTGCGGTGCTGAGCCAGAGGGCACAGTTTGGAAATGGACACGTGGTGTATTGGATGAGTCGTGTATACCTTGTCAGCGGGCAAACCACCTTTTGAGACTCTTGCCTAACAGAGACCTCACAAGAATGAACACACTATTCCCACGCACATCGACCCCATGGCCACCTCCCTTGTTCACAAGATGCTTTGGACAGATCCCACTGCCCGTCAGGCCACTCAAGAGCTGCTCCATGATGACTTTTTTTTTTTTTTTTTTAATGTTTATTTAGTTTGGAGAGAGAGAGACAGAGAGAGAGAGAGAGAGAGAAAGAGAGAGCAGGGGAGGGGCAGAGAGAGAGGGAGACACAGAATCCAAAGCAGGCTCCAGGCTCTGAGCTGTCAGCGCAGAGCCTGACGTGGGGCTCGAACTCACAAACCTGGAGATCATGACCTGAGCCAAAGTCGGATGCTTACCCAACTGAGCCACCCAGGCGCCCCTCCATGCCTAGTTCCTTACTTCCTGCTACATCCCCACCCTTGTCCACACCTGCCTCCCCATTCCACTGAGGTTTTCAGTTGTTCCCAGCAGCCTGGACCTGAGCCACGGGAAGCCTCTCATAATCCTCAGGGAAGGCGATGAAAACCCCAAGCCCCACCCCCCCCCCCCCCCCCCCAGGAAAGAGGGACTTGTGGTCCGGGGTACCTGTGAGGTGGTAGTCTGCCACCCTGGTGATGCGTGTGAACAGCATGACGGCCGAGTGGTTATAAGCCAGGCCGCTGGGTCAGATGCCCTGATCCTGGCACTAGCACTTCCTTGCTGTGTGACCTTGAGCAAGTCACTCAATCTCTCTGAGGCACAGTTTTCCTCGCTGTAAAGTGAAGAATCAATGGTTACTTTATAGGGGTTATTGGGAGGAGTTGGTGAGGAACATTTTGTCACTGGTCAATGAGTGGCAGTGACAATTCGAAGGTGGAACACTGGGATCCAAATGACAGCTTTTATGCCCCACTTCCCTGGAATGATGCCGACTCTGCCGGTGTTTGAGAGACTCGGTTTCTACCAGGAAGCCCATCTCACCTGGGACTTGAGGGTGGGAACTCAGTGCTGACCATAGCCAGGTTTTGATGTAGGAAGAGGCTTCATTTTATGCTGGGGTCCTCCTACTTATTGCGATGACCCCATCTATTTGCTTATATATCAGAAGATCCTCAAGCTTTTTCCTTCCAATTGTGTGTCTGTGGTGGAGAGAGGAGAGGCGGGGAGAGGGGAGGTGTTTGAGGCCACCTCTGTGACCCCTGGCAGGAGCCAGAGGGGGCCTGGGGCACCAGAATACCACTGCATCAGCAGAGGCACAAATACCGGACAGATTATCCCAAGGATAAAAGAGGATTTAGGGTGACTTGATTTAAAGCTTCCCTTTCTCCTTTTTTGGGCAAAGCCCTGGTAGTTGGGTGGGACTGAAAACAGACAGGGCCTTGTTAGGGACTTGAACTTGCGTGTGTACAATGACAGAGTTTCAGAAAGGGATTTCTCCTTCATATGCCCCTCCGGTCATGTGCCATCCAACCCGATCTTTAAATGTAAAACTCCATTTGTATTCCGTATGATTGTCTCCTGGGGGCTCCAGCCTTGGTTTGCAGCCGATGAGAAACATTCAGGGGGGCCATCAGCTGACAACACAAGACTGTGGGGAACCGGCCAGCGTCCCTCTCAGCATCCTCACCACACGGCTGGGCCCCTGGGGGGCACGGTGATGGCGGATCTGCCTCTACAACCACTTTTCACTGGCTCTTCTCTGTGTTGGTGGTATTCACGGCTGCCAGTCCCTGGTAGGGACAGCAGAGCATGAGAACCTAGCGTCGGGTCAATTACCAAGTGTCCAGCATACCAATGACCAGAACCGTGTGAACAATTGGGGCAAGTGTTTGAAATTCCAGCCGTGAGCCCGGCTGCTCCATGTGGGGACAGGCATATGTCTTGGGTAACATCCCAGCTGGCAGTTTCCAAATTCTCCAGGAATTCAACCCCTGCAGCCCCCAGCTATAATAATGATAACAAGCCCCACCTCCTGCCCCACTAAAGGCACAGGGCATATAAATGCTGCTTTTCTGTTTATTCAGCTCAGGGGATCCATGGACAGGGCAGCACTCTTGCCTTCAGTCCCCTGGGACCAGGGACTCCTCCTGCACACAAAGGCTTTCCTCCGGGCAGGGATCAGTTTTCCCTGAAGTTTGTCCATTTGTGGGGGAAAGGGTTCGTTTCCCGGATGCTGTGTGCCAGCCTGAATACACCTCCCACAATGAGGGGTGTCCCGAAGGCTGAGGGGCAGCAGCTCAGGGTCCGGGTAAAGCAGGGGCTGGCTGAGGCTGCTGCTTGAGATTAGCCACGAAGGGTAAACTTCCTGCCCGGGAGGGCCGAGCGGCCAGTGGAGGCGGCAGCTTTCCCATCGGGGTGTCTTCATGAAATTCTCTTTCTTTGGAACAATTGAGCAAAATCGTGCCTGGAAACCAGATGGAACCTGGAGGCCTTTCCCTCGCTTGAGTGCTTCATCGTCCAGGCGTTGACTCATTCTCTTGTCCCATATCAACAAGAAGGATGCCCTTTCTGTGTCATTGGGGAGTCCCCACCCATTCTCCCACTTGCCTTGCTCATTCTCCCCATCCAGAATGATCGCAGAGCTTCCCCCACCGCCCCCCCCTCCCCGAGTGCTCACAGCCTTGGAGTGTGTGTGTACAAACCGGCCCGCTACTGTTGTTTAACTCCTAAAGGGCAGGGTTTATTTTGTTCAGTTTTGTTTGCTGGTGCCCAATTCAGTGGCATGCTGTGTAGACACATGGTTCTGGAATCCTCCCTGTACCTCACAGTTGCCTGGGAGATATTTAAAAATGCTCAGCCCCACTCCCAGAAACCCTGATTTAACCGACCTGAGGTCGGGTGGTGATGGGCTGAAAAGCTCCCCTGGGGTGATTCCAGTGTGCAGCCATTGTTGAGATGTCCCCAGAGTAGAATATCAATAAAAACTAGCCTTAGAATGACCCAGTCAGACAGCTTTGCCCAAGTAGCACTTTCTCTTTTATTTATTATTTTTTGAGGGAGGGCTGGATTCTCAACCCCTATCACATCTTGCATGTGTTCACTGTTCGTGACATTTATTTGAGCCATAAAACTCTCGGGGAACCAAGTTCTGGAAGGCTACTGGCAGGCATTTGTCCTGTGATGTTTGGAAGTGCACTGAATATCTCCCTATGTCTTATGAAATTCCTGCCTCCGACACACAGGATTCTCTCACCTGTCCTCTGGGTTCATTCCATGCCTATCAAACCTCTTCCTCAACGTTTTCTAGACTGCAGGCCACACCTTCTGAGACTTGGTGGCAAGTGGTCGTGGGCTATTCTGAGGGGCTATGTGAGAGGTCCCAGGTGGGCCACACGTCCCGGAGGGAGACCCATGTGGACAGGGTATTTTGTGCCAAATTGGAACACACCTAAGGCCGGATAGAGTCTCACCCACAGCAAACGTGAGAGAAGTGGAATCAAAAAGTGAGGGTTGAGCCATTGCCAGGAGCTGAGGGGCTTCAAGGGAAGGCACAGTCCGGATCCGCCATCTATATGGGAGGGCTGGAGCGAAGACCATAGAAATGTGAGATGAAGAACACATTTGTCGTGCTACCAGAGCTCCTGGGGAAGGGAGATCCACTCCCTGTCATACCTTGAATGCTCTCACTCGTGTCTGACTGCAGCCTGAGTATAACCTGCTGCAGATGGTCACTGGGCTGAGGTGGCTGGCTCCTGGATCACTCATGTGTCCCTTTAAACATGATGAAATATTCCAAGTACACAGAAGAGTCTTTAGAGAATACCGTCCAAATAACACGGATACCCTATCTCCCCAAGTTTGCTTCAGCCATTTTTTTTGTTAAGTAGACTCCATGCCAAGGCAGGGCTTAAACTCACGACCCCAAGATGAAGACCTGAATTGAGATCATGAGTTGGACTCTCAACCGACTGAGCCACCCAGGTGCCCCATCTTCAGCCAATTTTTAAAACGTCGTTAACCCTCCTCAGCACCATTTCCTTCCCTCTCTTCATACTCTGTTGCAATTGCTCTTTGTCTCTCCCATGCATGGTACTATACATGTCAGTATCCACACGTAATATACGACATGGTTTTGCAAGCTTTCCAAGTTTATATGCGTGTCATCATATGGTATCCTCTGAAGGTTTTTCATTCACTGTTTTTGAGGCTTATCCATGTTGATACAAGATTGACTGCATTACTATTTATCTTTTCTCTTTTTGATGGCCATTTAGGACTGTGTCTAATTCTTTTCGTTAGAAATAATGCTAAACATGATGTGAAATGTCTACTCTGGTACAAGTGTACTTGTGCACAGGTGTTCCACTCTCCCCCTGAATGCCCTTCTCCATGACCATTGCAGCTTTCAGACCCACTGCCCACCCACACTGGGCTCTGCTATGGGCTCAGCCTTTCTCAGCACTGGCGATATGGCTCTCAGTCAGTGAGTGTTTGCACTTGGCCTGGTCGCTGGGCACTTGGTGACCTAGTCTGACACCAGAACTCTCCATGGCTCAAGTCTCAGGGCTTCCACCCCAAACCCCACCACCATCTGGCCCATCCTGTTAGGGAGAGTTCTTTTTGTCAGGAAAGACTGGTGTATCTTGGAGCCATGAGGCAGGCTCTCATGCAAGTGGTCCATTTTAGATGGACCTCAAAGGAAGTTCAGTTTACGGTGATAGGGAAAAATGAAGAGTTTTCCAGACGAGGAGACAGCAGGAAGCAGAAGAGAATAAACACGACAGGGTAGCAGAGGGGCGAAGACCCGGCAAAGAGCGGACAGCCCTATGGAAGCTGGTTCTGCTGGGGAGCAGGCAGCTGCATTTGTAATGCAAGGTGAGTGGAAGGAGTTAAAGCTTCATGTCTACCTCCCGGTGACTCTGTGTGAGCATTCTGGCAAGAAGTGGTGGATGGGCATTGTCAGTGGCAGGGTGACAGTGGCGGGGAGAACCCTGGGAGAAGCACCCGTCCCCCACAGCCATCCCCTGGACCAGCCCCGAGCTTCAGGATTGCTCACTCCTAGCCTTGTGGTCTGCCGCCTTATTTTCCTCCAGCAAGTTAAGGCTTCCGGGAAGCCGTGGCTCACAGGCCACTTCTCACCCCTCTGGCCTCCATCTGAGAGAACTTGGGCAGCCACACGCGGGGTTCAGCCCAGCAATTACCAGGGACCTGGAAGCTGACGTTGCTACCGAAGGCTTGGAGAGTGGACACCAAGGGGCAGTGTAGAGTCCTGTCAGCTGGACTCCTCTTCAACTTGAGGTTCAAGAGAAGCTCCCAAAGCCCCACTCTGGGGCACAGAGGAGACCAGCACATGTGTGGGGAGGGGTGGAGCAGGGTTGGGGTTAGGGTGCCTTTGAAGCTTGGCAGGCCTTGTGATTTCCTTTTTTTTTTTTTTTTTTTTAATATTTATTATTTATTTTTGAAAGAGAGAGAGAGACAAAGCACAAGTGGGGTGGGGTCAGAGAAAGAGGGAGACACAGAATTTGAAGCAGGTTCCAGGCTCTGAGCTGTCAGCACAGAGCCCAAGGCAGGGCTCTAACTCATGAACCATGAGATCATGACCTGAGCTGAAGTCAGACACTTAACCGATTGAGCCACCCAGGTGCCCCTTGGCCTTGTGATTTCAAATGAACATCCGCAGGAAGAACCAGGCTTGTTGTATTTGAAAGAATTTACCCTGAGCAGAATCTTGGGCTTTTGCCTTGTTTGACAGCCCATAACACTCACCTGTGAATCTGAACTTCCAGCTCTGCTGCTTGCAGGAAAAAACCTGGGAATAGTTATCAACTCCTTCTCCTTGGCAGGCTATCATCCTCCCACGCACCACCTCCACCCCAACTCGCACCTCCACACCATTAGGAAATCACAAGGCAAATATTCCCAAGGGCAAGGGTGGAGGGCAGAAGGCTGGCTGGGCTGGCTGATGGACCAGCATCAGACGTGAACAGGCTGATGCATCAGGGAGGACAGAGCCAAGGGCAAGTGCTTTTGACTTCATGCTTGGAGGCTGTGTGTATGTGTGTGTGTGTGTGTGTGTGTGTGTGTATTTCTCTTTGGTAGAGCCTGAAAGGCCAGTGTAGTTGAGAGAATCGATTTTTTTGAGCCTCCCATATGTGATAGGTACTCACTGCGTTGGAGGTGGGCAGGAGAGAGACTGTAAGGTACCTGCCTCATTTTTCGTGCTGCTTCTCCTGCATTTGACTTTGAAGAGGGGCATTCTGTAAGTCCTCATGTCCCTGCCCCCCTATTTGGGAGACCTCAGTGCCTGGCATACACTGTGCAATGAACACACATGGGCTGGCTGAGTGCCTTCATGAAGCAGGTGGTTGTTCATTGAATGTTTACTATGGGATCTCCTCAGATCAAACCTATGAGAAAAGTGTCATTTTTTACTGATGAGGTGCATTAGGCTCAGGAAGGTTAAGTGACTTGTCCAAGGTCTTGCAGCTAGAAAGTCACGTGTGTGCGCATGTATGTGTGTACTGGGGAGAGTGAGTGGAGATATACAAGAGATTTAAAAGGCTCATGGCATGATTTATTATTGCTCATTCTTGCACCTTCATCAAACCCGTGAACTTGTGCATTTGTAGAAGCTGACGGGATTGAGTGGGCTGTCCCTGGAAACTGGGGGCAATGAAGACAAAGTTGGGGGCTTTCCAAGTGGGTCCTGGATGCAGTACATATCTGCAAAATCAGAACTTGAAAGAATGGATAGGAGAAGCCCTGTGTACCGAGAATAGGGAACAAGAGAGACGCAGGGAGGGACAACAGGGACAAGATCTGTGACATTTAAATGGCCCCCTCCTGGAGATCCAGGACAGAAGAAAGGCACAAAAAAAGAACAAAGCCAGGTCAACTGTTAAAAATTATTTAATAGAAAGTCCAATGTCAAAATGTAACAATAAACAAAAATACACATGTATAAATATGTATATATAATTAGACCTGTACACTTTCTCAGACCCTTTTCAAAATGGAACAGAATCATTACATCTTGGTGGTCAAATCAACAATAATATTCGAGCGATGTGGCTGCTGAAGCAGTTGGAGGGTTCAAAGAATTCCAATCATGAGAGAGCCGGGGATGTCGCCAAACGTCCTCTTCTGGAGACCCAGAGAGGGAAGATGAGTAATCCCACGACTCTGGACAGTGTACCTGATCTTTTCTTAGCACCTGTAGCCACGACTGTCTGGGGATAGCTTTCCGGTCGGGCAGGTTTTTAATTCTTTAAATTATGTTGTGTGAAGAGTTTGCTTGCCCTGTCTCCCAGGTCACAAGCTCCTGGGGATTTTATCTTAAGACCTTCTTATTCCGCAGGCCAAGGGCCAGCACGGTGGTTTGGGATGGACGCCATCAAGGTGTGCAGCTTTGCTCTTAAAACAGTAGTGTCCAAAGTGGGTGTGCACATCCCAGGGGGGTACTTGAGGTCCCCCTCAGGTGTTCAGAGAGAAAATACCAGAACCTCTGTTTATGATATTTTTTATCTTATTCTTTTAAGATTTCTATGTTGTATACTTTTTATAATGTGTCTAATATATTAGTTACAGGAGTATTATGAATATGCGCTTTAAATAAATTTCTAAACATACAGAGGAGGTGCTTCTCACAGAGTTTTTGCTGATAGGCATGTGCGGTGGAAATAACGGGCACCCACTGCTTTACAGAGTTCATGTGCATGCAGAGAGCTGGGGAGCCTGCCCAGCTGGGCTCCCGTGCCCGCCCGAGGAAGCTTTGCAGGTGCTCAGAAAGGCGATGCCCCAAGTCACCTCTCAGACACAACTGAGAGCTGATGCCTCCTGATCCTGCCACTATTATCTCCCGTGAATGTAAGGCCCTTCTCCCAAATAAAACACAATACGCGGAACAAATACACAGCCACTGACAACCAGCAAGGAGGCATTTGGATCTTTTCCTGGGGACAGTGAGGGAACTAGACCAGAGCTGACAATGGGGAGAGGATGCCCTAAGGCAAACCTCGCCATATCCCATGACCACCCCCTACTGCCACCGAGGGGACCCTCCAGGACCTTGATTTTAAGGTAGGCGAGTGTGAGGCCAAAGGTTCTTCAGTTTCCGACGTCATGATAACCGCGGGCCAAATTCTAATCGAAACAGGCCAGGCCTGTGGGACATTTGAGTGGGAACCACAAGACACCGAATTAGAAATTCCTCAGCAAGGAGCCAGAGGAGCATCTGGGAAAAGGGTGGGTGTTTGAGCTCAAATCTTTCCAAGGTTCAGAAGGCTGGTGTTGCTGTAGAATATGCCAAGGCTGCACCCAGGGGGCAGGTGTGGGGGTTTTGCAAGAGGTCAGTCCCCAGGAATATTCAGAACCCTTTGGGGTCCCCGAGCAGAAGACCAAACCGTACCTTCGGCCCCTAATTCCTCCAGCCTCTTGGGGAAACCAGCACTTGTTCGAGCCTTTTCTTAAGTTTCTAGAAACCGTGCTGCCTCATAGCTAGTATTTTGATTCATCGAATTCTTTCTCTTCTCTTTCTAAAATTTCTAATCATTTGTGGGGATGGGGGAGGGCAGAACCCAATGCTCTGAACTCCGAATGGGTTCTCTGGAAAACCGAGAAGGCACTGTGAATTGTCTCCACAGAGAGACTGCTTCTCCCCAAGCCTCCCTGCCTCATGACCGGAAGGTGCAGAGCTCTGAACTCTGGTGGCTCCTCGGTCCCCGTGAGGTCCATGGCAGCTGTCTAGGCCTGCAGGTATTTTCCATGTGCATACATTCCATTTGTGCTTTTTTTTTTTTTTTTAATATCCCCTTTCTTTGGCAGGATTCAGGTAGGTACTCCGGACAGAGCAAAGGCTTGGCCACAGGGCGTGACCTAACTCGGTGAAAGGCTGCCCAAGCGCAGCAGCCTTTGGGTAGAATGAATGAAGGGGTCACACTAGGCCAGCCAGCCCTCTGCTGCTTCCCATGTGTTCAGCTTAGGGCACACCCTCATCACAGGGTCTAGGCCAGCCTCCTCCCAAGAGGTATTCTTAACCTTTGTGGCTCCATGGACAGGTCAGGATGGCCAGGCAGTGTGCCCTGTATGCCTCTAAGCAAGATCTAGCCCAGGTTAAAGCCCTTAAATGCAAACAGCTTTTGGCAGGAGGACAAGGTGCTGGGGTGGGGTGGGGGCAGAGGCAGAGGACACCTGGGAACGAATCATCTCAGCGAGCAACTGTGAGCTTTCACAGCAAGAGGGCCGAGCCTGGCCCTGGTGCTGCCCACACTTACCTCTCTGGGTGACCTCAGCAGTGACCTCTGACTCGGAGGGCAGAGCATGGCCTATAGCTCTTCTTTAACCCCCCACCCCAGGTCCACTGTGAAGCCTCTGAGGTCCTCTGGGACCAGCCAGCTTACTGCTTGTCCTCACCCTCTTTCCTCGACTCCTCAGCTCCCAGCTTCAGCGACTTTACCCCGACAGCCTACGCTGTCTCTCCTTTGGGCTGAGACCCACGCTGCAACCTCAGCGTAGAAGGCCCTTTGCAACGTGCTCCCTCAGTCCTCTAACAAACTTGAGCTTTGATGTCACCTCTTTCGGGGAGCCCCTGATTCTCCAAGCCGGTCGGCTCTTACTCTGAGATGCTCCCGCAGCACCCAGTACTGATCCCACAGTGTCTTCCCAGCTAATGGCAGGCTCCCTGAGGGCAGGAGCTATGTTTGGTTCAACCGGGTATTGCTGGCAATTAGCTCAGTGCCTGGAGTATACTGTGCGCTCTATAAACACTGAATGCATGAGTCCTCAACACTGGAGAAGGCAATGCTAAACATGCTACATCTGGGACAACCTGGAGGAAGGGCCCCAAATCCTACAGGAAGGGGCTCCAGCACTGCTGCTGGAGCATCCTAGTGGAACTGCCGAAATGCCAGTCAAGGTCACACTGGATGAACAGAGGAGCGTGTAGGAAACGCTGTAGATGCAAATGGCTGGACGAGGCACATACCCTGAGGGATGAATCCTTTATGCACCACGGATAGGGAAAGGAGGCCAGCCACGATATCCAGGCTAGAAGCCCAGGTAAGTCAAACATGTCAGCGGCAGGGCAGCCTGGTCCAGAGGGGGCACAGGGTGAGGTGACCAGCAGACCTCTATCCTCCTGTTTCAGTCTAACTCAAACTTTCACGACAGGGATCACCAGTGTTTCCTGTTTTGTCATTACTAGAGTTACACCAATACTTTCCTAGATGTCATCTTAGAGATTACAAAAAGCAAAATACAGCTTTTCCTTGAAGTATTTCAATGATAAAGTAGTTATATTTTCTTTCTCTATGCATCTTTGTGCATGTGCATGTGAGCGTGTGTGTGTGTGTGTGTGTGTGTTAAGAAAATAGATCCAAATTTAGAGTCCTAATAAGGCAGCTGCCTGATTCTGTTCCAGGGAAATAGATATGAATTTTTAAAAATAAATTTGCATCTTGTTTTGAATGGAAAAGTTGGCTTGAAATCTATTGTGAAGCTTCCCTTCCCTCGCTCACTTGACTGTCAAGAAAGAACAGTCCCTGAAGGTCTGGACGGAAATGCCCAAAACACAGGGGCTGTTCGATCACCTCTGGGTCTAGGCCAAGTGGTCCCTAAGGTGCCAGAGCTATTTTCAATCCTAGGGACCCTAAGGCAGTTCTGGCTGAGTTTATGGAGTTCTTTTTACTGCCTCTAAGTCTTACTCAATCAAGTTCAAAGCCTTGGACTAAAAATAACTCCTAGAAAGGGGAAAACAGAGAATTCTGGGTAGAGGCGGAAGACAGTATTAGAATGAGGCCTTTGGTTTAGGAATGAATCTTGCTGAATTAAAGCCATTTCTCTGGCTTACAAGAGAGAAGAGCCATTTCCCACATTATCTTGAAGGAATTTGACAGCTGCCGGGTTTGAAGGAGGTGAGATCTTGGGGATAGTTTTCACAGGAAAACTGAACTTAGCACCCCCTCTACACAAGGAAATTCTTTTGATTCTTTCAACCCAAGTGAGGGTAGGGGTGGGTCCCCTCTAGGCAGCACCTTTAACAGTTGTCATGGAGACGTGAGTCATCTTCTATCGAGGATGTGCCTTTAGAAGCAAGGAAAGGAACTCTGGGGAATTCTTGGGCTCTTCTGACCTTGGACAAGTTATTTAAATGACTATTCAAGTCACTACATGACTATCCAAAACATTAAAGTCTTGAGAGAGATTCACATCTAGTTTCAGTGCTTATACTAGCCTGGAAAATACAGACCCCGGTTCAAACATCAAAAAGAGACATCAAGATCTAGCCCACAAGAAAGGATTGTAAGTCAATGGTCGAGGCCTTTCCTCTACCTTTGGAGCTCAGATTCTCCCACACTTCTCTGCAAGGTTAAGGCTTTTCACCTTAAAATGGTGCAGCCTGTGATGAAATAAGCCTGGGGAGCCAGGGAAGGAAATCAAGCATTCAAAGGCCTGTTCTGGCTGCATCTGGCCGCATCTGTTGTTTAACTGCAGAAGTCCCAGGTTCCCTTTCCAGATGCTGTCAGGATTCCAAGAAGAGAGACCTGTGCTTAAATTCCCAAAGCCTTTTTCTTGTGGACCCTACACTCCTGTTAGCCAGTGGCCTCTCCTGTTTGTGGGCAGCTCATCAGATACGGGAAGGCCAAAGAAAACATTCCCCATGGCAAAGCTAGCTGGTGACAAGCCAAAGAGAGAGTCTGGAAGGTAGATACCCTCAAAGGGTTGTTTTCACAGTGTTGCAAAGGGCATAGTAATAATAAAAAATTCGGAAAATACTTGAATGACATCTTTCCTTCTTTCAACATGGGCATTTATGTTGGATAGATGCATTCTGTACTTATGATACACTACTTATAACACGAGGGGAACAGATTCGCTTCACAGGATTATAGTGAGGATTATACGAGACAATTATACAATGCCTAGCACAGTATCTGGCACAGAGTTGAGTATAATTAATAAATATTAGTTCCTTTTCCTCTTTCCCCAAGATTAGGATTAGATCCCAGATAAGGTACAAGGGTCTCCTGAAAGACGTGGTATAGTCTTCAGGTTTGTCACAAAAGTAAATATATTCACCCACCATCTTCATTTTCTGCTGTAGCCTTTTGACCCTTTCCCAGAGACACACATAAAGGTGACTGAAGGACATATTTTCCCCTTGGAAAAACAGGTCCATTCATTGGCAAAAGGCAACCCATACAACTCATTCACAAAATTCCAAAGGTTTATTGCAAGGACAGTTGCCGCGGCGTGAAAGCCGACAGCCTTATCCAGCTTCACACAAGCGCGTGGGGGTCTAGCAGTCCACACGTGACTTCCAGAAGCCAATGTTCCTGCTTCCTGCCACCTTTTCATCATGCCTCTAAATATATATTCCCTTTCCTCGACCCGGTCTTCTTTTCCTTCTGGCGTTTCAAGCAACTTAACAAAAGCTTTATTTCTGAGAGGTACAAAGAAATAAAGCTCTGAAAATGCCTTCCAGGGGCAGAAGCATGGAAGGCAGATTTTATGTAAAATTATACAGTGCAATCTAATACGCCTTTTTTTTTTTTTTTTTAATTTGGGAGTTGGGAGGAAGGAGGCTGCCTTAGACACCAATCGTTTTGCCTTTCATAAAGAACATACTAGAGTCCCGGAGTCCAAGATTCAGAGTCAGTATTTTCTTGGATTAAGAATTTGATCGTTGTTCTTCCTAGGAAACCAACGTATTTAACGGAGTTTCTTTTCTAAGGCCAGTAGAGATGGAGAGCTCTTAAAATCCTTGCCTAATGTCTGAGCAGAATTTGTAATCAATATGCTGGCCTGCATCACAGGCTCTGAGGTAAAATTCACGAGAGGTATAATTTCTGCTTTTAGCGGGCTTATGGGAGAGTCTGGCCCTCAGAGGAAGAAAGTCTTGATGAGGTTGGGAGGAGGACAGAGGTGCAACTCAAAGCAGGATGGCATCAAATGGGGCCAGGAAGGGGGTGCCACCGTCCCTGGGCTGCTCCTGGGGGCTCTGAGGTCACAGGCGGGTCACTTCGGACTCTGGGGGCGCCCCTGACTTGCGGCAGCGCCAGTGCAGAGCCCAGACCACCTGAGGCTACTCCTCCACCAGCTCTTCTCATCTCTTATTCGAGTCAGAGACGCCCCGTCTCAGACCAGGGGCTCTGCAGAGGGGGAGAGACCTGTCTCCCAGCGGGCCTGTGGGTGGCCACCGAGGGCTGACCTAGTTTCCTCGTCTCTGGACTTTGTACTGTTCTTTGTCCCTAAATAGACCATAACACGGCTCTATGCTCCAGCCTGGGGCTAGCAGGCATTGCTGAGGTAAAAGCTTCTTTTGAGGTTCTCTGCCAGTAACAAATGCGTATTCAGTTATGACAGCAAGGACTCCAGAATCTTGAATCTCCGCCAACCAAAAGAAAGCAGCGCATATACTGCTGAACTTTTACAACTCCACAACTTAGAACACATAAAGCGTGTGTAATCCAGCTGTAAATCTTGTTGGCAGTCGGCCCCACCCACTGGCCGCCAGGCAGCTGGATTTTGAATTGCATCCGGCACTTGGCCATGCTATCGACTCTCTCTGCTAAAAGCTTCTCAGTCCATTTCTCATCCTTCCTTTTTCTACCTCCATCCGCCAGGCCACTCCCCTCCCTCCCTCCCTCCTTCCATCTCCCTGAGTCCTCAGCCAGCTGAAGTACTAGTTTCTGGATGATTCTTTTCATTGTATCTGAGACAATCTGCTTAATGTTCAGATACACTTGGGTGGGGGTGGGGGGAGGAGGGGAAAGGCAAAATATTTTTGCATTAGACCTTTTCAGAAGGCATAAAAAAAAATAAAGTACAAACACAAATCACTTGACAATTTTATGATTAAAGCCAACGATGGAAAACAGACAAGCTTTGTGTGCTGCTAACATAGTCAAGCATCTCATGCCAACCCACTCAACCACCCCATTTCTCAGATCTATTTCTAGACACACCGATGTGTCTGCAGATGAAATCACGTCTGCACATCAAAGAGTTAAACCCAGGAGACAGAACTCCAGGTGAAGAGGCCCTGGTTCATGGGAACCGGCTTCTAGTTTAATGAAACACTCAGAAGTCAAATTCCCAGGACACACTTAGTTCCGTGTACATGTGTCTGATGTCAAATGTTAAAAATGACTGGAAAAAAACGGTACGAGCATGTTTTATCTTTGGGTAGAAGGCGGTGATTTTCTGGGAAGACACTCTCTGAGACACCAAACAGAGGAGTCACAGGGAAGATGCTTCGTGTCAGCATCATTGTTGCCTGGTAAGAATAGGAAATCATCTAACAGTAGGCCAAGTCCCGAATGGACAGGTTTCAGGTGGGGTGCAGCAGCTCATTTACGGTGGAGGAAAACTATTTTAGTCACTTGGCCAAAACCGTACAAAGGGAGGGAACTTAGAACCCTAGGCGACTTGACTCTCTCTGCATTTTTCTGCCTGAAGCAGGATAAAAAGCCTTAAATTTTGGCTGCATCTCTATTTATGTAACAACCACAGCTGCTCCCCAAAATAGCTGCTGTCGGCTGAAAGAATTAAGGGCTTTTGTTGCTAACATTTGAGTCCATTTTCTGTAGCACTTGACTGAGTTTCCTCTCCCTCACTGTTGTGCCCCTCGGTCTAAACGGAGATAAGGACTCGCACCATTAGCACATGGATGGATTGTAAAGTCAAGGCTCATCTCCTCAGCAAGTGCAAATTCAGCTTCTGATTCTGTTCCGTGGCAGGTGCTGCTTGGCTACCCAGGACAAATGACTACCCACCTTGGGAGGGTGGCAGTGCGGCTGATAAACCCCACGAGAGAGATACACCCAGTGCTCCTTCTGTGTTTCTGTGGGACAAACCCAAACCTAGCATAGCATTTAATAGGGTGCCCTTCCCTGACAGTAACAAAGAGAACCCTCATCAAAGCTATCAAACGCGTTAAAAAAATACAAAAGTTATTTTCTCCTTTTTGATTGCTATTTACTTGTGACAACATTTGTTAAAAATATTACTTCTGTCTTCGAGAAGAGATCATTCTCTTCATATAATATGGAAAAATAAACTCTACCAAACCCACAGTCAACATTCCCCCACCACTGCCCTGGGGCTTTGGCTTCTGCATCTCCAAATATCATCACCAGTGTCAACGTGCTACATTTCCAGTAGGCAGACGCTTTGCACTGTCCTAGCCAGTGCTGCAGGTAAGAGGAGGAGGAAGTGGCAAGGTTCATGGAACATTCTGAAGGGAGAGAGCGAGGACGGAGGATGGCTTATTTGCTAACGAAATGAAAGGGAACAGGGTGGTTTCAGGCCCTCCTAAAAAGTCGAGGGGTGTCCCCTCATCTCTTCTGACCACTGACAACCTGCTAATGGGTGGTGGGTGACGGATGGGAGGGCAGGGAGCCACGAAGGCCAATTATCAGTGTCACTGCAAAGGAGGGCTCATCTTCTGCACCCGGGATCATCGTGAAACACTGAACTGGATGAATGGGAGAAGACAAGGATACATAAAAACAGTAAAATGTTTATTTTCTTAGAAAAAAAAGTGGGGAAGAGGGATTCAAAATGATTGTGATCACACTTCCGTCTGCATCTGAGCAAAGCCAGTGTTGCAAGCTTAATCCTTGATTAAGATCCCTAGTCAATGACACCTGCTGCTCACTCCCACGTCACTCCGGGAGTCACGTCACAACATGCTTTTAATGGATAAGAGCTTCTCTACTTCTTCTTAGCAGAGAAACAAAGCTTGCCATAGCAACCATCCCATCTCCAAAGCGCAACACTGCCAGTGAGAAGCAAGGCTCTGGACCGCTCGGGAGAGACAGGGAGGGAGGGAGGAGAGAGGGAAGGAGACGCTTGTCTTAGAAGCGGAACAGTTCTACAACAGGAGTTTGATATCTGAGTTCACCACTACCTCATCTTATAGAAAATAGGTTGGAGAGCATCTGTAAAACCAACAGTATCTTTAAGGTGAAATTGCAGAATTTTGCTGCATACCTGGACACAAGAGAAGTGAAAAGTTGCAACAAGTTTTAACTAGCAGCAACAAAGAAAGTTCGAGAACGGTTTTCTGTTTGTTTGTTTTTAGCAATATTCCTTTGCAAGTTCATTAAGAAACACTGTAATTTAATGGGGCATACGATATGGAACGATCTTCGTTTGCTATAGTGCTGTTCGTTGAAGAGAACCGACCTTTGCAAAGATTTCAACTGGGGTGTAACTTATTTACACAGTAGTAGCTCCTGGTTTGAGTGGTCGAATTGGTGCTATGTGATATCCTCTTCTTCCGAACAGTAATCTCGACCCTTGAGGGGAAAAGAGAAGAATAGCGTGTGAGTGAGAAATTCAAAGCAGAGTCCGAGACAAGTTACTCACCAGCAATTTTCTCTCAACGAGTCTGTCCCCTTGCAACAGAACTCAGGCTTTATCAGTGACTACTGGGCACAAGGTAGAGAAGGTGCAAATGCTTGTTGGCGGATTTATAAACAAACTATGCCTCGAGGCATGGAAGTTTTACCAAGTCCCAAATAAGCCCTTACTTTATATTGGTAAGAACTTATGTTAGGCACATACAAGACTCAGTCTTTCACCAAGAAATTACCAAATGGACGAACCATTCAGGAGACCAAGTTTTCATGAATAAGAGAAACTGAAATAAACAATGAACAAGCCACTTTTGTCTGGGGCTGGGGCTGCACATATTCTATGGTTACATCTCCATGCCTGGAATTTAGAATTTTACAGAAGGCTATGGTATAATCCAGGGATGCCGTAGTTTTAACCCACTCCCAATTAAAACAGGGGTTAAATCCCCCCCCCCCCACACCGCCCTGCCAAAGATCCACTGAACTATGTATAACAGATCTGGGACTATGCTTGGTATATGTAGGATGCACAAGAAAGCGAAAATGCTTTTGATTCATTTGCTACCAAAACAGGTTACTTGAGGGCTTGAGGACTACATACAGTCGTTACTTTTGAATATTTTCCTCCTCTCTCTAGTGGGTTACACATTCTATGAAGGCATGGTTAGGACTGGGATTTAGGCTCCACATCTGCCCCAGCTGGGTTGTCCTGGTCAGAGCATTCAGCTTCTCGGTCTGTAATCCCTCAAGATGGCACAGGAACAAAAGTACCTGCCCACCATGAGATCACAATATCATAGATAAGGGCTTTGTAAAAGGTCATGTATTAATAGTATTTGTATCCTTCAACCTTTTTCTTTCTGAATACACACTATGCATTTAAATTCTGAGGGGATACATTCCTTTAAAAACAGATTTCTCTACTTAACTGGAACTTATTCCTGAAAGTATCTAAAACAAAGAAAATAACAATTTTGCATGAAACTATTTCACAAACGTGTTACAGGATTCTTTGTCATAATATCTGGATGCTGCAAATATTTCACATTGTCCTAGTGGGTGAGCATCATCATAACGAATGACTGACTGTACCATCTGACAGGGCAGTAATCCTGGCTCTGTGCTAGCTCTGGTGTCTTGACAGAGTCACCTCTCTGCGTCTCAGTTTCCCCATCTGTACAGTGAAGACAACTATCCCTACTTCACATGGTTGCTGAAGATTAAACAAGTTAAGAGTAGTACGGTGATGGAATCGTGTCTGGCACATAATTGTAGTTATTATGTGTGTGTGTGTGTGTGCGTGCACACATGTGCACATGTGTTTGATAAATAACAAAATGCTGCCACACAGTGAAATCTTCGGGGCCTGCGAGGCATGGGAGGTTGCCAGCTCCCACGTTAAACGGCCCCAGATTGCTCGTTCTCTTTGAATGTGATTCACAATGTTTGGTTTCCTCCTCCATCAGATTGCCAACTCTCACCCCTGCTACCTGCAGAGCGTCTGAGCCCCATGTCACCACCACGCTTATTTTAGAAGTGGCATGAAATGTCTCCTGGGCAAAGAAACTGGGTAACCGATCTTCCTGAGAAGAGAGGCATGCACTCAGCCGTCATCGCCCATCAACAGCCTCCCCGGTGACACTGCACAAGCAGATACCATCCCTCGCCGGGACCCCGACCACTTAGGAGACACTCTGAACCACGTGTTGGGGAGGTAGGAAGGAGAACCCCTTGGGCCCTGATGGCTGGGAGTTTACTCTCCAAAGTGGGAAAGAGGACACATCCAGACGTACCAGCACAGTGCTAGAAACATATCAGGTGATGCTCTCCACAGATCCTCAACTCGTGCGGCTCAGGGAGGGTATTTGGAAATGGACACTGTTGTTTAGCTGGAGGGGAGAGGCAGGGCTCATGCAGTTTTCATCAGGAAAGGAAAGAGGACATTTCCAGTGTATATACGGATGTACACACTGTTGTGTGACAACAGGCAAATTGCTGGGCTTTGGTTTCCTGGGGATAATCATGGTCTCTGCTGTCTCAGGGTTGTGATCAGGATTAAATGGGAAAAACACAGTGCCTGGCAGATAGTCAATAAAGGTTAGCTGCTGCTGCTATCATTGCAATCATTGTTATTACAAATCCCGAGTGTGGTCAGTCTCCTGGCAGGGGAGCGGGGACCTCCTTCCTTGTGGTCATAAACTGTGATCTGATGGGTGTCCCTTCCTCCCACCCCAGCCTCGTACTGCAGGGAGGCCAGAACCTCGTGACCTTGGATACACTTCTGTGGCAGACCCTAAGTCCTTTCCTTTCTTATATCTAAAAGAGGCCTCAAATCAAGGCAAAGCCCCAGCCAGCCAATGTGGTGTGCAGAAGGCACTTCATCCACAAGACAGAACTTGCATGCAATGACAGACAGAGAGCCACACGTATGTGAATGGATGTCCTCACTGACACAGCAGTTTCTCCAACTCAGTAAATGAGTTACAGGGTTAACACAGCAGAAGGAGCCTTTTAGACCCTCCAAGTTTACTGTTACCATAAGGGAGCGCCTCCTTTTGAGGGACAAAACTATATCAACCGTCTGTGTAAACCCAAGACTGCAATGATCACTTCCTGAGCATTTTCTTCTCTGAAATTATAACCACTATGAGGAGCAGGAGAAGGTGGAGGAAAATGGCAACAGTTGTTTTGCTGACATTATTTCCTGACAAATGACACCTGCCAGGTGGGAGAAGCACCATGTTACCTGTGGGGGGAACCTCAGAGGAGCCCAAGACCACAGACCACAGGGCTCATCCTTGTCCTTTTTGTTAGAATTGTAGAGAGTTGACAAACTTCAAATTCTAATCAGTTCCACTTTTGTTATTGTCACCTGCCAGCAGCTCTGAGAACCAAATATTTCATGGACAGAAAACTTGGAAATCAAAGGCATGGAGAGTAAGAGCTCCCGGAGGGCCGGCATCGTTCTAGAAGGGGAACCTGAGAACGGTTCCTGGCACATCCCACCCCCATGCGGGCAGACCTTCTGTAACATGACTGCACATCTCATTTAAATTTATAAAGAACTGTGCTAAAAAGAGAACCTGAAAACCTTCAGCTGTCAGAAGGCAGAAGTGGGAGTGAGCTGGGTTTAGAAGAATCACGGCAATTCTCCTGACCAAGGAGGCCCTTCCCCTTATGCGGCTACAGAAAGGGATGTCTGTAAAGACTGCTTTCCGCAGTCAGAATTGGGGCCTCGAGACACAATTTCCACCCTTGTGCAAAGGACCCGTTGAAAGCTACGGGGAACAAGATCCCTGGGAGGAGGCTGCAAAGTCCCAACGATGCTGACAAGGAAGGCTGTTTGAAGAACCACAGAAGCATCTTGGTGCAGACTCAAAAATCTTCAGGAGCTCTTGCCTCTGGAGATTTCCCCCACTGTGCCCCTACTCTGTATGCATTTTCTGTGTCCTCTTCAGCTGCATTATTTCCTTGGAACTTCAAGAAGTTTATGTCAACACAGAGCATACATTTCCAAGGTTCCAGGGTATGGATTCTTCGTTGGTTGAAATGTCCAGGCTAAGAATTGGGGATGTGAAGGAAAAGAGAAGGGAAAGCCATTATCCTAATTTTAAATTCTGCTAATTTAAAGAGGGGCAGCCCAAAGAGTAAGTTCGGACCAAGGAATTGTTCTTCCAAAGTACCTTGGTCCTGAAGTTTAACTAGGCAAGTGGTCAAGGGCTGGCCGTCCAGTTTCAGGTTTGATTTTATCATGGAAGTCTCTAGTACATTTCTGTAGACCTGTGTGCTTTCAGCCTAATACACGCATCTCAAGCACCTAACAATCAGCCGCGAACAGAGGATTTTCCCAGCGGGGTAGATGACAACTGGATGGATGTTACTGAGAGGACGCAGCAAGTCTCAGTTTCCCCATCTGTAAAATGGAGAAAGTGACCTAACATGCAGTGTTGCTGAGGGAATCAGAAAACACATAAGGTGCTCAGCAAAGCTTGGCCCACGGGAGGTTATTTAATACATTAGCGCTCTTTTGATGATATTGAAAAATGAGTTCAACAGACGCAGCAGTGAATAAACTGTCTAGGTGAGAAACGGGGCCCATAGCTGAAGGAGTCATTTACACCTAGGTCCTCAAACAAGCCAGGCATGTGGGTGCTAGCCCCTCCCTCTCCATCAGAGCCCCCCCCCCCCCCCATCAGCCCTCACCACACCCATCACTTCTCAGTTTCTGGATCTCTGCTCAAATGCCACCTCACTGTCTTCCCTGAACACCCCACCCTGTACACAATAGCCCTTCTACCTCGCCTTCATTTTTATTTATATCATTTATCATTTCCTGGCATTATTCATATATTAGTTCCTTTCGCTATTGGCTGTCTTCTTTCTTGAACAGAAGCATCAAGTGGGCAGAAAGCGTTTTACGCAGTGCTGTATCTCCAGGGCTTTCGACCAGTGTCGGCAACGTGTTAGCTGCTCAGTGAATTGTGCCGCATTCCAGACAGGGAGGCTTCTCTTTGGGGATAGTTTTCCAAGCTGCCCATGAAACTGTTCAACAGCTGAACCCAAGCTCTGCCTGTTTGCAATTCACAAAGAATGGCTTAATCCAGGCCTTTGGAACCAGAGGATAGGCCTTTCCAGACTGACAGCACGCCTTGGTCCCTTGTCTGCGAATCACATGGCTCCGTCTAGATCTTCCCCCCCTTTTTGTATGGGCGCCACTTCCCCCATGCTCTTATTAAAATGGGTGCATCCAAAAAATCCCTGGCACAGAATAAGATACCCTAGGTGTACAGCACAAGATACGTAAGAATCAAGTGTCTGACAAGGGGGATCACCAGAAGTGACAGACTCCAAGAGAAGTGATGTGCTGAATCTTAACCATAATGTAACAGACCATCAAACTGAACTTCTGTTAAAGTTCTGGAGAGGGAAACAGCTCTCATGGAAAGAGAGAAGTAACTTATACAAAGCAATCGAAAAAGATCACAAGAAAATAAAAACAGGAACACATCTGATCATGTGTAAACAGACTTCCGCATGTCAAAAAATAACACAATGAAAAGGTACATTTCATAATGGGAAAAATACCTGTAGCATACAGTGTGTAAATAAGTTATAGGAGAAGCTCCTACCAATAATAATAAAAAAAGGACAGTAAGAGGATATCAGTAAGAAGGATGGGTACACACTGGAAACTCATTCAGAATGGAATAAGACCAGTGAACACATAAATAGAAAAGTGGCCTGCTTCAGTCATCAAAAAATACAAATCCAATCATTTGACGGTACTGGAAAACAGTGATGCCCAATTCTTGAGAGTCCACAATGAAACGTAAATCCCAGGTTGCTGGCAGGAATGTAAAATGGTATGGTGGCTTCAAAAGGCAACTTGGTAATGTGTACTATGAGTCCAAAAAATGTTCATACCCCTTATTATAGCAATCATTGAAATCAATATCTAAGATAAACCCCCAAATATATTTATTTATTAAAAATTTTTTTTAATGTTTATTCATTTTTGAGAGAGACAAAGACAGAATGCGAGTGGGTTAGGGGCAGGGAGAGAGGGAGACACAGAATCCGAAGCAGGTTCCAGGCTCTGTCAGCACAGAGCCCAACAGGGGCCCCGGCTTGAACCCACAAACTGTGAGATCATGATCTGAGCCAAAGTCGGTGGCTTAACTGACTGAGCCACCTAGGCGCCCCTCCCAAATATACGTTTTTTTAAAAAATATATGCATTGTTGCCCTGGGGCTGGAGGTGGGAAAGAGGATTGACTATAAGCAGGCAGGGGGGACCTTCCTGAGGTGATAGAAATGTTCTAGAACTGGAGGTTGGTGGTGGTTGCATAATTTGGTAAATTTACTATAAATGATTGCATTGTACATAGAAAATGAGTAAGTTTTATGGTATGTAAATTATAGCTTCATAAAGTTCTTAGGAGTGTATGTATAAATATTTTCATTGCAGCATTTTTACTAGGTGTGAAAAAACCCGCAAATATCCCAAGAAAAAAAATGGTTACCAAGGTACGGCCCATGAACACTCTGCTACCAAACACACGAACGGAACAGGACCAATCACCCACCGCGTCTCACACAGGCAGGTCTTTCTTGTGCACCACTGTACTTTCACACACACTGTTCCCTTCTCTCAGACCGCCTTCCCCAGCTGTCTGCATGCAGCCACTCAGTCTTTACAATGTTGTTTCAACCTTGTATCTACAAGTGACATTTCCCCCAGGGCTCAGGGAGAATGGGTCTCTTCCCCTCTCAGTCGTCCTTCTATCCCACCACCAGGCTTTAGGGTGATTTTAACCCAAATGTTTGCCTCCCTTACTGCGGGCAGCAGGGTGGGTCTCTTATTCACCCTTGTCTTTTTGGTACTTAATGGAATCCTTGTGTGGCCCATATCACAATGGTTATGAACACTTAGGCGTTTGGAGGGAGGCCGTGCTGTGTGTGTGTAGGCTATTAAATGATGTTTTCAGGAAGTGTCTTGGGATTTTAATAAGTGAAGGAAATTGTCAACATTTTGTGAATCCCACAAGAAAAAGCAGTCCTCTTTAACAACACAGCTGAGGGGCACCTGGGTGGCTCAGTTTAGCGTCCGACTGCAGCTCAGGTTGCGATCTCCTGGTTTGTGAGTTCAAGCCCCATGTTGGGCTCTGTGCTGACAGCTCAGAGCCTGGAGTCTGCTTCGGATCCTGTGTCTCCCTCTCTCTCTCTGTCCCTCTCCTGCTCCCACTCTCTCTCTCTCTCTCAAAAATAAATAAACATTAAAAAATTAAAAGAGAAACAACACAGCTGACAAAGAGTAAGGTTTGAACACAAGTATCAGCAGAGACTGGGGCACAGTCTGGTTCTAAGAACAGCCTGGAACCTAGCAGAGGGCAGCAGGAATGCATGGAGGGGGAACAAAGGCTGATATCAGAATCCCACTGTTCACTACTCATCATTCTTATTTATATAAATAATACCTATGTATAAACCACAGAAGGAATCATGTCCGGTCCTCTCTCTTTTTTTTGGACAAAGCAAATGCACTTTTATATTTGGATTAAAAAATGTGCATCTGGACAGTTCAATTACAAGTGCCAATAGGAACACCAGTTCTCCTTTTTTAAAAAAAAATTAATTCCAGTATAGTTAACATACAGTGTTATGTTAGTTTCAGGTGGTTTGGCAATTCTATCCATTACTCAGGGCTCATCATGGTAAGTGTTTCTTACTCCCTTTCACCCATCTCCCTATCTACCTCCCCTCTGGTAACCATCTGTTTGTTCTCCATAATTAACAGTCTATTTTTTGGTTTGTCTCTTTTTTTTCCCCTTCGTTTTTTTGTTTTGTTTCTTAAATTCCACATATGAGTGAAATCATATGGTGTGTCTTTATCTGACTTATTTCACCTAGCATTGTACTCTAGATCCATCCATGTTGTTGCAAATGGCAAGATTTCATTCTTTTTATGGCTGAACAATATTCCAGTGTGTGTGTGTGTGTGTGTGTGTGTGTGTGTGTGTGTGTTCCACATCTTCTTTATCCATTCATCTATCCATGGACACTTGTGTTGCTTCCATATCTTGGCTACGGTAAATAATGCTACAATAAACACAGGGATGCGTTTATCTGTTTGAATTAATATTTTTGTATTCTTTGGGTAAATACCCAGTAGTGCTATTACTGGATCGTAGGTAGTTATATTTTCCGCAGTGGCTGCACCAGTTTGCATTCCCAGTCTGGTTCTCTTTTTATAATATTTAGTCAGGAGTCGTAAACTCAGTCTTTGCTGTTGTCATGAAGTTCTGATTAGAAAACTTCACAGGGGCCAGGTAACTAAATACCTTAGTGAAGATTCTCATGTTTGTAGAAAGCAAGCATTAAGCTTGGTAACAAAGGCCCATTATAGAGGTTTGTTTTAAGGAGGTTTATTTCTGTCTGGAACTGTGAGTTACACTTGTCATAAAGCAGGCTCTTGTTTGCTGACTGACTGATTGACTGACTGAGTCTCCTCTCCTTGATCTCTCTGGATGACACCAGGAACCTCTGTTAGTTTCTGGCCTGTATATTATTTTGATTCTCCTACTCCCTGTGTGCTTCCTTTATATGATTCATCTTCCTCCTCTCTTCCTAATTATGGGCATCCTGAGTCTCAGTTTCTTGACTTAGCTTTGCCCCGATAGACTTCTACCCGGCTTTGTAGGACTGGCTTTCAGGTGCCAAAGAACACCTTGATTCGTGAAACATAATTGCTGCAACTGTGTTTTGGGGCAGAAATTCAGTGGGCCATCTCCTTGCTCTGCGCACCGTGCGCCCCCCCGCCCCACAAGTTTTTTCCCCCAAACTTTTCCTCCAGGCATCACCATCCACAGGCAACCTCAGACCCATGTTTCCATGGGAATTTGGACACTTATGCTCTGTCCCTGCACCAGGAATACAGGGGCAGAAAAGCTCATTCCAAAGCTAGAGCATCTGTGAACGATGAGCTAGAAACCAGAACCCCCATGATGTGGAGGAGGCAGGAGGTGGGAAAGGGAGACAAATGGAATGAAGGCCACCCCCAGGGGCTGTTATTCCAACTTCTCTCTGCGGGGCAGGGGGCCAGAAGCAGGCACCCTCCACCCCTTCCTCAGGGCTGCAAGTGGTGGGGCCTCTATCAGTCAGTGTTCCAACAGCATTTTCCCTAACAGCCCAACAAAGATTTAACCACACTTTTGAGGAAATGCCAGAGAAAAGCAAGAATAATTAGCTGTGCTGTTAAAGTCTCCTCCTCCGGCTTACCTCCTTAGAAAAATCAGTCAAGGCATTAATGGCCACCTCTGTTTCTAATGAGCTTTATTCTAATTAGACTCACACATTGTGATTTCAGTCAGAAAAAAGGTCTCATTTGTAAAGAGCAGTAGGAGTGTGACAGCTTCTGACTGTTTCTTTGACCATACACAGGAATGATCACCACGATAACAGCAGCAATGACAGCCGTCCCAGTATATCAGCTCTTCATTCCCAAGGGAGAGCGAGTATTAACTAAATGGCTGTAAAACCCCCACCAAGCGTTTGTTACACAGGAATCCTCATTCTACGAACAAAAAAGGAGGACGTTTTAGAAGCTTTAAAGGCACATATTCCTTAAGCTCTTTCTGTCATTGGCACTTGGATGACTTCAGTGACGCCCCTTCCCCATGCAGAGGTGAGTGGGAATTAGAATAGGGTGGGAGGTTCCTATCTCTAGGCCATTTTGAACTGATGTCCTACAGCAGGTGTTTGGTAACTTTCTCTGTGAAGGGCCAAATAGTAAATATTTTAGGCTTTGCATTCCATACGGTCTCTGTTGCAGCTCAGCCCTACTGTTGTGAGCATGAAGGCAGCCATAGATAAAGTAGAAGAATGAGCGTGGCTGTGTTCCAATAAAACTTTATTTGTGGACACTAAAATTGGAATTTCACATACTTTTTCACATGTCAGAAAATATATCCTGCTTTCTTGCTTTTCCAAACCACTGATATATGTAAAAACCATTGTTTGGTGAACTAGATTTGGCCCATGGGCTATACTTTACCCATTCCTGTTCCAGAGAATAGAATTACCATCAGTGGCTAACACTGTCAAGGGTTTGGCCTTCTTCCTAGAAGCTCAAGCAACAGAGATAATTTCCATCTCGAGAGAAATGTCTCTCAAGATGGAACCAGAGTTCTCTTCTAAAATGTCATTTTACAAAATTGTTCTTATTTTACAAACAAGAAAAGCATCAAAATAAAAATTTTGCTACAATCTATCTTCCTAATAAATTGGAGACTTTCCAAGTTTCATTTAAATTTCTGTTCATATGTTATTTTTATATAGTTTCAATCCAATGATAGACACATCTTTTTTTGTTTTTTTTTCCACTTAATGTTATCTTATAAAATTTTTTCCTGTTTTAACTGATTTCTTCTAATGATAAATAGATATAACAAATTTTTGTGGAACTCTTTGTGGAAGATTTCCAGGCCATTTGATGGACTTAATTCAAAGGGATGTCTTAGTCTATTCTCAGGTGTAAGTGTTAAGATTTTTTTTAACGTATATTTTTTTTTTTTGAGAGAGAGAAAGAAAAAAGAGAGAGAGAGAGTGAGAGAGAGAGCGAGAGCAGGGGAGTTGCAGAGAGAAGGAGACACAGAATCTGAAGCAGGCTCCAGGTTCTGAGCTGTCAACAGAGCTCAACACGGGGTTCAAACTCATCGACCATGAGATCATGACCTGAGCCAAAGTCGTATGCTCAACTGATTGAGCCACCCAGGCTCCCCTGTAAGAGTTAAGATTAGAATACCATCCCCTCACCTCCAGGCCAGGACAACCTATTTGGTAGATTGAGCCTCATGGGTCCCCTCTAAGGTTCACTTCTTCTAGGACATAAAGCCTCATGGCTTCTCTAGGGTTCACTTCCTTGAGGACAATTGCTTTAGCAAGTTTGGGATTTCAATCCTTATGCCTCTTGACAGGAGATGTGTCTTCCAGACAAACTCTTTAGAGCTCTCTGTTCAGAACTAATCGCTTATACCCCAGAATGTACATTGAACATGGCTGGGGATTTGGGAAGACTAAGCACCCACTTCCTTTCCTTACAGCTTTTAACTGAGAACAGTCTGAAGGAGTCAGATGGGACTGAGCTCTCTTGCTGGGTTAGAGAACCCCATCATGCCCCCCGCCTCCAACTGTCTCACCCCTGAGGCCCTATGGATGGTGATGGTGACTGACCCAGTCAGTCACAGATGGAGAGAGTGGAGGATGTTTGCCCGTTACTGCTCACAAGCTAGAACACGAGAGAGAGTGTGAAAGGTGAGTTCCTTTCCTTCCTCCCTACAGAGAGGAGCGACCTTATTTGTTGGATCAGTGCTCACCACCCCTTCCCTTTCTCTTTGCTTTCAGAATAGGAAGCACATGCATTTGGCCAGGAAGGGAACCACGGCTACTGATGGGAGGTCCCTGCCTATAAAAGGCGGAAAAGAGTGGATTAGCCAGATATGAACGGACCAATGAGGAATGGGTGTCCCGGGCCCAGGGATGGGGAGAACATGTCTGTGTGGCTTCCCTCCTCATTTAGGACATGGCTAAGGTGGCCGAGCTGCACCCTGAAAGAGAAGGAAAAGCAGGCTCCTTGGGACTTCATTATGGATCCTGAGGGTCCCACTGGCGTGATGAACCTAATGCATTTCTTGGGAATGAGCCTTTTGCAAGGATGACAACTGAAGGAGGCCCACAGGACACATGACAGACGGGAGCAAGCAGAACTGACTGGATTTGTAGGGACTGTTTAGCCTGATGCAAAGCTCTGATTAAATTAATGATTGTCACACATTTGGCCAATTGGCCAATAAGCAAAACCATGAACAGAAGTCAACTGCATCTCTGATCATAACTATCAGAATCCTTGGAAGTAGTGATGTCAACTGAAGTCTAAACCAGGAGCATTTCAGGTGACTTAGAGCATTGCTTGGTGCCTGGATCTTAGTGCTTCTTGAAGCTTTTCTTCTGCTGGGATGCAGTGGAATATGTGAGCAAGGCCAGTGACCAGCATGTAATCAGACTTTTTTCCACCACATGTTTTGTCACATATTCCTGTTTTCATAGGCTTCTCTTCATTTTGAGAAATTTAAAGGACAAAGAATGTAACAAACACTGTATTTCTATCATGTGGACATAAGAAGCAGTGATATTTTGGGGCGCCTGGGTGGCTCAGTCGGTTGAGCGTCCGACTTCGGCTCAGGTCATGATCTCACGGTTTGTGGGTTCGAGCCCCGCGTCAGGCTCTGTGCTGACCCCTGGAGCCTGCTTCGGATTCTGTGTCTCCCTGTCTCTCTGCCCCTCCCCTGCTCATGCTCTGTCTCTCTCTGTCTCAAAAATAAATAAAACATTAAAAAAAATTAAAAAAAAAAGAAGCAGTGATATTTTGTGACATTTGCTGCTGGCTCCCACCCTCCTGGATGGAAGTGCCACCCAGTCCTGGGCTCCTTCCCCATCCCCAGGGGCAAGCAGGGTCATGGGAGTAGTATGTGTTCTTCCAGCCCATTTCTGATACTCTAGTGTTCATATCATATTCCTACTATATCAAATAAATTATACCTTATATGTATATGTATGTTTAAACATATAACAGATGTAAATACATTCCAGTTATAAATATATCATGTAGGGGCACCTGGGTGGCTCAGTTGGTTAAGCCTCCGACTTCAGCTCAGGTCATGATCTCGCGGTCCGTGAGTTCGAGCCCTGCGTCGGGCTCTGTGCTGACAGCTCAGAGCCTGGAGCCTGTTTCCGATTCTGTGTCTCCCTCTCTCTCAGACCCTCCCCCGTTCATGCTCTGTCTCTCTCTGTCTCAAAAATAAATAAACGTTAAAAAATTAAAAAAAAATTTAAATATATCATGTAAAAATATACCATACTAATGTGTGCATACACACCGTGTGTGTGTGTGTGTGTGTGTGTGTGTATCACTACATGGTATATAGCTGGTGCTTCATAAATACTTGCTTAATGCCCATCTATAAACAACGTACGGTATTTTCACTTTTTTTTTTGGTTAAAGTTTATTTATTTTTGAGGGAGAGAGTGTGAGCAGGGGAGGGGCAGAGAGAGAATCCCAAGCAGGTTCCGGGATGTCAGCACAGAGCCTGATTCAGGGCTCAAACCCACAAACTGCGATATCATGACCTAAGATGAAATCACGAGTCAGATGCTTAACCGACTGAGCCACCCAGGCACCTTTATTTTTACATTTTTAAATTGGCATCATATCATACCATTTTCATCATTCTGCATATTCCTCTGTTCACTTAATAATACGGTTTCATACTGGCACAAAAACAGACACTCAGATCAATGGAACAAAATAGAGAACCCAGAAATGGACCCACAAACATATGGGCAACTAATCTTTGACAAAGCAGGAAAGAATATCCAATGGAATAAAGACAGTCTCTTCAGCAAGTGGTGCTGGGAAAACTGGACAGCAACATGCAGAAGAATGAACCTGGACCACTTTCTTACACCAGACACAAAAATAAACTCAAAATGGATGAAAGACCTCAATATAAGACAGGAAGCCATCAAAATTCTCGAGGAGAAAGCAGGCAAAAACCTCTTTGATCTTGGCCGCAGCAACTTCTTACTCAACACATCTCCGGAGGCAAGGGAAACAAAAGCAAAAATGAACTACTCGGACCTCATCAAAATAACAAGCTTCAGCACAGTGAAGGAAACAATCAGCAAAACTAAAAGGCAACCGACAGAATGGGAGAAGATATTTGCAAATGACATATCAGATAAAGGGTTAGTACCCAAAATCTATAAAGAACTTACCAAACTCAACACCCAAAAAACAAACAATCCAGTGAAGAAATGGGCAAAGAATAGACACTTCTCTAAGGAAGACATCCAGATGGCCAACCGACACATGAAAAAATGCCCAACATCACTCATCAGGGAAATACAAATCAAATGAGATACCACAATGAGATACCACCTCACACCTGTCAGAATGGCTAACATTAACAACTCAGGCAACAACAGATGTTGGCGAGGATGTGGAGAAAGAGGATCTCTTTTGCACTGCTGGTGGGAATGCAAACTGGTGCAGCCACTCTGGAAAACAGTATGGAGGCTCCTCAAAAAATTAAAAACAGAACTACCCTACGACCCAGCAATTGCGCTACTAGGTATTTATTCAAGGGGTACAGGTATGCTGTTTCAAAGGGACACATGCACCCCAATGTTTATAGCAGCACTACCCACAATAGCCAAAGCATGGAAAGAGCCCAAATGTCCATCGATGGATGAATGGATAAAGAAGATGTGGTATATACATACAATGGAGTATTACTCAGCAATCAAAAAGAGTGAAATTTTGCCATTTGCAACTACGTGGATGGAACTAGAGGGTATTATGCTAAGTGAAATTAGTCAGTCAAAGAAAGTCAAATATCATATGACTTCATTCATATGAGGACTTTAAGACACAGAACATATGAACACAAGGGAAGGGAAGCAAAAATAATCCAAAAACAGGGAGGGGGACAAAACATAAGAGACTGTTAAATACAGAGAACAAACAGAGGGTTACCAGAGGGGTTGTGGGAGGGGGGATGGGCTAAATGGATAAGGGGCATTAAGGAATCTACTCCTGAAATCACTGTTGCACTATATGCTAACTTGGATGTAAATTTAAAAAATAAAATAAAATAAAATAAAATAAAATAAAATAAAATAATATGGTTTCAAATCTATCAGTCCATGTATATACCTGATTCATTTCTTTTGAACTGCTGTATAATATTGCACTGTAGATTCCTACAGTTCAGTCTATTCATTCTTCTAGAGGTGGACACTTAGGCTGCTTCCAGTTCATTCATTCTTTCTTTTTGCTATCAAACACAGAATGCTGCAGTGAACTTTATTGTACAGATGTAAAAATAATTTCAAGCATGCAGACCCAGAGGTTTAATTGATGGTTTTTATTGGTGTGTATTAATTGTACTTCTTTATATATTCCAGCTACAGATCCTTTCAATGTTTTAAGTGTTACAATTATATTCTAGGGGTGCCTGGGTGGCTCAGTCGGTTGACTCTTGGTTTTGGCTCAGGTCATGATCTCACAGTTTGCGGGTTTGAGCCCCACATCAGGGTCTGCACTGATAGCATGAAGCCTACTTGGGATTCTCTCTCTTTCTCTCTCTCTCTCTCAAAATAAATAAATAAATTTTAAAAGCAAATATATTCCAACCTAGTTCACTACAAGGTCTGGATTTGGGGATTATGAGGGTCATTCATAAGGGGGGCACTGATCCATGATAATTACCTGGATCCTTGTGCCTATCTTCAGTTTGTTAAGAACCCAGAATGGAGGCAGGGTATGATTAAATATCTCCAAACCTCCAGCAACTAATTTTGGGAATATGAGTTTAAAGAATTTTGGTATTCCTCTTTTGAATCTGTTTAGGGAAATGGGATTAAATGAGGGTAATCTAGAATTGCCTGCTCCAAGAATGCCTTCTCTAGGAATGAAACAGAATATGTTTTCACTCAACAGAACTTCAAAGAGAGGAATAAATATCCATAAATGACAAGATTATCTCAGAATAAAACTTTCAAGAAATATACAGAACATAATATGCTTCATAATTCTTTCCCAAATGATATAAATGGACATATGTCATTCTTTGCTACAGAGGGTTCATAATACTAGTGGGAATTTTAAAGAGTTGGGGGCAATCTAAAGTTCCTCTTAACTTGAAATTTTATGCTTCTAGAAGTTCCCTAAAGGCAAGAATCCAACTTTTAAATTATGCACCTCCTACTGGCCCCTGACTCATTTCTGGATCCAGAGAACACATCCCAGATATGCTCATCAAATGAATCAAGAGAAGCCAATCTTACCATTTTAATGATTTCTGGGGAGACCCCTTTTCCTAACTTGTTGTAGTTTTTGTTGCTATCACAAGCATTTTGTGGCAGGTATTACTATTTGCAAAAGCAAGTTTTTAAAAAAATCTGTAAGAGTTAAAAAAGAAAGAAACTTCCAGACACGAAAAATATATATAGGGATCCAGCTGTACCCAGGCCACTGACTCACTGACTCATTCTGTAATCACAGCTCAGAAGCTAGCACGAGGCTATTTAATGGCTCTAAAAATGTTCATATGAATCTAATTCCATAACATGTATATACCACAGGAGGCAGGCTGGTCAGTGCACTGGAGAGTGCACTAACACTCTACCTAGAAGGAGAGACATCTCTACCACAGGCAGGCACTTTTGCTCAAGGGAGATTCAAGCTGTTAAATTCTGCATTTTTAGTTTCAGGTTTAGCCCCCTCACAACCTCCCTCAATTTCAACAAATAGCCTTGATGATGAGGATACAAACAACTTCAACCAAAATAAGAGCTACGGATCACAGAGCGCATTTCAAACTCTCTGCTAGAGACTCTTTGGTGAATGATCTTGAATTTCTCAGACAAGTTGGTATTATTATGCAAATTTGTTTGGTGGCGAACCAGAGGATCAGAAAGGTTAAACAATTAGCCTGGGGTCACACAGCTAAAACTAGAGGTGGCCCTCAGATCTGGCCCAGGTTGGAAGCACAGGTTCTTTCTCTTCATTCCTCGACCTCTCTCAGTCCAGGTCTTGGCATTGTCCCCGCTGTCTACCTGCTATGCTGTTCTTTGTTAAGAACACTTCCAATCTTGCTGAGCCCTCTGCTGGAGGAGTCTGCCTGACCACACCTCCTTCCTTTGTAGGGTTTCACTTCTGCTAAGCCCACTTGTCTTATTTGTGCCATGCTCTCTCTCATTCAACAAGATTAGTAAGTTATCTGTTCAGTCCCAGGCCCTGTGCTAGGTTCTGAAGAAACAAAGACAAATGGGACCCAATTCTTATCCTAAGGAAACTCTCTATTTAATTCTTTGAGTCCTTTTAGAGACTCGTACACAAAAAAGCAGCAGTCATAGAGGTTGGCACCCTCTCTCTCAGCAAACTCTCTGTAGGGCTAGGATAATGCCCGCGGCTGCCGAACGCAGTGAGTGGAAGGGCCATGGAGAGGAAGGGAAACAGCCTGAGAAGAGGACAGGAAGGAGAAACCGAATGGGCACAAGGGAATGACACACACCAGTGTCACCGTCTTTCTGTTCTGAATGGTACCTCCCCTGGCCTAAGTACTGCACCCACAGCAACATGACACCATCCACGGATCATGCCCCACATTACCGTGGGGTTCAGAGCACTGCTGGCCACACTTCATTCATTAAAATGGAATGGTTCTTATTTACATTCCTGTACTACGCTGTTCTGGACTCTGAACTCTACTCCTCGGCTGCTCCCTAAAGAGCCAGGCCGACAGCACCTCAAGAACTCTCTGAACATCAAGCCCTCCGGAGAAAAGAAAGTGAGCAGAGACTGTGTGCACTGCATGTCTTCCAGATCTGTCGCCTCCCTTCTCTTCCTTGGCTGCACCGTCTATTACTCTCAGCTACCTGGGAGCGCTAGGATGGGAGCCCAGAGCGTGCGCACCCTTTGCCAGTGGTTCCTACACCAACATCATCACCACGACTCTTCAGTACAGAGAAAAACAAAGCAGGACTGAGTCACATCCTTACCCTTGTAATTATAGCTTTACATTGGCTGATGTATGAGGAAAGGTACATACAGGAGAGAGAGCAGAAGAGGCAGAGGGATGAAGGGAAAGGAAACACAAGGAAGGGTCTGGTTATTAGCAAAAGCAAGGCCACACTATGCTTAGCATGGAGTAAGAAATTGCTTACTGAAATGCTACTGGCAGCCCAGCCCACTTCCAAAGTATACATGCCAGCAAGGGCCTCTCCGCCAGTGTTGAGGGCTGTTGAGGGTCTTGGTTGTTACCAGAAGTGAAAGCGAGAAGGGAGGTACACCCTATGATTTCCTCTGCACGCACGGGCAGGCTGTGCCACATTCCTGAGGACTGGAGACAACAGTCCCATGTTTCTCGACTAGTGGGCACTGAGGAGGCCCTCAAACCCACCACCAAGGAGTAAAACCTGTCATCAGCTGCACCTCTCAAACATTGTATGTGATTCTACAGCAGCTGTGAGGTCACACAGTCCACTCAGAGTTTGTAATTACAAGCCCGACCCTGTCTTCACCGGGTGAAAAGCAAACACCTTCTGATCAAGACATGGTTCAGACTGAGCTGATGTTAATATTAAGAGGAGGAGCCCTGGAATAAATTGATAAATGCAGACCTGCTCTCTTACCAACTAGGTTAGTTTTGGGGCCAAGGGAATCAGGCCACTCCAGGAATGCAAACATTTTCTAAGTGTGAATGCCTTTTTAATAAAAGATGTACAGGTCTACAGATGAACATCTTTTAAAATCAGCTGATTTTAAATCCAAGACTGTTCTTTCTCAGACATTTCCCTAAAATGCTACAATGAATAGTGCCAGTCAACGGTGGTAGTCTCAAGCTCACACAGGAATAAGTGAGACGACACACTAGGTATGCTGGTGGCTCAGCCTTGGGGGTGAAGTACTTTCAGCTACTTTTGAGAAGAAGGAAGGAAAGTACGAAAAAAAGGAGAACGGCTTTGCATGGGAATTATCTGCACTCAGTTTTCTAATCTTTAAATTAAAAAAAAATTTTTGTTAATGTTTATTTATTTTGAGAGAGAGAGAGAGAGAGAGAGAGAGAGAGAGCGAGCATGATCAGGGAAGGGGCAGAGAGAGGGAGATACAGAACCTGAAGCAGGCTCCAGGGTCTGAGCTGTCCACCCAGAGCCTGATGTGGGGCTCGAACTCACAAACTGTGAGATCATGACCTGATCCAAAGTTGGATGCTCAACTGACTGAGCGACCTAGGAGCCCTAGTCTTCTAATCTTTAAAACCAGACGTCTATATGGATCATTGCTGATAAGGTTCAAGGGTGCAAATGGGCCCCGGATTTGAGGGAAGCACATCAATCATATGCATCATAAAGAAATCCACAGGTTCTTGGCCTGGGGCCCAGGATAGGCTCCAGGGAACTACACAACTCTGACATTTGACTTAAGAAATTAGTGTATATGATATCACGTGCATTAAAAAAAAGACGTTTATTCTGAGAGAGAGAGGAGAGAGCGAGTGTGTGTGTGTGAGTAGGGGACGGGGAGAGCCAGACTCCCAAGCAGGCTCCATGCTGCCAGCACAGAGCCCAACATGGGGCTCAGTCTCACCAACTGTGAGATCATGACCTGAGTCGAAATCAAGAGTCTGATGCTTAACCAACTGAGCCACCCAGGCACCACTAATGTACATTTTTATAGGGAGACTCTTTATCACTTTTACCAGATTCCAAAAAGATACTCACCACCAACAAAGTTTATAATTTTGCTTGAGAAAAACTAACCAGATGCATGTGGTACTGTACTGAGATATTCTTTATTTAATATAAAGGTGTTAGTGTGCCTGGGTGGCTCAGTCGGTTAAGCGTCCGACTTCAGCTTAGGTCACAAACCCATGGTTTGTGAGTCTGAGCCCGCATCTGGGTCTGCACGGACAGTGCAGGGCCTGCTTGGGATTTTCTCTCTCTCTCCCTCTCTCTGCCCTTCCCCCACTCTCTCTCTCTCTCTGTCAAAATAAATAAATTATATATATATATATATATATATATATATATATATATATGTGTGTGTGTATATATATATATATTATATAGACACCCAGAGGTGTCTCGCGGGTGGGGGGGGAGGGAACAGACTCCTTGGTCATCAGCTATTCTTATATCCTCATAAAGCAAATATATATACTTCTTTTTGCCTAGAGAAGATACTATAATTCCTATGAATACATGTATTTACTTGTTTTGCTTCTAACAATTAAACCCAAATGTATAGAAGAAAGCATATCTTAAAATCTTATGTGATCTGTATTTGGTAGTATACTCAGAATCTCCTCCATGGGGCCAACTTTTAGTAATCTAGATACCTTCTTTCTCCTCTAAATACAATGAAAAACTAGAATTTAAAATCATTACCTTGCTCTGCAGTAAACTGTCATTTTCTCTAAGTTGCAAAATTAGACAAATGTCACCACTTCACATAAGGTTCAGGAGTCTGTGAACTGTCAGGCAAAACAACTATAGATTCCAATGGAATCAGTTAGATATCCGTGTAAAAAATAATGAGGTAAAAACAAATGAGGTGCCCCTGTTGTTTCAGAGGGTTTTTACTCTCCAAAAAGGAAATGCAAAAGTAAATCAATCAAACAGAGCTCTTTGGAACTCTCCCTGCTCTCTGTCAAAAGCTCTCCCTTGGTTATCTCCAGATGGAGCTCAGCATCCTGGCCTCCTACACACCACCAGAGCACCTGAAATGGTACCAAGTGTCCAAGAAGCTGTCCTGATTGCCTGGTTAACGGACCTCAAGTTTTAATAACTGACCCCACAGACACCTGTGTTCAGAACAGGAGGACCTGGCTCATAGTGACAATTGTGTGCTGATGGCAGAGAGTCAGATGTGGGTTCAGCTTGAACTCAAGGCACGATGAGATCACGACCTAAGCTCAAGTTGGATGCTTAACCGACTGAGCCACCCAGGTGTCCCAAGTTAGCTTTTTTAAATGTATTTTTACAACTTTCTTTTCTTTGCCACCACTACTTAGAAAATGCTGGTCCAGCTGCGGTGCAAAGGTAAACTGCACCTCGCTCGGCACCATGATCACCTCTGAATGAGAGCAGTCCAAATTTAAGTTTCACTAGAAATATTATACCACCTAATAGTCCTAGTTTATTTTTTAAAGTTTATTTATTCATCTTAAGAGAGAGAAGACATGAGCGGGGAAGGGGCAGAGAGAAAGGAGACAGCGAAAATCCCAAGCAGGCTCTGTACCATCAGAGTGGAGACCGATGTGGGGCTTGAACTCATGAACCACAAGATTATGCCCGGAGCCTAAGCTGGAGGCTCAACCAACTGGGCCACCCAGACGCGTCCCTAGTTTCTTTATTCTAATGGTACTTTTACATCTATCTTGAGAGAGCAGAGATTTCTTTTGGTGTCAAGAGTCGAAGGGTAAATTGAAACCACATCTTGCAGACATTCAATAAATACAAAAGAAGAATCAAGGAAGAGCAGGTTTAAATCTCCCCACATTCAGTCAATTTTACTTCTTATCAGTTTAAGGAAGAAAAAGCAATTTCTGGACATTTTGAGGGAGATTAAATCTCAAAACTCAAGCTCTCTTAGAATGACTCCAATTTTCAGCATGAAGCTCTGAGGTTTTTTTTGTTTTTTTAAATCAGCCCTAGGAAACCTACAGAACAGATCTGAGTTGCATGTACAGTTAGTTGTCCCCATGTTAACTTGTACCAAAGAAATACCTAACAATGGTGAAAAGTCAGGAGAATAATTTGTAAGAACCCAACTTCCAATTTGGGCTATATAAAATATGGTGAGGATTGTATTAAGTCAAACGCATATATTAAGGAGGAACATTTTAACTTTGGAGGCTCAATGGTCAAATAGTACATGGAACAGCATGTTCACAATATTCAGAAGGGTGAATTTTAGATAAGAGGGAAGAAACAGGAAAGCTTGGTTCAGAGCAGACAGAAAATTCCACTAGACATCTAGAACTGGGTGCATGTCACAGGTTATATAAAAGCTCTTCTTCAGATATAAATGTATTTTATAGGGAGAATACTGTTTATGTTGAGTCTACAAATGTTCCTTTGTCCAGGGACGGTTCTATCCAACAAATGATCAAGTTATGCACTTTGCTTTTGTTGTGTTAGACACGTCATTACCCTGGATGCAAAAGGAAAAAGGGAAATCGGATTTCAGATGGAAACAATGAATTCCAGTTGTGAGTGCAAGGAGGTAGAATTTCTATTATGGAAACACACCAGAAAGGGATTAGATCATCTTAAATGCCTTGTCAGGGTTTGTAAATTTTGTTTAAAAAGATAACTTACTATTCAGGTTTTGGTTTTTACAGACTAACTCTGACTACTAAGATCTTTTTATTGCCAAAAAGCTAGTGGAGGAAAAAAATCCAAATGAACTGAGAAAGAAAAGATCTTCACCATTACAGTGGGAATGAAATATTTATTTTATGCTTTTCTTCATTAAAACAAATGCTATTGACACCTTGAACAGGTTTTGAACCAATACATGAAACTTGGTAATTATTCCCAGATGAAGTTTTCAATCTAAAAAGTCATATGTGAGCCAGGATTTCACAAATAATAAAAAAAATTACATGCAAATCAGTATTTATGTATAGCCAAGTGATACTATGCATTAAAGTACCATTTTAATTCATCACCCATCTCTACCTTTCACATTGGTAACATCTGCTGGTCTTGTAATGGTGCATTAGAAAATTATACAATTATTCTTTAAGGAGGTCCATTTCAGAATGGGGTCTGCTGCTGAAATACTGGTGAATTTAAGCCCTTCTTCATTATTTTCCATTGAGTGATATGTATCATAACTTAGGAATTTGTGAACAAATGCTCAGATAAAAGGGCCACAAAATGTAAAAAATAAAAATAAACATGGAAAAAATTCAAAGGCAAAACTGGCCCATGACGCCTTAACCACAGTTGTGCTATGTTCTGAATTTAGGATTGTACTCTTCTTCAGAACAAGGTTTTCAAATGACAATACTCAGATTTATAACTTCAGTATTTAAATTCACCCCCTGCGGTGATGCATTTAAATTCTGCAAGTCTGCAAGTAAGCCTTTAATTGTTACCATCTTCCATACTTCATTCAGTTGATTAGCATATGGCACTCTGAGATCCTAAGTATGGGTTCAATTTTCCACACAGATCTTCTTGTCATTGTAAAACGTACACACTCCTAGAGAAGCAACTTGGGAGTCTCGGCTTTGGAGTGAGGCAGATGTGGGCTGAAATTCCAACTGGACCACTACCAGCCTTGCAAACCTTGGTAAGTTATTCAAATATTATGAGCCTTAGTTTCCTTGTCTGTAAAAGGAAGATAAAACCTGTCTCAGCCATGTCCCTGAGGTCGGTATTGACTGTAACAGGTTTGCGATGTTTGTAGGAGAACTCAGAGCAGTGTCAGGTATACAGCAGACATTCCTTAAGTTCTGGCAGGTACTAAGAACCTTCTTGCCTGCAGTCTGAAGCGAGAGCAAGGCATCACGTGCAGACAATGTGCACTGAGAGCAATGTTCTGTCTCTAGGCAAAGGCTCTTACTAGCACTGCTAGACCCTATCTGGCCCTACACACTTTAATTAATTAATGGTCAACAGCCGAGAATCTTGGATGCTCTCGTATACGTTAAACATTCTCACAGTCACATTTTGTGTGTGTGGCAGGGGGAGGGGGCTTCTTTTAACTCTCTACCCATACTCTTACAGGAACAGCTTTGCAACACAGAAACCAGAACATTATTACCTTAACTCATGAGGCAGTTAGCATATTTCCCTTGAAACAAGGAATTTATTTTTACTTCTTACCTTTTCAATTTTTTCATCCAGCATTCTGAAGAATTCTTGTTGGCTTTCAGAGATGTGCATGCTAAAAAAAAACCAGAGAGTAGTTAAGTGTGTATTGCAATGTTTTCTTAAACCCAGCTCCCTCGAATGAAAAACGCTGAGTCCCTAGACTTTGAGGCAGACATTTATTTATTGCCGACTTTTCCACAGAGATAGTCTGAAGTCATATTAAGGATAAATGCCATTACAGTAATCCTCTAAATGTGTTGCATAAAAGTCTACGAGTTCCTATGATTTAAGGAATACAATTTCTTTTCAACGTACATGTTATTTATAGTGATGTTACTGGGAGGTGTGTGCCAAATGATTTCTTCAGATACACATTTGTTAAAAAAAAAAAAAGGCGTAGCCAAGCAGTACATGGCATATTTCACACTGTGTGTAACTGGAAAAAGAAAATATATCCAAGTTGTTATGGTGAAATGTGTATTTTATAAAGACTGGTATTTAGCATGGTATTCAGCTGAGCATAGAGGTGTGGGCTGGTGGCAAACAGGCAAAGAACTTGACATTGTCCCTGAATGCTTTGTGCAGTGGTGACGGCCAATGCACCTTTTGGGAAGTGCAATTCCACTGGGATGTGGGAGTGCGTCAGGAAGCATATCTGAGTAGCGCTTGCTCTGTGTGCTTGCTTGTCTAATGCTATTTAACAGCCTACTTAGTCAGATGGACACAGTTTGGGGCGGGGGGAGACAAAACAGAAGAAGGTAAGGAGAACAGAGAAGAATCACAGATGGGAAGTGCGTGGGGAGGAAAACGTCTTGGAGGCAACATGGTCTTAATGACAGGAAATAGGTGTAGGTGGTCCAAGGAGGTTCAGGATTCTGGGCTAAGAGACACATCACACAACGAGCTTCTCTCACTGTTAGTGCTTACTTGTTGCAGTGGCTGGGGGTGGGGGGAGGGGTGGCTCTGGAATAGCTCCTTCCCTTCAAGTCTCGGTGTAGGGGACAGCCCACCTGACATACCCCTTAGCACTATGCCTCCTCCTTTAGGGGCCGCAGAGAATGGCACAAGGGACCCCACACCCTTCAGGCCTCCAATGACAGATAATGGGGCTTGAAGGAGGTTTTCCCCTGTGTGTAAAAGCAAGATTTAAAATCTGGGGGCACGAGGACATTAGCTCTGATACAAGAGGAAAATGACAAACTATCTTATACCAGCAATCCACTTTCACTTCTATATCATGTCATTTTTCCTGTCCTTGATAATTCAAGTGAGGTATATGTCCTGTTTCAGAAACAGGCCTTCTCTTGTTGCAGGCTAGAAAGGCAGGCCAGAATCTGGGAGCATGAGAATATATTAAACAGCCTCCTTTCCTTCTCTGGCTGGGTGGAGAAGCCATTTTGCCTACCTGAGTTTTCCCAGATTCCCCGTGGTTTTACTTCTTTAAGTGCCAAAACATTTTTCATTTGAGCCATTTTGAATGCAAACCTTCTAAACTTTAATAGAGGATCTATCACAAACATTATTTGACTTTCACTTAATGACTAGCAGCCACTCCCAAGGCCTTAAACCACAATCTCTCTCTGTGATACGGGAACACTCCCTGGAGCCTCTTGAGATGGGGAGAGCTGGCTCTCCTTAAGCAAAGTGGCCTTAAACTATAGGCTTTTGTTCTCTGCCTGCTTTGAACCGCTCTCATTTCTTCTGGTCAAAGAAGGTATTGGTTCTCTTTCAGTTTTCTTCCCAGCAGCTGCTTCTGCCCCATGCTTAGCACACCCAAATCCATTAGAGTTGTGTCCAAAGGTGGTGCCAACAGGATCTGAGGGAGAGCCTGGGGGGCTTCCTGTGAGTGGTGAACAGGCATATTCTGGCAATGTGGCTGCTCAGACATGTTCTGGGCATCCTCCCTGTTCCTGGCCAAACTTTCAGCAGATGAGGTTGCTGGACAGCTCTGGGTCCCAGATAGAAAGGCATGTAGACATATAGACATAGATACATCTTAATAGATAACCACATACACATATGCACGCATATACACACATATATCTTAATATGGATGACCACACACACACACACACACATTAGTTTCCCTGGGAGATTCCAAGAGACCTCATAAAAATGGCATTTTTAGGATCAGATGTCCATTGTGGAAATTTTTAGGTTAGAGTTTTTTACATATATTGCTTTGCGTATAATGGAAGGGAAATATTTAGTCAATTGACTGAGTGGTCCCTATTTCAATTCATGTGATTCGTGACCCCTCACGAGGCAGTTCAGTTTGTTAGCATGGTGAAGTGTAGTCCCTTCTGGCACTAACGTTGGATGATTGTTACTAACTTCCATTAACTCCTTTATTGAAATATCAAAACATGAAAACAGGGGTGCTTAGTTAGTACTCAGACATATACATATTAGACTGACAAGATCCCTAGGATCAGGAATGCAGAGCTCAGGGTCCATAATAGGAGCTTGATGCCAAAGGTAACAGTGAGGACCTCAAGATGCATGTATAGTAAGCAAGCACAAAAACCTTAGTGGTTCCAGTTTTGTGTAGTTTACCTACTTTCTAACCATTAAAAAAAAGAAAAGGCATTCCTTGATTAAAGCAAACTGAACAAAAGCTACTCAACCCAGAATTAATTAGTCAAGACAGGGTGTTTTCAACCCTACCTGAATCCTGAACCAAACAGTAACCTCACTCTGGGGTAGAGGGTATAATGGTTGAGAAGTAAAATACCATTTTCATTTTCAGGTGTGCCTTGAAACAATTCTACCCAAACGCAGGCAACTGGCCTTCCGTCGGTGCATCTCTACCATCACACCCCACTGATACAGGAATGTGGCCTGCTTTCTCTTTGTCTAAGAGCAAGAACATCCCGGCCTGCCTCTGTCTCATTTCAAAACCTACCAAGAAGTGTCTCCCAGCAGACGGACTGACTTCTCGCCACCTTGAAATATAGTATGTGGGCTGTGTTAGCCAGAAAGATGAATGGAAAGGTGACTTATTTATTATCAGACCCCGATGCACCAAATGAGCTCTTTCAGATAAACTCCGCCATCCCTGGGAGTGTGGCAGACACGGCCGCTTGGAGCCAATGGCACCAAGAGGTCCTTGCTGTGTATACATCACCTTAAGTACGGTGTGACCTGAAAGCGCGAGGTTTACTCTGCTGTTCTCTGTGGGTTCGTTTCACAGGCAAGCCCTGAAATCCCTTCAACAGGGACAGAGATGGCATTTTCACTCTGATGAAATAAATGATCCGTCTCAGCGGTCTCCTACCGGGATAAACACGGATGCTCTCTTTTCACGTGGAAACTCTATCAACACAATGGCATTAATATTAGTTTTTACCTCTAAACTGCGCTGTGAGAACCAGTCCTTAAGTAATAACTGGATTCTTAAGCCCTTTCTGCTGCACAATTTGGTGGCTGTGAATGGTGCGGGAGAAAAAAGCACACCGGCCTGTCTTTCCTCAAGGTATTAGAAAGGGATAATTAGACTGTTTATGAATCCACTTACAAAGTGAGTATTTGATGCCAAGATTAATTAGATCTAAAAGTCTTTTAGAAAAGTCTGTATGCTGGTACTTGATTTAACTAATCAAACTTAACAATTTCAGTAATTCCTATTTCTTTCTAATAAACTCAGTCGCGGAAAGCACAACGTTTTCCTGGAGCACTTCCCATGCCCCCAGTTGGTGCTGGCAGAGCTCTTGTGAGTTAACCTTGAATCGTCAAAGACTCTTCTGTCTGTGATTTCTCAGTTTCATGAGACTAGGGATGATAACAGTATGGAATCTTAAAGACAAGTAATCAAAGGAATGAAGAGGGTGGGCAAGATGAGGGTTTGAGCTGAAAGATATATGGCTTTCATTTTTAGGGACTTAAAAAAAGGTTCCAATAATAAAAGCCCAAGCCACAAAAGTATCAGAAGACAAGGTCCTAACTCCCTAATACTTCACCTGCAAAAATGAAATGCAATTACTCAGTGGGTTCCTGGCAAATCTTGGCCTGAATAGTTATTTCTTCAAAATCATCATCATCATTGCTCAATTGGATCTCGGGCAAGTGGCTTAATCCTAATCCTCACATTATGACACACCCTTGCTTATAGTCATGCACAGCTACTTTTATTTAGTCGAATATACTTTTTTTAAATAGCATAATATGCACTCATGAAGCCAAAGTAAAAAACGAATGCGAGGACCTTGACAACAACCTAGAGCTAATTTACTTCCTACCCATGTGTGTTTCCTCAATTCAAGGGAACCAACATCCCCTTACTTCCCCTTTGTATAGCTTTACTGCCTCTACGTGTGCTCTAAAAAGCAGATGATTTATTTAGTTGTTTTTAACTTTACGAAGAGTGCATCATGCTTTCTGTAATCTTTCAGGATTTACTCTTTTCTCCTATTATTATATTCCTCGGTCCCTCTAGTGTTGTGAGTTTTAACTAATATTTCACTGTATGAAGGCAGTGGGGTTCATTTACCCAATTTCCTGTAAAAGGGCATTTGGGTTATTTCTTTTCTTTTTTTTTTGAAATAAAGTTTATTTTATTGATGGGGGGAGGGGCAGAGAGAGAGAGGGAATGAGAGAATCCCAAGCATGTTCTGTACTCTCAGTGCAGAGCCCAATGCAGGACTCACAAACCGTTGAGGTCATGACCTGAGTTGAAACCAAGAGCCGGAAGCTCAACTGACTGAGCCACTCGGGCGCCCCATAGGGCATTTGGGTTGTTTCTAACTGTTAAGGCATTCTTACCAGCATCAGATACTGTGACTGGCACTGGGTCATACATTATTTCATTTATAAATATCTCTAGCTCTATAAGAGACAATGATTCTCCTCTATTTTTCTCTGAGAAAACTGAAGCCTGATGACATTAGATCACTCTCCTGAGATCCCAAAGTCAGTAAGAATGTGCTCTGCATAGTACCTCAGATGAAGATGTGAAGACCATCTACCTTTATTATTAATAAATCTCCTGTTATCAGGTATGGGGTTGTCGTTCCACTTCTGGGGAAAAGAAACTCATTATCTTATGTATACACTGCATAATAAATAATAGTTTCTTAATCACCTGTGTCAGCAAGGAGGAAAAGTAAAACTTCTTGTGGCCTTCCAGAAAGATTTTGTAGTTGAATTCCAGTAACCCAGGTTCTGACTCATAGTTTAAAACGCACACACACACACACACACACAAATAACAGAGGATTTTCTTCCTAATTTTAATGTAAACACACAAGCCAATTTAGTCAATTTCTCTGAAAGCTTCAGCACATAACAGTTTACAAAGGAGGCTGCTTCAGTATGTCTAAATTAAATAAGTATTCATACTAAAGGGAAAAAGAAATTCTCCTTCTTATAGTCTCTTCTTAGAACTCAAAGATATGGGAAACATTTAAAAATAGCATATATTGAATGGCTTGGATGAAAACATGACTTGGTTGTATCATGAGATATCTGCTGTCTCTCCAAGGCAGATACAATTAGTGTTGATAAAAGTGATTATCAGTGAAGTGGACAGGAAGGTTGTGATTATGACATAATGTGTACCCAACAGTTCAAAAATCGGCTTTACTATTCCACTGACATTACAGATGACAAGTGGATTTTAAAATGTCCAGTTTCCTTTGAAAGTAAAAAAATTAAATCCTTGAGCTCATCACCACCCCCTGAAGAGGCCTAACCACCTGCAGCACCTCCACAGACACCGAGCCAGGGTAAAGTGATTATGAACTAGGTTATTTTTGTCTCGATTTCCTAGGAAGAATCAGACATAACACAACTTCTTCTGCTTATGGCATGGATTTATGGAACTACTATTACATACGTGAATTTATTTTAGGGTGGGGGTGACTGTGCCACCAGTCTGATCAGCACCCTCAGGGAATTTGTTCATATTTAGATGGAATACCACAAAACAGATTTGTAGCTCTGGGAAAATGGAGCCTCTTTGAAGGAAAGGAGAGATAGCTTGAGTGTCACACAAAGTGCATTTTCGCCAAGGTAGATTCGGTTCTAGAACAATCTAGAAAAATACCCATTATTCTCTTTAATTTTTTAATTGTGCAATTCATAACACATAGAAAACATATGTTATTTGTACAGTTTTACATAACAATAGTTAAAGGAACACCCATATCATCACCACTCAGATTAAGAAACAGAACCCCTGGTCCCATTGTCTTCCATCCAGTGAGAAAGAACCATGCTTCCAAGTTTAATGCCTTTTCATTTCCTTGCTTGTCTTTATTGTTTTATCACAGACATATATAATAGGTTGATTCATTCGGCTTGTTTTTGAACTTTATGCAAATAAAACTATAGCAGGCAGGGACTACCACTTACTTCCCTTCCCGTGCAACCTTACATTCATGACCTTCTTCCATCTTGACAGGTGCATCTCTAAGTCATTCATTTTCACTGATATGCAGAATTCTCCAGGTCAACTAGGTCTTCCAGCACCCATGTACAAGTTTTTCTAGGGTATATACCTGAGAGGGGGAATCGCTGGTGGGCAAGGTATGCCCAGGTACAATTTTCTTAGAAACTACAAACTTTTCCAAAGTAATTGTACCAGTTTATACTTCCACTAGGGTAAAGAGGCCTATTGTTCAACATCCTGGTCAACCATTTGTATTGTCAGACTTCTAAATTTTTTGCCAATCTTGTGGTGTGAAATGGTATTTCTTCCTAGACATTAGCTATTCATGTTTCCTCTTCAGTAAAATGGTTGTTCATATCTTTAGCTTCTTTTTCTATGAGCTCTCTGTTTTTTACTTATTGATTTATAGAGTTACTTTACATATTCTGGAAACCCAACCGTTGTCAATTATATGCGTGGTAAATATATTCCATCACTTCCTTCTACTCTCCTACAGCAAATTTTGATAAAAAGAAGTTCTTAATTTTAATGCAGTCATATTAATCATTTTTCTTCAAAGATCTGCATCTTTTGTGACTTTTTCAAAATTCTTCCCTACCCCATAGTCATAAAGATATTTCCTTTTATTTTCTTCTAACTGATTTGACATGTCTGTTCTGTCAGTTATTGTGGGTCTTTTTTGGCACTCTCTGCTCTGTTCCATTAGACCAAATCACCGTGTCTCAATCACTGAAGCTTTATAATACATCTTGATTATCTGGCAGGCAAAACTCAGCTCACTCTGAAAATATTATTAGCTTTAAAAACAATATAAGGAAAAAAGGAACTAGAACTTACTTTGCTCTGGGTTGATGAACTAATCCTGGAATCTCTTTATTAGTTTTAAGTCTTACATTTGAACTGGCACTTTTTTCCTGAAAAACACAAACAGACACATAGAAGACAAGATGAGAATCGACAATTAAACAGCAGCATAAACTGTCATCACAGAAATGTTAGTTTTGCTTGAGACCCTTCACAGCTGGTTACTTCACAAAGACAAAAATCCTTGCAAAGATATCAGACTGTAAGGTGAAACCGCCAAAGATTTTGGAACACTGTCGTGAAAAGAGGCGGGAGTTTTAAAAACAGCTATTAACTATTTTTGAAAATTATGTGCAACTCATATGTGATTTTTAGGTGTTTTTAGGAGTTACTAAAAATAGGAAGAGACTCAAAGAACAGAAGATTCTAGTGTCAAAGAGCTGCCGTAGTATAATCACAGACACTGTTCACATGCCCAGGTCAACTAACTTCAGTGCATTCTATTTATAAAAGACATCTGTAGTTACTGAGACATGAAGTTTGCACAAGGCCCTAGCAGTGACAGAGAGAAGAACATGATTAAAAATAACTAAATCTATTCCACCCATAACAAATATTGTGAGATTGAATTCAATTGAATTAATAAAATTCACTACCAACCTATATTTGAGAAGCACTTCTTTGGCTTTTAGTCTGATCTGATTTCCTATTCCCAGTATACTAGCCATGTGGGAAAGAAACACTCTCAAATCTTAAAATGCAAGTATATCCATAAGCACGCTGCCTCAGTCGTGGCACTGCTCTGTATTTAGACCATCTCAATAATGGCACTGCTTTGTATTTATACAACATTACCTTTACAAAATATTCAAGAGGCGTTATAATTGGCTCCCAAAACACACCCCCGAAATGAAAGTCAGGGCTGTTCTCAACCTATTTAACAAGTGCCGGTGTGTGTGCAAGGATCTTGATGTGCAGCAATAATTCAAAGCCTAGGCTGGGGCAAGGAATAAAGACTCGCACGGGCTGGCCCGCTGTTCTTCCCAGATGCAGAGGGATGTGGGATGACAGATAAAACAGATGGCCCCCAAATGAACTCTTGTTTCAAGAGTTCATCTTTCTCTCAGGATAGCAGAAGCCATTTAAATCCGTGAACCTCCAGTGATTTACACACTGTGGGTTTTTGGCTATTCACCATCAAACGTGAGCGTATCTGTATAACATCGGTACTCCACAACAGAGGGTAATTTTGTCTGTGATCTTCTAGGAAAAGAAACAACCATTACGATTCTTTGGCAGTCTATCTTACCTTCTTTACCTCACACTAAACTTTGGAGTGTTTTCACAACCTTTTAATGGGTATAAAATATATAACTGTTCCTTCTGCTGACACAGTCAGGGAACAACAGACGAAGTACCTTCGTGTTTACAAAGCAGGGCACCGGCTCCGGGAGGGCGAGGCCCAGCACTTGACGGGAGCTGCGCGTCACATTACTGGTTGCACAAGTGAGCAAGGTCAACATGTGATGAACGTCTTTTTAACAGTGAGAGAGAAAAATAGCTCACATGTCGTCCCTCTGGAAGGACTGCAGAGGTAGGTTCCAAGTTAGTCATCTTTTTCCCCTTAAACTTCCTGTCAGCTTGGATTAAGCACTGAAAATAGACATATGACGGGGCCTTCCACTTTTTCTCTACTCACATAAGTTCCCAAACACTGAGCTAAAATGATGTCATTTTGAACACTGCTGAGGCAGGAACGCGGCTTCTAATACTAAGACTAGAAACCGTACACAACTGTATTCTGTTTATACTCAATCTATTAAACCGTACCCTTCATAATGGCACTGAGTCACCACATCTTCCTTAAAACCACACTGTGTGGTTGCTAGGAGAAGAAGGAAACCCCAAGCAACAGAGGCTGGGCGGACGGGCCGGGCACTCAGTCCCCGAGCGGGAACGAGCCAGCCGCCCGGACACCACGCACAGGTGCACACTGCCAGGAAGCAGGAGGGCCAAAACCGAGGCAGAGGCTCGGGGAGGAATCTCAGCTTCAGATTTCCCAGTTACACAAAAGGAAAAAGAAAGTATACATAATTACACACACATTTCTATGGATTGCACATGTAAAATGCATTAGTTTTTACAAATCACCACTCACCAAGATCGTAACAACGACCCAATGACCACGTACTCTAAGTCAGGCACTATTCTAAGTGATTTCCGTATATGAAGTCATTTTAATATTCACAATTATTTACATATATTAACTCATTTTTATGTCCACATTTCTGAGATAGCTACCAGTTTTATTTTTACTTTCTTCTTATTTTAAAGTTTATTGATTTACTGTGATAGGGACAGAGACACCATGAGTGGGGGAAGGGCAGAGAGAGAGGGAGAGAGAGAGAGCCCCAAGCAGGCTCCATGCTGGCAGCACAGAGCCTGACATGGATCATGAACCTGAGCAGAAACCAAGAATCAGACGCTTGACCAACTGAGCCACCCACGCGCCCCAATAGGCACCGTTTTTATTCCCATTTTATAGATGAGAAAGCTGAGGCATTGAGAGATGAAGCACTTACCTGAGACCACACAAGAAATAAGTGATAGCGTTGGGATTTCAACCCAAGAAGGGTCCTCTGCATCCACGCTATTGGCCACTAGGCCGGCAGTTCTCAAACCGTTTTAGTATCAAGCACCCTTTGCCCATATTCTCCAAATTTTGACACATTTCGTTATACAAGATGAAAAAAGAAATCACATTTGTTAAAATCACCATCGATCTCATCAGGAAAATCTTGACAGAAGCTGTCAGAATCCTGACAGAAATCTGTCAGGAGATCCTGACAGAAGCTCGTGGTGGTATAAAGTTTTCCAAAATTCTAATTTTGGTTTCACATTTGAATTTTATGACTGGCAACACATACTGCCAATTGTTGTCTTTGAAGTGACAAGTTCTCTTCATTCATTCTTGAGACGATGTTTGCCAAATACCCAAGTCTGAATATCCATAATTTATCTGCCACACATTTTTTTTCTAAAGTAGAGACGGTGTTCCATAAAAACAATTGCTAGTTCAGCCTGCAACTCAATCAACTGCAGAAGTACTTTTCCTTGGGATAACCGTCCTACCTGGGTGTGCAGAAAAAATGTTTTATGTGTGCCTATCTCCCATTTCATCGCATAGACTATTACAAAGCTGTGCATAGGTGTGCCTGGGTGGCTCAGTCGGGTAAGCATCCGACTTCGGCTCAGGTCACGATCTCACGATTTGTGAGTTCGAGCCCCACATCGGGCTCTGTGCTGACAGCTCGGAGCCTGGAGCCTGCTTCGGATTCTGTGTCTCCCTCTCTCTCTGGCCCTCCCCCACTTGCACTCTGTCTCTCTCTCTCTCTCTCAAAAATAAACATTAAAAAAATTTTTAAGAAGGTATGCATCCAAGGCACAAGACAATATCATTAAATAGAATTTACTGCTTCATGAAGGACACTCTGAAGTGAAAGTGGAACGTGTTCTCCCATTAAAAGCACGTGGTGCTGGTGGATACGACGACTGCTGACGAAGTTTGGTGCCACCGCCTTGACTGGTGTTAAGACACCAGCAGTTTCACCCGCTGCCGCTTCTGTATCATCAGTGCAAATGTCAACACAGCAAAAAAGGCAAAATGCTTCTTAGCATTGTGAGGAAAATGACCTCGAGGACATCCTGAGAATGTTATAGGGACCCCGGGGCCTGCAGGCCATACTCTGACTTGTATCTCTCTATTTCTTTTTTTTTTTTTTTTTTAACATTTATTTATTTTTGAGAGAGAGAGAGACAGAGCATGAACGGGGGAGGGTCAGAGAAAGAGGGAGACACAGAATCAGAAACAGGCTCCAGGCTCTGAGCTGTCAGCACAGAGCCCGACACAGGGCTGGAACTCACGGACTGAGAGATCATGACCTGAGCCGAAGTCGGACGCTTAACCGACTGAGCCACCCAGGCGCCCCTGTATCTCTCTATTTCTTTTGCAGAGAAGAGAACAACTGATTCTTTAATTTGCTATATGCCTTGTTTCAAAAAATATTTAACCACTTTATCGTGGTAACATTTATATTCCATAAAATTCCATTATAAATGTGTGATTAAGTGATTTTGGTAAGTTTACTGAACTGTGTAATTACCACCACAATCCAGTTTTAGAACAGTTCCGTCATCCTAAAAAGTTTCCTCAAACCCACTGGCAGTTGTTTTCTGCTCTCCTCTGTAGCCTCAGGCAACCACAAATCTGCTTTCTGTCTGAGTATGCCTTTTATAGATTCACGTACATGGAACCTTATAATATATAGCCTTTGGTGTCTGGCATCTTTCGCTTATAATGTTTCTGAGGTTTATCTATATTGTCGCATCTTTTAGTATTTCATTTCTTTTAACTGCTAAATGATATTCCAATGTATGGATATACCGTATTATATGCATTCACCACTGGACGGATATTTGGGTTGTTTCAAGTTTGAGGATATTATGAATAATACTTCTATGAACACTCATGTGTAAGTCTTTGTCACTTCTCTTGGGCAGATTCCTAACACTGAAGAGCTCGATTATATGGTGAGGTACATTTAACTATTTAAGATATCACCAAACTGTTTTCCAAAGTGGCTGCACCATTTGACATTCTCACTTGGGGTGCAAGACGGTTCCACTTTCTCCATGTCCCCGCCAACACTTGATAGTGTCTTTTCAATTATTGCCCGTCAAGTGCTGTCTGATTGTGGGGTTCATTTATTTTTAAAAACATGACTCATTTGGATTTGTTCTCTGTATCCCTCAGAACATCCAGCACCTTGCTACACAGGATCATTGACGTGTTTATCAGTTAGCTGTGTTTGCACCAAGATGTCAGTTTTATATTTGCTGATAAACATCACTTAACTCTCCTCAGGGTTTGTTGGTTGGGGAAGGGGAGGTTTAAAGAGGTCTGCTTAAACGAAGAAAAAGAAAAAGAAAAGCAAACAGAGAAAACCAGAAAGGGCTGGAAGGACGAGGGTATTGGGAGCCTCAGATAGAGCAGACTCACCAGAGAGCCGAGAGTCGTGCCACATCTGGAGTGCTCCAGACACAGGAACGCAGAATTTGAGAGATGAGGAAGAGGTAACTAAGATAGCATTTTCCCTGGCAGAAAAGCCCCTTTTATTGGTATATGACACTTGTAAACTAAGTACCTAAAATAAACTGGGACCAAGTGGGGCTAAGATGAAGCCATTGAATAGGCCACCAGAAAGCAGTCTGTAGAGCAGCGGTTCATGACCCATCCATGCTGGTATCAGAACCATCTGGGATGCATGATAAATACAGATTCCCAGGCCCTACCCAAGACTTCCTGAGTGTGAGTCTCTGGGATTGAGGCTCAGAATGTGCATTTTAAAGAAGAGTCCTAGGTGACTCTTAAATTCAAAAAAAGTTTGAGAACTTCTGCTTTAGAGAAAAGATACCTTTGTGCTAAATATGCTGCAAAGCCGCTCTGGGGGTCCGTAGAGAGGCCCACCAGAGCAGCAACCCCTTTAACTGTTTTATACTTAGGGGCTCTGTAAGTTGGAAAAAAGCATTCGTTTCTCAAAAATATTTGCAAACTAATGCCAGGTAGTGACAGGTTTATGTAAACAGTAAATCAAACAACTTTCTCCTTTGCTTGGAGTAATTTTCTCTCTTTATGAACAGAACACACTTGCCGGTGTCTAGAGTAAACTTAACATTCTCTTAGTTCCTCTGAGGCCGGAGACAGTCAAACCAACTGTATTTATGCTGCTTCCCCAATCCCTGGGTGGCATCTCCCAAAGGGAAAGTCAGAACCCTGAGAGAAACTGACAGCTTCTTTAAAAAATTTCCCCGAACCTCCCCTTCTTCTTCTTCTTTTTTTTTTTTTGAAGATTTTATTTTTATGTAATCTCTACACCCAACACGGGGCCCAAACTCACAACCCTGAGATCCAGTCGCACGCTCCACTGACTGAGCCAGCCAGGCGCCCCACCCCTCCTTAATTCTGAAGACGGCTACACAATGTGTCTAGGCATCTGACAGAAAGCTCCCTCCCTGTTGGTGAGAAATGGAACTTCTTTTCTTCCATCACTTCTTGGCCTGTGTTGTCCCCTGAGTCTGAGCGGATCTAGGTAGCTGTCACCCTGTGAGGCTCCCTGAGCTGTTCCTGGGTTGGAAGCGTGGGGAGGAACCTCAATTTCTTTTTCTGGGCCCGACAGTAGGAAGTTCAGTCTTATAAAGAAATCTCAGGGACCAGATGGATGCAGGAAGCTGGAGTCCTAGAGACAAGTAGTGGGGGTTGGAGAAACAGCCCCTGGAATTGCTAGTGAAGGAGCTGCTCAGAGCAAAGACACAAAAGCACTCACTCAATGTGACTTTGCAAAGAGTCTTCCCTACATACAGATCGTGTGTGTGTACAACTGAATCCCTGCATTTTAGAAAGTACATGAAAACCAGAAAAGATTCAGGGTGTGGGGGAGGGGGCGTACACATATTTTTAAAATAGGAAGACATCAGCTATAAAATAAGTAAGTAATTATTCCACTTTGAAGGAGTAACCCATAGGATGTACTCTCTAAGAAAACAGCCTCATTTGATGTCTTATATGTGATTTCTCATGTGGTATTAACATGGGATAGGATACTGCTTCTTTCAAAAATAAAGGGGGGGTGCCTGGGTGGCTCAGTCGGTTAGGCGTCCGACTTTGGCTCAGGTCATGATTTTGCGGTCCGTGAGTTTGAGCCCCACATCACTCTCTGTGCTGACAGCTCAGAGCCTGGAGCCTGCTTCGGATTCTGTGTCACCCAAACTTTCTACCCCTCCCCTGTTCATGCTCTGTCTCTCTCACTCTCAAAAATGAATAAATGTTAAAAAAAATTAAGGAATTTTAGCTTTTGTCTTCTGAATGATGGTGATTAGCTGAGCCACATTCATTCTACCACAATTTTTGGATATTAAAAAATAGCAAGGTCCCAGCCACCAGATGCAAGTGTTGACTTAGATCCATCTACATTATCATAATTTCATGAACTCAACACTTCCATCCATAATTACCTGTCCAAGGAGATTATTCAAATTATTGGTATTTGGTTAGAATTTTAGTAGTGATGGAAGTGACGTGGAAAGTATCAGCTTTACGGAAATTCTTTTTCTATAAATTAAAATACAGCCATGTATCTCGTTTTACACTGAGCAAATGTCAAGTGCGGCAAATCACTTTTAAGGCTCCTAATATATTTTGCACTGTTGTTTCTCCAGATAGATTGTAAACATTTAAAGTAACTTTAAAAAGTAAACAGTTGTAAGAAGTTGCTCAGAATAGATTAAGTTGTGTACTGACAAAGTTAAGACAAAGTCATTAAAGTCACTATGCCAGTATTTCAGTAATTAAAAGTAACAAGGTATATATAATGTTGTCAAATTACACTGAGACTTGGAAACTGAGGATGTTTGCAATAAGATGAGGTATCTCCAAGTTTTTTTTTTTTTTAAGCTTATTTATTTATTTATTTTGAGAGAGAAAGAGAACATGAGCAGGGGAGGAGCAGAGAGGGAGACAGAGAATCCCAAGCAGGCTCCATGCTGTCAGCACAGGGCCTGATGTGGGCCTTGAACTCACAACCGTGAGATCATGACATGAGCCGAAATCCAGAGTTGGACACTTAACTGACTGAGCCATCCAGGTGCCCCTCTCCGAGTTTTTCAAAGAAGTATTAATACATACCCAAATAATTAATTAACTTGTCAGAGCCACATTCAGTTTTTGTCTGAGACACTGAATATCACTTAGAACGGGGGAGATTACACTGCGGTAAGAAATAGTCCCCAGTACTGGTGGTTCAATAAGATACAAGTTTACGTCTTGCACATGCTATATGTGCAGACGAGCAGCAGGGCTCTGTGTGTCCCCGCTCCTCAGGGATTCAGGCTCACAGAGGTCCCATGTCAGCACGTGCTGTCATAATCAGCATGGCAGGGGAGGGAAGACCAGAGCAGAACAGTTAAGTGCTCATACTTACGTGGCCAGAGCGGATCAGAGAACCACATGAAAATCCAAGAGAGTGGAGAAAGTATAATCCTACTATGTGTCTGAAAAGAGCTAGAACTGGAATATTCATGAATAGTCCTAATGACCACCATAATGCTCACCTAAAAAAAGAAAAAAGTATGTTTTCTTGACCACAGAACTACCTAACATTAATCATAGCAGTCTTCTTTTCTGAATAATCTGATGTACAACTGTGTCATTATGTATTTGTACTAAATTATGTGTGATTCATAGGAATATGGAAGAAACTTCAGTGCTGAAAGTTTAAATTGGGCTAAAATGCCATTCAGAGGTTAGAATGCAAAACAAAGGTGAAATTGCTTGACAAGCTGATGTAGTGGACAAGCGTTAATAAATCAGGCTAAACGCTCCCTGGATCCAGGTAAGAGGGAAGAGAGGCACAATCTGTGATTTATGCCCCAGAAAACTGCACCTACACCCAACCCCACACACTTCTTGACTCTTCCATTTCTCACATCTCTCCAACCATCAAACAAAACACATATGATGCCAATCATATTCATTGTCATCCATAGCAACAAGATCAAGCATTTTAGGAATTCAACTACCAATGGACTGTGGTCCCTAAAAGATTGCATTTAAGAGAGCTGTCTAGCACAAAATAACCATGCTTTGTAACAGATGTTTCTGGTGGGTAAAAAAACAGCCACAAAAATCGAAGTATATTTGATCAAAGTTAATAAAATATTAGAATGAAGAAATGTATCATCCATCATAAAAAGTCACCATTTATGCAGAGTTGCTGAACTTTTCCCGTGATGAACCAAAATCTTGACAGGTTTTCCTCACTAAGTCGAGAGACTGCAAATGTCAAAGCTAAAAACAAAAAGTTAAATGATCCAGTTTTTCTTCCAGGCACGATTGTTTTTCTCACACTCACTGTGCTGTAGAAGCCAGCCAAAAATCAGACTCCAGCCTTCCTGAACTCGCTGGACACACCCACATCTCTCTTCAATTCCAAATTCGTCAGTGCCCGGAAAATCTGCTGTTCTCCTATTGTGGCCGTAGCAAGTTAACACGAATGTAGGGGCTGAAAACCACACGCATTTATTATCTTACGCTTCTGGAGGTCAGAAGTCTAACAGCAGGCTGCACGGCTACCTTCCATCTGGAGGCTTTAGGAGAGAATCTGTTTCCTTGACTTTCTTGTCGTCTACACGTTACCTGCACTAGCTGGCTTGTGGTCCCCTCCTCCAGCTTCGAAGCAGCACTGTAGCATCCTCTCTCCTGACTTCTGCTCAGTCCTTACATCTTCTTTTTCTTTAAATGTTTGTTTATTTTTGAGAGAGAGAGAGAGGGATAGGCTGACAGCACATAGCCTGATGCAAGGCTCAAACTCACGAACTGCGAGATCATGACCCGAGCCAGAGCTGGACGCTTAACCGACTGAGCCACCTGCGCGCCCGGCATCTTCTTCTTCTAACTCTGATTCTCCTACTTCCCTCTTGAAAGGATCCCTGTGATTATATTGGGCCTATTCAAATAATTCAAGATAATCTCTCCACCACGTCAAGACCCTTAATTTAATCACACCTGTAACGTCCCTTCTCCCGTGTAAGGTACCATATTTACAGGTTCCATGGATTAGGATGTGGACAGGAATTATTCGGCCTACCACAGGGTTCCCCCTGGATTCATACCAAAGATTCATAAGTCTCCCACATACAAAACAGGTTCACCCCAAGGTACCACAGAGTCTCAACCCTATACAGCATCAACCCAAGTCTCAAGTATTAGGCAAATCTCATCAGCTCAAAAGTCCCACACCTCATTATCTAAATAATCTAAATTAGATATGAACGAGGCTCTGAGTCTAATCCATCCTAGGGCAGAATTCCTCTCCATCTGTGAACCTGTGGAACTAGAAATCAAGTTACCTGCTCACAAAATACAATGGTGGGGAGGCAAGAGATGACAGCTATAGGCATGCCCATTCAGACAGGGAGAAATGGAAGAAGAAAAAAAGGAGTCCCTTGTCCCAAGCAATTTCAAAATCCAACTGGGCAGACTCCCTTTGCTTCTAAGGTCTGGTAATCATCTTCTGTGGATTAAGACTCTGCTCCCCGGGCCCATGGTTCTACCCTTGTAGACTCATTCTTACTTCTTGAAGGATAGTGGCATGTTGGTGGCTGGGCTGTCTCATCAGCTTGTTTCCTGCCTATACGAATTTTGGGAGTGTGACCCTTATGCACCCTCTCTCTGACCCTTTTGGTTCAAACTGGTGTAATATCCTCAAGAACGCCACGGGCCTCCTGTGTGTGGCACGGGGGTTCACTTCATCACACAGGGGGTTCTTCCACAGATACTTCCTAGACAACCCCATCTCTAAGCCTGGCTTCTGCTGAGACAGCCGAGGGGATACGTGCCTCATCTCTTCGAAGAGTCATCTGTGTGACTGAACACTCTGACCTTTTCATTTTTACCAGAGAGTAGCGAAAGATTGGCCACACCCTTGGCTGTCTCCCCAGAGCATGTGTTCCTGACAGTGAATCTCCTAGTTTTAGCATCTTTTGCAATCTGGACAGACTAAGAGTTCCCCATACCAGTAAGTCCTGGCTCTTTTTTCATTAATAATTCTTCCTTCAATTTAGCTCCGTCCTGTCACATTTCACTAGAAGCAGCGAGAAGAAATTATGCCCTGACTTCAACACTCCAACTTAAAAGTCTTCTCAGCTAAAGATTCAAGTTCATTGTTTACAAGTTCTGCTTTCCACATCCTTGTAGGACAGGATTAGCTAAGCATTTGGCCACTGTATTACAAGTGCCGCCTTCCCTCCAGTTTCTAATAACATGTTCCTCATTTCCTTCACTTACCGGTGGTACCTTTCACGTCTGTATTTCTTTTTTTTTTTTCTTAATTTTTAAAAATGTTTAAATGTTCCTTCACTTAGCAAAATTTTAAAGTTTATTTTTGAGACAGAGAGAGAGAGACAGAGAGACAGACAGAGAGAGAGGGAGTTACGGAATCTGAAGCAGGCTCCAGGCTCTGAGCTCTCAGCACAGAGCCCAAGGCAGGGCTCAAACTCACAAACTGTGAGAGTATGACCTGAGCCGAAGTTGGATGCTTAACAAACTGAGCCACCCAGGTGCCCTGATGTTTAGTCATTTTTTGAGAGACAGAGACAGAGCATGAGTGGGGAAGGGGCAGAGTGAGAGGGAGACACAGAATCTGAAGCAGGCTCCAGGCTCCAAGCTGTCAGCACAGAGCCCAACACGGGACTTGAACTCATGAACAATGAGATCATGACCTGAGCTAAAAAATCGGCCGCTTAGCTGACCCAGGTGCCCCTCATGTCCAACGGTTCTACCAACGGTATGTTTATGATGACTTGTATTCTCTGAGGTGATACAGGTTTTCTTCACCACGCTCTTTTTTCTGAGCCCTCCCCCGAAGAATCTTTAAAATCCCTATTTCTACGAACTGTATGCACAAGGCAACCTAGGCTTTTTCTATCCTGCTCCTCAGAATTCTTCCAGTCTCTGTCCACTTCCCGATTCCAAAGCTAGTCCACATTTATAGGTATTCATTATAGCACTACTATATTTCAAGGTGCCAGATCTATATTGGCTTCCTATTGCTACTTAACAAATTACCAAGGACTTATGGATTTTTAAAACACCAATTCAGAGGTCAGACGTCTAATGCTGGTCCGTACGATGGTCCTCCTTCTAGCGGCTCTAGGAGAAAATCTGTTTCTTTGGCTTTTCCAGCTTCTAGAGGCTGACTACCTTTGCATATGGCTCCTTTTTCCACTTTCAAAGTCAGGAATTTAGCATCCCTCCTCTTTGATCTCTGCTCCCATCCTTATATCTTCTTTTTCTAACTCTGATCCTCCTGCATTCCTCTTATAAGGATCCCTATGGTCTACTGGACCCACCTGGATAATCCAGTATAATCTCTCTGGGTCAAGATCCTTAATGTAATCATACCTGCCAAGTCCCTTCTCCCACATAAGGTGACATAGCATTCACAGGTTCCAGGAATTAGGATGTGGACGTTTTGGCTGCGGTGGCGGGGGGGGGGGGCAGGGGGAGGGGGTGGTCATTCTTGACTCTATCTTCTCTTAGTCAAGAGCTCAGGCATATCACGTCTGCAAAACTCAGTCTTCTCAGGCCAAGCAAATATCAAAACCAGGTCCTTGGATCACAATGAAAAGTCATATAGGGACAGAAATATGGGTTACTAAATAGCGGTGGAAAATCATCATGGAGAAACCTAATGGCCCATTCTTCACTAAACACTGCTTAACAATCCTTGGATGCCAGACTGTGCTAGAGAATTGGGAGACATGATCCTCATCCACCACAAAATAGAAGAGTGAACTGATGTTTAGAAATGATTGACGTATGTGTAGTAGAAGCACTCAGGATGACACAACTCAGAGGAGGAGGTCAGGGGAGCTTCTTGGAGATGGAACCAGGCAGGGTTGGGTCTGGAAGGCGGAAGAATACCGCCTGACAGGGAAAGAGAACACGACATGTACCAGGAACCATACAGAGCCTGGGAGAGCACGAGGTGCCAGGGTGCGAATGAGAGAGGAAGTGGTGAGGCAGGTAGCGGTGGGCCACAGAGGGCTCATGCTCGGACACTGCGCATTCCTATGAAACAAGGGGGAGCCATTGAAGGAGTTTATGGATCTTCTGGCAAACTGTTCCAGAGATGGAAGCACAGAGCCAATCCGGAAGCTGAGCCAGTAAATCAGAAGAGATTCTACAGCAGCTAACAAAGACGGGAGGGGCTCAGCATGGCAGACACCAAGGGCACAGGCTCTGGAGTAAGACGACCTCTCTACTTTCTACTTGTGTGACTTTGAGCAGATTCTGTAACCTCTGTGCTCATTTCTTCAGCTGTGAAATGGCGACGGAAGTAGTATGTACTTCACTGGGGTACCTGTTGCACAGGAAATACATCACAAAATGACAGCTTGTATCAATAAGATGGTTGCTCTGGAAATAAGGATGAGGAAACGGATCTGGGAGTTGTCACTAAAATTACTGAGTGCCCACTACATGCTAAGTGCCCTGCTTAGCCCTGCCCTCATGGAACAATTGTAAATGTCAGAGGAAAAAAAAATCCCCAAATACTAAGTGTCGCATTTACAGATCATTTAGATATAAACATCTATAAATAAATAGATACACATATATATACACATATACATACACATAGACATAGAAGTATACATATGGAGATAGCATTTACAGGGTAGGTGGAAGAGGACAAGGTTTAGCTAAGGATGACAGCCAGATTTTCGGCTTAGCTGACAACAGGAAATGTTGGGGATGAAATGGGGAAATAAAGGAAGTTTAGGGTTACTGATTAAAAGGGTGAAATATGGCTTCAAAAAATTGCTTCTTCTTCCTTGCTACCTATGTATGCCTAATGGGTGGGCTGACTCCAAGTCAAGGTATCTTTCTGGACAAGCAAAGGACAGGTGACATGGTTATTAATGCAGAAACACAGCTGGGCAGACGTGTGTTTCTCTTGAAGGGAATGAAATGTAAGCTTCAGGACCTATACCAGGTGGCCCGAACAGTGAGAAGAAATTAGGAGAAAATGTAGTCTTTCTGAGTGGATACATTAGAATGCGATTATTTCGAGGGTGCCTGGGTGGCTCAGTCGGTAAAGCGTCCGATTCTTGATTTCAGCTCAGGTCATAATCTCGCAGTTGTGAGACCAAGCCCCGAGTCAGGCTCTGCACTGAGCACAGAGCCTACTTGGGATTCTCACTTTCTCCTCTCTCTGCCCCTCTCCCACTTGCACTCTCTCTGTCCTCTCTCAAAATAAATAAAAAAAAAAAAAAAGAAAGAATGCAATTATTTAAAAAAATTTTTTTTTTCAACGTTTATTTATTTTTGGGACAGAGAGAGACAGAGCATGAACGGGGGAGGGGCAGAGAGAGAGGGAGACACAGAACCGGAAACAGGCTCCAGGCTCTGAGCCATCAGCCCAGAGCCCGACGCGGGGCTCGAACTCACGGACCGCAAGATCGTGACCTGGCTGAAGTTGGACGCTTAACCGACTGCGCCACCCAGGCGCCCCAAGAATGCAATTATTTTTGAGACAATGTCCTTTACTTATCACATAGTCTCTACCCAAGTGGAGCCCAACCAACATTCATGTAGGAGCGAGGCAGGTGAGACCCAGGCCCCATGCGTGTGGGAGGCAGAAAAGCACCGTAGATGGTGAGAACACAGGTCTGAAGGCCTGGAACTTACTGGTTTACCTCACAGGAGTGGATCTGATCTCAGGCCTGACTGGATCCAGGTAGTCAAAGAATGCCCCCTTCTCTCCCTTGCTTTCATCTTTGCTTATCACCTTGATTTCATTTTTTTCCATGACCCTACGGCAACACCACATTTGGTCCTTACAAGCCTGTGACCCAAGAGGCAAGAAAGTCTTCCCTGTTAGGGCCATCTTCAAGGATCTCAGGGAAGCACCGATAAGCCTGCCTTCTGTCCAGTGCCGACCACTCTCGAAACAAGGATGTAGTCTCTTGGTAGGAGAAGAGAAGCAACACAAGACCACATCTTTTATTCTGCCTGTGAGCTCTCTGCATGAAAAAAGGGTTTTTTTGGGGCGCCTGGGTGGCGCAGTCGGTTAAGCGTCCGACTTCAGCCAGGTCACGATCTCACGGTCCGTGAGTTCGAGCCCCGCGTCGGGCTCTGGGCTGATGGCTCAGAGCCTGGAGCCTGTTTCCGATTCTGTGTCTCCCTCTCTCTCTGCCCCTCCCCCGTTCATGCTCTGTCTCTCTCTGTCCCAAAAATAAAAAAAAAAAAAAAAAAAAGGGTTTTTTTTCCCCTCCTTTCTATTACTGTACATATTTCAAAACATAAATTCTCTTTTGCATGTATTTCTGTTTTTAAAAAGTGTGTTTTAAAATAAATATATGTTTTCACATACAGGAGTTCCAAGTTTTGGACTGGTGGCAGAGAACTGATTTCATTTTTCTTCTATTATTTCTTCCATTGCTTCTATGATTAGTCCTGGCTAATTCTAAATTTAGCTCCCTACCCATACATTTTCTTCTATACCCTTCTGCAACCTCTCCCACCAGAAGTTGGTGTAAATGAAGGGAAGTCGATGTTTTAACAGTGCCCCCAGGCTTTCTAGTGAATACAAGCGTCAATTCTGTCATGGCATGATTATTTTACAATGTGGAGTCAGTCATTAGGCTTCTATACACAGTCTTGACAGTCAATAATCAAATCTGGCGATGTTCCATTATTGATGTAACTTTTAGCCCAAGGCTAGGAAAAGACTGGTTGGTTGTAACTAGCATTTGGGTTGAAAAAGCGCTTTAAAATTGAAACATGGTGCTTAGGCAATATAAAGTAAGCACTATTCTTCCCGCTGCTCCCGGCCCCACTCCTTTTGGAGAAATGGACTGCTTGCGAGGAATATCTTCATTCTAAACTTTGCAAGCAGAATTGATCCTGAAATGCCTTAATGGATTGTGTTTAACCATGAGTGTCTTTATTTGCTGATCTCCCCAGTCTTCTAGGAGCTTTCTGGAAAAGTTTCCATACTCTCTTTCCACATTTGCCTTTACCTTTGGTGTATGCTCGCTCCCACAACACTTCTGAGCTGAGCACGTACTGTTGATGTGGGACTGTGAAGGGACTGACTCTCCTCTGGCAGCCTGACACCAAGACGGGGAGAAAAGTCTAGAACAAATGATCTGTGTCCTCTGCCGCTGTCACTTCTCATCTCTCTGAGGTTCTTTTATTAGGCTTTGCATGGAGGGGCTTATTCATGGCACCACAAGCCTCAGTTTACTAAGTCTGCCTTTTGTAAAATGGTTTCTGAATGTTTGTTCCCATTTTACCCATTCGTCTAACACTAGATCCTACCAGGCAAGTAAGTCTTGGGAACCAGTTTGCTGCTTCCCTCCTTCTTTACCTCTCAACTCATGTGAAAGTCTTTCCTGACCTGAGTGAAAGGGTGGGGAAGGGGAGAGGGGGAGGAGCTGGCAATGAGAGAAAAACACGTTAAGCTACACATCTAAGAGCTTTAATGAACCACAGAGAAAAAGGAGATGATCCCCATTCCTCCAAAGTGAAGATACTCAGAAATGTGTCTTGGCAAGCTTAACTACATAATCCTTGAGGAATGGAGCTGAAACCTTTAGGTGACGACTTATAGTCGTTTATTAATTCAGCTACGCTAATATTTATGACCACATACTGTGTAAAAAATTATATGAATTTAGAAATATTCCTTTTGCACACTCGTCTTTCACAAAACAACTTACGCGTCCCAGGTGCATCTGGCATCAGTGTTTTCACGACCAGTCACCCACTTTTTGAGTCTTCTATTGTTTCCAAGGCATATTATGTTTGCTTCCAATTGGTTGGAATACAATGCAGTTCAGATTTTTGTATGCTGCCGTGCTGGACATTTAATTCCAAGCCATAAATACCCAGGTAGTGGTGATCTCTGTGCTGCTCACCACTTACTGCATTATTCTCGCAAAGTAACTGTTAGAAGGCTGTTATGATGACACACAGAAATAGTACTAAATTAGAGCGGTATTCTTTTTTCTCATTTGGAAACAAAAGTGATTCAGTCAGCAGGCCCCTCTCTATAAGCATCTAAGGTGATCGCTGAGGCAAGCCAGTGCTTTAGCCTAGTGTTTCCGTTAGACACTGTGTTCAAAATAACAAGAGTGCCCTGTACCACGTGATTCATATATAAAATGGCATCCACTTTTCTGAAGGACTTAAAAAAATATCCTGCTTGTATTCCGGCAAATACCATAACGTAGTGGAAATTGATCGTGTGAACCTGATTGAAAGGGTATCTTTTACCAAAGTCCAAGATTTCCAGATAAAACTTAACAGAAATATTAGAGACTTTACCCCATTTTTCAAATGGAATACTGAAATGAAATCTCAGCACCACATCTCCTGTCCAATAGTCATTTGGCAGAAAGCATGATGAGGACAATGAAACAACCCCAAACAACTTGTATGTATAATGATAGGCTTGTCTGTATGCATATTCTCAGAGTTACTGTTACAGAAGATAAACTCCTAAAGTACAGATATAACCGTGGTTAATTTGTTTCTTATGTGAGGCCATATGTATGTACTTAACTGATGGTCCTGTGATAATCTGACAACAGAGAAACACAGCTTTTGATTCTTTATCGCTATGGTCTCTTATAGTTGCACAAACAATAACCGCAGTAAAAATAACAGCTATCACTGACGACACCTCACAGGTGCCAGCTACCGCACCGGGGCCCGCAGGCATTGATTATGTTAGTACCAAGGAAAGGTCAAGCACAGGCCCTGCCGTGTGTAAGAGCCTAACAGAGGTCGGCAATTGTTATTACTGTTATTATTAAAACTTTTCCTTATTTAATCCTTACAACAGCTATCTGAGGCAAGCATTCAAAGCGGAGAACATTAATGAAACCATCAAGGACAGAGGCTCTGAGAGATTCTGTACGTTGCCCGAGGTCAGAGAGTTATTGGCCAAAAGTGGATAGGAACTATGCATAAGTATCTCTTTCTTATATTTTTTTATTTTTTTATTTTTTTAATTTTTTTTTTTCAACGTTTATTTATTTTTGGGACAGAGAGAGACAGAGCATGAACGGGGGAGGGGCAGAGAGAGAGGGAGACACAGAATCGGAAACAGGCTCCAGGCTCTGAGCCATCAGCCCAGAGCCTGACGCGGGGCTCGAACTCACGGACCGCGAGATCGTGACCTGGCTGAAGTCGGACGCTTAACCGACTGCGCCACCCAGGCGCCCCAGGTATCTCTTTCTTTTAAAACTTTTTTTTTTTTAAATGTTTATTTATTTTTGAGACAGAGACAGAGCACGAACGGGGAAGGGTCAGAGAGAGGGAGACACAGAATCTGAAACAGGCTCCAGGCTCTGAGCAGTCAGCACAGAGCCCGACACGGGGCTCGAACTCATGGACCGTGAAATCATGACCTGAGCTGAAGTCGGCTGCTTAACCGACTGAGCCACCCAGGCGCCCCTATAGGTATCTCTTTCAATAAATATTCTGCATTCTTAAAAAAGTAAAATCTACATAAATTAAAAAAGGAGGGCGAGAGTAAGAGTAATCCACATAATTTTTAATACCCCCTTTGTGTTTCCATACCAAAAAAAAAAAAGAAAAAAAAGCAAAAAGAAAAGAAGCCTGGAAGGGACCCAATTTTAAAGACACAGGCAAGGACCCCAGGGCTACTGCTGAAAACAGCATCTGTACCACCCACGCCAAAGCAAGTCAAGGCCAGGCAGGTAGCTGAACAGATGATACACCTTGAGTAAGCAATAGGGAGTAGAGGGACCAGGTATAACTGGGAGGAAGAGCCATCAGCGAGTATCTCCCCAAAGGCATTCAAATTCAATTTTTAAAAACTGAGGTATAATCGACATATGACATTAAATTAGTTTTCAGGTATACAATGTAATGATACAATATTTGCATAAACTGCGAAATGATCACCGCAGTAAGTTTAGTGAATGTCCACCATCATACATGGTTACAAAAGTCTTTTTCTTGTGATGAGAACTTTTTAGATTTACTCTTCTATGAACTCAAATATGTAATACAATACAGTATTATTAACTATAGTCACCAGGCTGTACTTCCCATCCCCATAACTTATTTATTTTGTTGTTGGAGGTTTGTACCTTTTGACCCCCTTCACCATTTTGCATACTTTCCACCCTCTTGCTTCTGGCAACCACTCAAATTTAAGTTAAAAAAAAAAAGGTATTTGGGGGCACTTGGGTGGCTCAGTTAGTTAAGCATCCTACTCTTGATTTTGGCTCAGGTCATGATCTCACGTTTCATGAGTTTGGGCCCCACTTTGGGCTCTGCACTGATAGTGCAGAGCCTGCTTGGGATTTTCTCTCTCTCTCCCTCCCCCCCACTTGTTCTCTCTCTCTCTCAAAATAAATAAATAAACTAAAAAACAAAAAGGATATTTCTACTGGCCAAATCATACATGTAGTGGTATGCTGGAGCTGGCCATTACTGGGAGAGCCAGTTGTTAAATGCTCAGGAATCTTGTTAGCCAACTGCTGCTAGTTCGAAATCAGCCTTTGTGGGAGTAATGACACTGTGGAAACTGGTGAGTTTGCCAGCACTGTCTGTATATAAAATCATAGATGGTTCTGTTTCAGATTCGTTTGCCATCTCTACCTGAGTCCTTCTTCTTGGCTTGAGACAGGTGTTCATGACCAAGGTTAAGGTGGGCTTACATATTTAAGTAACAGCTTTTTCCTCAAATAAATACCCTTTATATGTGGTCAAGAGGAAACTACAATCCAGTGGAATGCTATAAATGGACCAGACTGAAGTGTCATCATGCTGCTATTAAGGGAGCCTACATTCTTGACTCCCTGGGACAAATCACTATGTCATGTCCTCTCCTCAGCATAGTGACTTCTTCCTGAACTGATGACATGGGATCCTTTTCCATCCCTAGCTCACTGTCCTGTCACCCTGGGTCCTGGCCTCCATAAAAGCACTGCCTGCCCACGACGAGTTGCTATCTTATTTGTGTCTTGTAGGAAGTTCTATTATTTCTCCCCCAAATCAGGCAGTTGTCTATTTACAGATTTTCTTTGAAAAAACACTGTGATCTGGAAATGAATTCAAGGGTTTTTTTGTTTGTTTGTTTAACCTTCCAAAGAAGAGAAAAGTTCAGCCTCTAACAAAATGTGAGACAAACGAGAACTTTCAGCTAACGTGTGTACCATAGGACTTTCCATCCTGCTCTGCAGAATTCTCACACTTCCATTTAATGACTCCTGAGGGTGGAAACAAGAACAAGGGGCAGCGGCAATGGTGGCTTCCTTGTCCACATTAATGAACCACCACCTGCCCCACTGCTTCTGTACCATCCCCACAACTCCAAACCCACCCACAGACTAGAACTGGAGGAGCTGCAGAAGCAAGTCAAGGTAGGAGGGTACACTTTATCAGCCTTGTGAAGAAAGGCAAAAAACTCCACAGAAATCTGCCATGATGACTGACATCCTCAGCCTCCCGTGCAGAACCACCTTCTCCCTCACGGTTCCTGGCACAGGCTTCTGCCTTAGTCCCTCAGCTCATTTGTTTATACATAGCTCTCTTCTTACCACAGGTTGTTTTAACTGCTGGAGTCTAATAGAATAGAAGCCCCTTGAAGACAGTGAGAGTGTCTTATCTACCTTTGCTTGCAGTATGTAATGATGGTAGGCACTCCATAAGAATTTGAGGAAAGAATGAACAAACATTTGTCTTCCTTAACTTGAGTGCTACGCTGTTTGGCAACTTTAATCCTACTCGGAGTACAATGTTGGGCACTGACAGGGTGGGAGGTGCTTAGGAATGAACTTTGGAGCTGGGGGATGAAGGTGGGGGGACCAAAGGGAAGAGGAAGGGAGCTTTTATTGCAGTTTCACTAAAATTGTGTTTGGGGCCCCATGGGAGAAAAGAGTGAGGACTTGTATCTGTGCAAGCACACAGGACCATCACTTAAAAAGCTGAATTAGGGGCGCCTGGGTGGCGCAGTCGGTTAAGCGTCCGACTTCAGCCAGGTCACGATCTCGCGGTCCGTGAGTTCAAGCCCCGCGTCGGGCTCTGGGCTGATGGCTCAGAGCCTGGAGCCTGTTTCCGATTCTGTGTCTCCCTCTCTCTCTGCCCCTCCCCCGTTCATGCTCTGTCTCTCTCTGTCCCAAAAATAAATAAACGTGGAAAAAAAAAATTAAAAAAAAAAAAAAAAGCTGAATTATAAGAACCTCGGGATGCTTAAAAAATAGGTTGTAATTTATTTCAAAGAAAGAAAAGGAGCTTAACATGTTATTTCACTCTAGAAACCTTTGTAAATATTCACCATAAACCCTCTGGGTAGTAGTGGTAATATGTGACAACTGTTACTCTCTTAATTACAGTACTGATCATGTCATGTTAGAACTTCTACAAAATCCACAGTAGTCAAATTCACGGAGAAGGAAAGTTGAACGGTCACTGCCGGTGGCTGAGGGTGGAAGGGTGGAGAATGGGGAGTTAGTGTTTAATGGGTACAGAGTTTCAGTTTTGCAAGATGAGGGAAGTTCTGGAGATGGATGGTGGTGATGTTTGCACAAAAATGTGAATATTTAGTGGCACTGGGCTGTCCACTTAAAAATGGTTAAAGTGGTATATTTTATGTTTTGTACATTTTATCCATTTTTCAAAAACGCACAGCAAAAAGTTAGAGGGAGTTCTCACCTCCAGCCTTCCCCAGGCTTCTTCTAAAAAGATTCTTCTTGATGCTTCATCAAATCTGTTTTATGTTCTCTCCTTATTTTTATAACCTCCAAAATTAACATGAAACAACAACCACAATCTATGTACAAAGATCTGTTACAGTATTTACTTATTAGTTGATATAGTCTGCAGTCTCAAAGGACAATTGGCAGGTCACAGAATTCACTGACCAAAAGTGACCTGCAGGTTTGGTGCCACTGGGAAAAAGGACACATCTAATCAAGGTTTAGACAGGCAGGAATTTTAACAGTGTAATTTCACGCATGTAGATGTGGGGACTTTTAAATGGGGACTTTGAGGACTCAGAGCTTTGTGAGAGGAATACAGGGCTTAGTTTGTTTCTGACTCCAATGCCAATCCACTTTACAGGGGAAAAACATAATTTTCCAGTGGGAGGCAATGACGCCAGACTAACACCTGAAAACAGCCAAGGGACCCCAAATGAATATACTGCTCTTACTGGGGAAGTGCCAGAGTTCAAAAAAGAGATGCAAGGTGAGGTCTAGAGAGCTGGGTCTCCGGAGGGGGGGGGCGAGGTCTTCCAAAACCAGACTCCGCCACTTACTGTCTGTAAATTTTACATGTATCCTCAGAGCCTCAGTTACCTTCTCTGAAAAGTGGAGATGAAAGAATTATCTCTCATAAAGCACTAGTATCCCATTAAATGAGGTTAAGTAGGAATAATGCCAGCACCTGGAACATGGTAGATACTCAATAATTCTTACATATTATTTATCTCCGTGATGTATTATTTATTACTAATAATACATTTATTATTAGTAGTTGTATGTACACTTCTGAAAAGTAACCAGAGTAATCAGAGACTTCTCCTGATGTCCTGGGGTGTTTGGGAGCAAGGAAGGCACCTTTAAAAAGATGGTCTAGTCTAGGGGCGCCAGGTGGCTCAGTAGGTTAAGCATCCGATTTCAGCTCAGGTCATGATCTCATGGTCTGTGGGTTCGAGCCCCGCATTGAGCTCTGTGCTGATGGATCAGAGCCTGGAGCCTGTTTCGGATTCTGTGTCTCCCTCTCTCTCTGCCCCTCCCCCACTCTCTAAAATATAAATAAACATTAAGAAAATTAAAAAAAAAGACGATTTAGTCTAAAAAAATTTTTTTTAATCTATCCCCTCTCCTTCCTTTTACATTGGTAGTAACTACTACTTAGATTACATGACTTGATTGAAGGTCATTCTGTTGGTGATAGAATTAAAAAACCTGTTCTTGGGATGCCTGGGTGGCTCACTTGTTCAACCATCTGATTCTTGGTTTTGGCTCAGGTCCTGGTCTCACAGTTCTTGAGTTCGAGCTCTGAGTCAGGCTCTGCACTGACCGTATGAAACCTGCTTGAGATTCTCTCTCGCTCTCTGTTCCTCCTGTGAGTGCACTCTTTCTCTCAAAATTAAATAAATACACTTAAAAAATGAATAAAAGGGAAAAAACAGCAACAAAAAGCCGCTGTTCTCTAATCCAGGGCTTCTTCCTCTCTAACATGGAACTTCTACAGGTGGAAGAGTTATAGAAGCAGCTAAATGCTCAAACCTCACCTCCTAAATGTGACTGCATGCCTGTAAGAAGTAAGTGACTTGCTACGTCCTGTGATGGCTGAATGAGTAATGGTACCAGCTGACATTTACAGAGTGCTAGCTATGTGCTAGGTGTACCTGAGAGGAAACCCGGGACCATGCTTGGCACATGCTAGGAATGAAGCAATAAATGGATCCTACAACATCAACAGGCATACTTAGGAGCCCTGTACAGGGTGATTAGATAATATGCCTAGCTGTGCACACCATACAATGATCCACCGTCCGGAGACCTTGCTCTGGGGTCCCTGGCTATCTGTCCTCGTTGGCACGGAACACTGGACAGCTGACTGGAAGCTCCACGCACACAGGCTGCGCATGTGGACTGTGGGATTCAGGGATGTGACAGGCTTTTTAGTTACACAATGTCCAAGGGCAGTATACTTGGGTGTATCCACTTGGGCTGGTAGGGATCCCAGAGAAGGCGCATCTCATCTTGTCTTGGAGAGTGCAGACCTCCTTGCCAGCATCCTGGGAGCCAGATGGAGGAAGACAACAGAGGATGTCAGCATTCAGAATGCAGACATTCATTTAAAAACCCTGATTTCGGGGGCGCCTGGGTGGCTCAGTCGGTTGAGTGTCCAACTTCGGCTCAGGTCATGATCTCACGGCTCATGAGTTCGAGCCCCGCGTTGGGCTCTATGCTGACAGCTCGGAGCCTGGAGCCTGCTTCAGATTTTGTGTATCCCTCTCTCTCTGACCCTTCCCTGCTTGTGCTCTGTCTCTGTCTCTCAAAAATAGATAAACATTAATTTAAAAAAAAATGCTGATTTATTTGGTGTCCTGTCCTTAATAATGCCTGGCTGCAAGGAATGAAAAAGCGGATCTGGGTTTCAATGAATCCTCCTGTTTTTAGCCGTAGTCTCACCTCCGTCTCCAGCGATACCTAGTGCTAACAATTCCTGAGCATTTTCTTCATTCTACAGTGTAATTGCTGAATCAGTTTCTACTTTCCGCTTTCCACCTTATAGAATGTTGATACTGTGGTCTTCTGTTAGTCATAGAAGATTATTATTATTCTGTCGAGTCCTTTTACTGTTGTTTTATTGGAATTTCAGAAGGAAATGAAGAGAGTAACAGCTATGTTCTACCTAGTCTAATCTAGGCATTTTGCATACACTGTGAAACTCTACAACTATATATATTATCATCATCCCTATTTAATAGTGGTGAGGAAACGGAGTTTCAGCAACTTGCCCAAGGTCTCTCAGAGGGTTTGGACTCAGGTCTCTCTTTCCTTTTTTTTTTTTTTTTTTTTTTAAAGTTTATTTATTATTTTGAGAGAGAGACAGAGAAAGCGTGAGCGGGGTTGGGGCAGAGAGGGATGAGGAGAGAGAATTCCAAGCAGGCTCTGTGCTATCAGCACGATCTCAAAAACCAAACTGTTGAGATCATGATCTGAGCCGAAATCAAGAGTCAAATGCTTAACGGAGTCACCCAGGCACCCCTGAACTCAGGTTTTTCTGATATTAGAATCCAAGCTATAGATCTTGACCATATGCAATAATCCATGGGGAAATAACAACAACAGCTGTCTATCATCACTGACCATTCATTATGTGCTAGACTTCTAAAGTGCTTTGGGTGTATTCACTGCAACAGCACTGTGAGACAGGTACCCAGTACCATTCACCCAATTTATGGAGAAACAAATTAAGTCACAGTCTGGTTAAGGAGCGCACCCAATGTCACAAAGCCTAGGGAGTCTGGCTTCAGAGGCTGTGTTCTTAACACTTAACAAACTGTTAAATACGCATCTACCTTGGATTTCCAAGATCTACTTTAGGAATCTCCCCTAGCTCTGCGTTTATCTTTTCCCTAGATGACTACTCAAACCACCCCCACCCCCAAATCTCTTTAAATCGGCCAACCAAAGCAGAGAGAATGAATAGAAGACAGCCAGATTTAAAGTAAAATCATTTTGAAAATATTTGCACAAGAAATTATTCTACTAGATCATGCTATCCTCTGTTTATACCTGCAGACATTCAATTCAGGAATAATGTGAAGAACATGCCAATATAATTAGACATATTAAAAAGCATATGCTTTTAAGAGAAGAAATGACAAACAGAATTTGTTTCCTAGTCTGGTTGTCTAAAATTATGTATGCTAGGGGGTGCTATTGAACAATTTTAGGGGTTTTGTCCATTTTGTGTTCTTAGATTTGCATGGGATAGTGCTCTGGGCTAGGTGAGCTTATAATTTCTAATTAAAGTCTCTTTAACCTCAGTCTGCTATCAACGAGCAGAAGAAATTTTTACTGCAGAAGAAATTTTAAAGTAAGTTATATTCATTATATGTACAGTTAGTTCTCAGTCATGCAGGAGCATTAATCACCCATTATTTTCTTTTCCACTTGCATGTCCGAGAACTCAATTAAAAGATAATGAAATGTAGGTATTAAACCCAAAGAAGGTGTCACTGTCTCCAGAGCCATACTGATGGCGCAAAGACCTGTGTCTGGGGGTAGTTCATAGAACCTGTGAGCTGAAGGAAGCACAAAATCAAACTAGTGGAACCAAGACACTAGCCATCAGGAAATCTTAGTTCTAAGTCTTTTGCCCCACAATTAAGCCAAATTACCCAAGTAGTTGTTAATAAATTATGATGCAGGAAATCCACAGGATTAGGAAGGCCAGCACTTATACGGAAGACGGCAGTGCTTATACTGAACTGATAGAATACTGGCCATGCAAGCTCAGTCTAAAATAGAAAATGTGATGTACTTAAACACAGAAAAGGCCAGAGGACAATGCAGAACCACCGAGCAGGCCCTGCAATTAGGCATTAGGCAGCTGTAGAAACATCATCCTTTTCTAAACCTCCAACAGTGGTATAAAAAAGGACTTGTTCTAGAATTGTGCCTAGTTCTACACAAAACAATTTTAGTGGTGGATGCTTACATCTGTTTTGAATGAATAAAGGCTATCTGGTAACTCCAGCACCTCCAAGTCTACAGCACTTGAAAGGGAAATGAAGAATCACCTGTGTAGGCTGAAAGGCACTATGTGGTGAATAACAATTTATGAAGATTTCACTATTTCCTTGATTATTCCCTCACTGTGTCACACATCACCTCCTCGGATGGAACACATGACTTGAAGGAGGAGGTAACGTGTTGTCCCCACTGTTCTGACAGTTTATGCATCTCCGAGGGCAGTGCCAGGCAAGAGGAACTCAATGAACACTTGTTGACTGACAAACTGTACAGACAGAAACGTGAGCTAGTTCCTGTGGGGCCGATCCAAGTTCATGGGAGCATCCCCCTAGTTCAGGGAGAGCCATGGCTCTCTAACTGCTGTTTAAAGGTGAGAGTGGGGGCGCCTGGGTGGCACAGTCAGTTAAGCGTCCGACTTCAGCCAGGTCACGATCTCGCGGTCCGTTAGTTCGAGCCCCGCGTCAGGCTCTGGGCTGATGGCTCAGAGCCTGGAGCCTGTTTCCGATTCTGTGTCTCCCACTCTCTCTCTGTCCCTCCCCCGTTCATGCTCTGTCTCTCTCTGTCCCAAAAATAAATAAACGTTAAAAAAAAAAATTTATAAAAAAAAAAATAAAAAATAAAGGTGAGAGTGAACAGTCTAACACAATTTCGCTAAAAGAACCATTTACTTTCTAAGGTAAACGTTCCTTAGAACGTTACTAAGTCAAACATAATTTTTTCCTTCCAGCTCTCAAGTCCAAGATAATTACTGCTTATGATCAGAAGACTCGACGGCCTCTGGATTGCTAAGGTAAAGTGGTTTGGCTGCTATACATGAAACCCCGTGAGTTACTCCCCGTACTAGTTTTCTAAAGCCATTGAGTTTGTGCCTGGAAATAGCACAAACTGCTTTCAGCAGCACACACAACACATAGGTCCTTTTGCTGTTGGCAAGTCTGAAACTACTATTCTGGGACACAGACTAAAAAAGGAAAACCCTAAAAGCCTTTTTGGTTGAACACTGATTTTTAGATGATTTTTTAAAAAAAGAAACCAAGGGGAAGAAACCCAAAGTATCATATTTAAAGAAATCCTAAAAATATATCTATTCAATAGACAATGTCAGACTTTTGGAACCAATGGTTACTTTCCAGGGAGTGATTTCAAGGATTTGGGAGAGAAAACACTTCACGGGTATGGGACTGGGGCTAAGGCAAGTGATCCGATTATGTCTTCTAACTAACTCACATCCGTTAATCCTAAAATGCCAAATTTGGCTTCAGCTGGTCACTCAGGTGACACCTGACTGTATTAGGACAGGGGCCTACAGCTCTGTGCAAGACTTGCCCAGGTTTGGCAGGTATCCTGCCCACACTGCACCCTTGCAGCCAGGTAAACTGAGGGGCACATTCATATGTCTTTGGGGTGGCCAGAGCATTGGGTGAGGGAACCAGCTCTGAAATACATGAAAATGGCTCCTTGCTCCGGCACTGGTAGGCTTACCTGCGGCTAGGCAATCCCACTGCCCTGCAATTTATTCTAAATATGGGAAATGCCTTGGTCAAGATGATCTCCAGTGAAATTGGACTATTCCGCAAAGGCTGGAAACGATGTTTACGTAGAGAAAGTTTTCTCATAGAGAACACACATAGCATTGCAAACAAGAGCACTTAGGCAATGCTTAACAGAAAATCAACCATTTTCAAAAGGCCCTTAAGCACATGGGAGAGCATCGTTTATATATAGACAGCTGAAGCACTAATTAAAAATAATTCCTATCTATTCATTAAAACAGGCAATTGAAGAGCTGCCATCAGTCACCATCTCATTAATCTACAATCTAATAATCATTCAAGGTAAAGCGAAGAATTAATTTCATAGGGGCATCTTTGCTGGGGACTGGCTACTTTTAGAGGTGCATGGATCAGGGATCATGCCTGTTACATCTGAGGATTCAGGAGAGTCTGCTCCTATGGGCTCAGGACTTGCTGGTCTGGAATGTCTGCAATTAATGGTGGGGAAGAGGCTAGTTGCCCTGGCTAAGTGCTCCTTTATCTGCAGAAAAGACACCTGACAATGACTCTTGTAGATAATTACAGATTCTTGAGGAAGGAGGGGGGGGGGTGGTTCCCCAAAACTTGAGGACAAAAAGCCTGAATTTCCTTAAAAATATTGATTTGGCTTTTTTTGTGTGTGTGTGTGGCTCACATGAGCCAGTACAGTTTGCTTTCTCATAAAGAGAAACATTTCCAGAAATTCTGAGTTTATACACATCAGAGAATCTCACACATTCAAGTAGATTAATGTAAAAGGCTTTTAATCTGTAGGTTTGCAAAAATCTCTCGTGTCCTGTCTTTGGTTTTTAGAAGCTCTAAACATGCATTACTACTCAATTTCATGCGTTACTCTCCTCTGAGTAAAATAATCCAATATCTATTAAGCACTAATGCGACAGGAATAGTGCTGTACTCTCTCTTAAGGCAAAGCAAACATAACCTTCTTTTTTGGCCTCTTCAACTAAACAGAAGTGTGATGAATCACGATTGTTTAATACATGTCTGCTCTATGGGTGTCTTACATGAATTCTCGATAACTCTCTATATCTCTTGGCATTTTACTGACAGCCTGCTCTCGCACATACATACGGAGGATTCCTTCTTCCCATGTTAGAGATAAAGAAGTTCAAGCTCAGAAAATACCAAACCACTTAATTGTCATGTTCACAGGGCTAGATATGCACAGGGTCTGAACTCCAACCAGTTGGCCTTACTTGCCCCTACCCACAGAGGCAGCGTTACCGATAGCAGTGACTGGGCACTCAGTTCTTGCCAGGACTGTCCAAAGGTTTTACATGTATTGACTGATTTAATGCTCATAACAGTTCTATGAGGAAGTACGGTTATTATTACAGTCACCATTTCAGATGAAGAAACAGAGAGCTTAAACACCTAGCCCCAGCTCACACAAAGCATCCGAATCCAGCTCCCCAACAACCACAGTGGGCAACCTGGTGACCTCAGAGATTCCTCCCCTCACCGGGGAAGACAGTGATTTTGCCCAAGGACATATCTGAGGGGGGGCTGGAGAAGGGTTTCTGCTCTGAGATGACTGCACTTGACCTCTGACCTTCCAGCTAAAGATTCCTAGATGCTAATGGTTTATGCATATTTGACTTCAGAATTCCTGGCATATAAAATGGGTGTTTAAAAATCCTAGCAACCATCCCAGGAAATAAAAGAAAAAATGTACAATCTGTCACTTTGCCGAGATCAAATATTCTGAGAGCCCGAGTGAAATGAGCAGTCATCATTCACACAAGTCAGGGCCACAGGAATCATAAGGGTAGGTTCTTGATGGGCCCCGGAGATTGTGTGTTCTGTGACACATGCTAAAAGCTTCTCATAGCCAAGTGTGGGGAGAAACGTCAAGAGGTAGTTGAAGAGGAAAATGGAAAGCTAAGGTGAAAACCGTAAGCTAAGCTTCCTCTTCAAAGGCTGCTAACAAATGAGTGGGAAGAGGAGGCAGGAAACAAACGGGCTGCAATGACCTGGCCCTCGGAGAGAAGTCACGGTCGCGGCAGCCAGTGGCTCTTTGCTCCTATCGTCTCGAATGCCAAGCAGGTAAAGGAGGATGACATACGTTAGATTTTGTATGTAGACCTGGGCCTGAATTCATAGAACACAGTGGTTTATCCCAATACCCTTTTAGGTCACCTGCATGCTGGTGAAGTTCTACCTGAATCTCCCACTTCACATGTGAATAGCAGTGTCAAATCAGGGTGCTGTCGTCCAGGACAACAAGCCATAGGTGCTGCCAAGCCATAGGTGGTGGGTTTTTAAAGTTAAAGTTACTTAAAAGAAAACTAATATATAATCAAAGAGCACCAAAGTCAATCTAAATGCTTCCTAAGTGGAAATTAAAATTTGAAGGAAATGATGATTTTTTTTTTTTTTTAAGAGAGAGAGAGAGAGAGCATGAGAGGGGTGGAGGGAGAGATACAGAGAATCTCCATGCTCAGTGTGGAGCCTGATGCAACACTTGATCCCACAACTCTGGGATCATGAACTGAGCTGAAATCAAGAGTCGGGTGCTCAGCCAACTGAGCCACTCAGGCACCCCAGAAATGATGTTTTAAATTGGGATTCTCTCAGGGTTCCTGCCTGGCTCAGCTGGAAGAGCATGGGGCTCTTGATTTCAGGGTCATGAGTTCAAGTCCCGTGCTGGGTATAGATCACTTAAATAAAAATTTTAAAAATAAATACATAAATTGGGATTTTCAGGTGAGCTGAACACTGTAACAACAATAATGGATGGATTCATGACCCCTACTGATATTCGTGAGAGTCAGGTATGCCGCTGGAAGCTCCAGCTTGACAACAAAGATGGGGGTACAGGCCAGCTCACACGCGTGCAAAGCTGTCGGTGATAATTTTCAGTTGATGTAATGTTTGCCAATGAGGAGAAACGTTTAAAATTTTTTTTTTTTTTTACTTTTTAATGTTTATTTTTTGAGAGAGAGAGAGAGCAAGAGACAGAGCGTGAGTGGGGGAGGGGCAGAGAGCGATGGAGACACAGAATCCGAAGCAGGCTCCAGGCTCTGGGCAGTCAGCACAGAGCTAGATGCAGGGCTCGAACCCATTAACCGTGAGATTATGACCTGAGCCAAAGTCAGATGCTTAACCGACTGAGCCATCCAGGCGCCCTGTAGAAACTCTTTACTGCATGAAGCAAGACTATAACTGACAGAAAAAAACCTAGCAATCTTGGGAACGGAGTGGGAGGGGAGATGGCATAAAGGTTAGTAAGTCTTGTGATGTTCGGGCCACTTTTATCACAGAGTGACTCAGCTGGACAAAAAATAGAAATGGATCTTCTGAGCCCAGACAGTCTTCCATTCATCTCTGCCTTTCTAAAATTATAGCCATCCTCCTTAACAGTAAGGACCATGGTTTTACAACGTGTGGAGCACGGCTTTCCCCTGGGCCTTGGGTTACTGTGCCCCGTCACTATGCACGTATCCTCTCCCTTTCTACTTCTAAGGCCGGTTCTGTCGTACCTTCCTTCGCTCTTCTTCAGCATACTGAATTGTTCCAAAATAAAACGGAGCAGGCTTTTCTGGTGAAAAGCATTATATGAGTACACAACCTGAAAAAATAATAAACAGTGGTCACCATGGGAGTGACGGTGGAAGGTTCTTTCCTTCCTGTTTTGTTTTTCAATAAGGAGGGAGCTGCCCCATTCCTTTTCTCTGGGTTGGCTGGGCCTCCGGCAGAGGCCCTGCATTCTTCTCCTTAGCCCAGACCCAAGAGAGGCCTCAGCCCTCTTGGAAAGAAGACTCCTTTGCCTGCAGGGGCTCTGTGACTGCTCTGGAAGCAAGAACAGGTTTTTGGATACAAGTTGTCAAAATGCAAGGGGCGCACGCAGTACAAGGCCATGCATATCAACAGACACTGCAGATTCCTGTTCTCAGGCTGGGAGACTGGAATCCTACCACTGCTGCCAACTCTCATCTGCCTCAGTTTACTTGTCCAGGAGGCCAAATAACCCCCCCTGAGAATATATATTGTGGTGCACACTGCATGTGTGTGTGTGTGAGTGTGTGAGTGTGTGAGTGTGTGTGTGTGTGTGTGTGTGAGCAATTACTAATTAGGTAACATTTCTTAGGTACCTTTCTAGAATATAGTCCAAAACAAAGCAGAAAGGAAGCAGCAAAGCTTTATCTCCCTCTAGCAGCCATCCTAGCCTGGGGCTACAGTGAGTTCACTTCAGGGGTCCATTGTGTCCAGATGGCCTGGAAGGCCAGGAGGCTGTTCCACACAGGGACAATTTGCATGAAGCACCAAGTTGCCTCCAGGGAAATTATTTTTCCTGCCAGAGGCTTGTTAGCTAAGTCAGAAGAATGGCTCTGGGTTGGAGGGATGCAGTGATGGCTTTTTTCTCACTCAGAACTTCTGATTCAGTCAAGCTGCCCACCCCACCTCACACACTCCCCTCACCCCCACCCCACCTCCGTTGCTCCCATCCCCTCTCCAGTCCCAGTCCCTGTCCTGGGAGTAAAATCAGACGGGGAGGTTTCACCAAAAAAAAAAAAAAAAAAAAGAAAAAAAAACCTGAGAAAAATTTGGGAACACAAAGTAGCTCTGGTCCAAAACTCAGGGATAGGAAGGTAACAGATGTCTTTTGCACGTGGGTGTGAGTGTATGCGTGCATGTGTGTGTGCATGTAACTGTGTGTATGTGCTCATTACCACACCAGCAGAGAAGACTCATGGCATAGTTCCATGGAACAGTGAGTGGCCTTTGCTTAGGATTCTCCCACAGTGAAAGCAGCAGCATCTGGCTACGGACATCTGTGCCCTCAGCTGGACCCTGAGGGACTGTGCCCATGCAGACATCAGTAGTAGCTCAGAGGGGCCTCTGCCTGGCACAAAAGATAGGATACAGGGGTCTAAGGGTCTGACAGCAGATCCCACAGGAAGCCAGAGTAGGGTGGGTGAAGGGTAGAGAGACTGGTAGTGGCCAATGGTAGTGTTGGGTAGTGTGTGCAAAGTCACCTGTCAGATATCTCCTGGAAATCCCAAGAATAGCTCAGGAACCCCAATGTGGTGGGGAAGGATCCTGCTTCCACATACCTCATAGAGGCAGAGAAATTCATTCATCCGTTAGTTCATTCATTTATTCCATATAAATTAAACCGAGGAGTAGCAATGTGCCAGGCATTGTTCTAGATGTTCAGCAGGGGAAAAAGGACAAAGACTCATGCCCTAATAGAGCCTTCATTCTAGTGAAGGGAAAGGCAATAAAAGATGAGCAAACACATCAATACTATGAAGCCAGGTGGTTAAGAAGTAGTAAGAAGAAAATACAACAGGATAATACAGAGTGGGGGTTGGTGGAGAAAGTCAAAGTCTCTGGAATTAGGGAAATGTTTATGTTGTTGTCAGATATATACACAGACACATATACTTTTGAGTTTTATAGTGAACAATAAAAAGCCTCATTTTTTGTTTCCATTTTCAAGAATCTTCCAACCATTCAATTAAAAAAAATCCTATTATAGTCCAGTTTAAGTTATAAGAAACTTTTAATGAACTGCTCATGATTTTTATTGTTTTTGGATTTTATTTTATAAATTATGATGCAAAGGAAGTGTGCCATAAACTAAAGTTTACAAATTGTTGCTAACCATAGACTTTCTTGATGTCTGTTTTAGCCACTGTATGAATGAATGAATGGGGGTGTGATAACAGGTGGGTTCAAAGCTATCAATTATTAGCTTGACTCTCAAGCCTCTATTTCTGTAAAATGGGAGTAAAAACAATGCATTTAAAATGTGTAGCACAGAGTTGGACAAATGTTAAATAGGTATTGACTTTTTTTTGATATAAGAATAAATAAATCCTCGGATGTACTTTATGTGAATTCTAAACTTTTGTTTAATGAAAATTATTTAAAGGCAGTCTGTTGAATAACTTCTGAGCCTAGGATTATTCATGGAAACTCAGCAGGCATTCTCAAGGAAAAAACGGAATCAGTTTATTCCTCTAAGATTTATCAACAGAGTTTAAAGCTAAATGTTTTTTCTTAATCTGAAACAATAAAATACATCTTCCCTCATCCTGGTATCTATGAAAAGCTGCACCCAGACTGCATTAACAAATCAAGGAGATCTCTTCAGCAGGCTTTGGGGCCTTCTGGACATGTACAGAGGTTTGGGATTTGAATATGCTGTGGACATTTACTGAGCAACTATTATGAGTACTAGACATGGACCAAGAAAATCTGGAAATGGATTCTCTAGTTTAATTCTACTTTTTTTAATGTTTATTTATTTTCTGAGAGAGAAAGAGAGAGCGTGCAAACATGCACATGTGAGCAGGGGAGGGGCAGAGAGAAAGGGAGAGAGAGAGAGAAAGGAATCCCAACCAGGCTCTGGGTTGTCAGCGCAGACCCCCACTCAGGGTGGAATTCAGCAACCAGGAGATTGTGACCTGAGCTGAAATCAGGAATCGGATGCTTAACTGACTGAGCCACCCAGGCGTCCCTCTAACTTAATTCTTTTTTTTATTTTAATGTTTATTTTTGAGAGACAGAGAGAACGAGCAGGGGAGGGGCAGAGAGAGAGGGGGGCAGAGGATCTGAAGCAGGCTCCAGGCTTCGACCTGTCAGCACAGAGCCCAATGTAGGGCTCGAACTCATGACCTGAGCTGAACTGGACACTTAACCGACTGAGGCACCCAGGCGCCCCTGAATTCTTTTAAGCTAATATGAAAAATATATGAAAGCTACTTCTGTCCTGAGCAGGTATGTCCCTTCTCTAGGCCAAATGATAAAAATGTCTATTTTACTTTCATGTAAATGCCAAATACATCATTGTTGTTGTCTTTCTGATAACCAAAGTAATATTTTCATTGCAGAAAATAAATCACTTGTTACCTCCAGAGTGCCACTACCAACTTGGAATGTTTCCTATGTTCATTTTACATCTCTTTGTTTCTCTTTTCTTTTCTCTCCCAGTTTATCTGCCAAACTGGAATTATGTAATGGTTTTTAATGGCTTTTAATATTTCATTATATGGATAAACCATTAAGTAACTCTAAAGGTAATATTGGAAATTTAGGTTATTTCCAGATTTCCACCATTACAAATAATGTTGCAATAACTCTCTCTCTATATATCTTTGACTTCCTTCTTCTTAGGATAATAATTTGATCAATAACATGAGCATCTTCATGGCTCAAATATTTTCATCCAGAAAAGTTGTAACAATTTATACCATCAGCAGAAAAATGTTAACATCTGACCCACCCTACCTCTGCTAGAATTGGCAACATGATTTTAAACACACAGGGGCGCCTGGGTGGCTCAGTCCTTTAAGCATCAGACTCTTGATTTTAGCTCCTGTCATGATGTCATGGTCAGTGGCGAGACGGAGATCCGTACTGGGTGTGGAGCCTGCTTAAGATTCTTTCTTTCCCTCGCCTTCTGCCCCTCCCCCACTCTATCTCTCAAAAACAACAGCAACAAAAAACCACGACCACGTACACAACCGCAAAATGGTACAAAAAAATGTAAATCTCCTAGCCAAAAAAAATTGTTATTTTCTTAAACCCGCTTTTTTTAAAAAATAATTTTTTTAACGTTTATTTTTGAAAGAGACAGAGACAGAGCATGAGCATGAGCAGGGGAGAGGCAGAGCGAGAGAGGGACACAGCATCTGAAGCAGGCTCCAGGCTGTGAGCTGTCAGCACAGAACCTGACGCGGGGCTCAAACTCACGAGCTGTGAGATTATGACCTGAGCCACAGTCAGACGCTTAACCCACTGAACCACCCAGGTGCCCCAAACCTGCTTTTATTGTTTATTTGTTTGTTTGTGGGTTTTTTTTTTGCTAGCAATAAGGTTAATATTACTTCTCCACTTCTGTGCATACTATTTGCTTCTTGTTTTTTTTTTTTTTTTTTTTGGCAGACTGTCTATTCATGTCTTTTGTTCATTTAAAAATAATTGGATTATTAGAAAATCCTTATTGTCCTATAAAAACACTTTCTATGTTAAAGACACTGAATCTTTTTCTCTGTAATATTTGTTGAAAATTTTTTTACTCAGTGAAATTTACCTTTTAAATGTCTACTGTACTTCTTGACCTAAGGAATTTCAAATTTGAATATATTAGGCATAATTCATCCCTGCCCTGCCCGGAGCCCCTTTCTGTCCAACTGACATCCTTTTGTCAGAGAATTTGCTCCTGCCCAGAAGGAAGCAGACACACACAGGTTATGTGACTGAGCTCAGATTCAGCACTCAGACTTCTGGTCCTTCCAGAATCCAGAGTGGCTTCTCTGTCTCACCCTTGGGAAGACCCCGCCCAATCACAATCCTTGTCCCTGGATTAATCTGAGCTCCTTCTCAGTACACCCTCTATTTATGTGTGGTATTTGGAGTTACTCTAGTTCCTTATACTCATAATCTTTACTAAAACATGATGAAATAAAATAATTCTTTCCCTTGTGGTTTCTTCCACTGCTTTTAGATTTCAAAATCCTTCTCCATTCCAGTACTGGTTAAATAGTCACCTACTTCTTTCTCCTATATTTTAAAAGACTATTAAAAAAAACCCATATAGTTCTCTAATCTTCTAGAGTTTATTCTGGTATGTGGTTTGCTGAATAATCCATTTCCTCCTCCACTGGTTTGCTGTATTCCAGTGATTATATACTTGTGTGTGTGTGTGTGTGTGTGTGTGTGTGTGTGTATGTCTGTGTGTATTTTAATGCACTGCTTTAATTATTGTAGCTTTATTATAAGTTTTAATACTTGAGATAGCAAGTTCTTTTTCATTGCTTTTTAAGTACTTTTCACAGCTATCCTGTTCCAAACTATTTTGTTATCAGAAGATATCTTTTGGGGGGCTTGGGGATAGGGGAAAGGGTTCAAATTTTCAGTTATAAAATAAATGCATTCTGGGGATCTAATGTATAGTATGTGGGCTATGGTTAATAATATTGTATTGTACACTGTATTTGCTAAGAGAATAAATCTTTGTTCTCACTACAAAAGAAAAGGTGACTGGGTGAGGTAATGGATGTGTTAACTTGATTCTGATAATTATTTCACGATGTATACATATATTAAATCATACTGTATACCCTAAATATACACAAATTTTGTCAATTATACCTCAATAAAGCTGGAAACAAAATCTATCTCTTTCATTATGTCAGTAACTGGCTATCTCAAGCTTTTGAAAGCCAGTTACGGTTTAAGCAAGTCTAGTAAGTTGGTCTTTATAAAACCAGAAGAGACTTTACTTCTGGATGGCCAGATCTAGTTACTGCCACACTTCTGGCTCAGCAGTCCTGCCAGACTAAATTAATAAGGCAGCTACAAGAAATTTAGCAAATATGCTGTGGGCAGCATTATAATTTGCCTTTTTTTTAATTGGGTGAAGAAAATTGGGTAGTCCACAAAATTAAAACAAATTGCTTTCCTTCCAAAAGTTTTTCTTTTTTAAGTTTATTTATTTTGAGAGAGAGTAAGTGTGTGTGTGTGTGTGTGTGTGTGTGTGTGCGTGTGCGCGCGCACTCATGAGTGCACAGGGCAGGGAGGGGCAGAGAGAGAGGGAGAGAGAGAATCCCAAGCAGGCTTCATGCTGTGAGTGCACAGCCCAATGCAGGGCTCAATCCTGCCAACCGTGAGGTCATGACCTGAGCCAAAATCAAGAGTCGGGACACTCAACCGACTGAGCCACCCCAGGTGTCTGCCCCCTTTTTTAATAGACAGTAACAGGTCTAACACCATATGGTCTCCTTGATACTGAGATCTTTTAAATTTTTAGACATTTTATTTCTATTATTTGTTTTTTACAATAACACACAATGGTTATTGGTACCTTACAGAAAAATATCCATGCACATCTCCAATCAAATACTGTATTTTGTCTTTCACCATAGTTCTGAAAGCATTATATATATATATATATATATATATATATATATATGATTAGATCTTTTCAATGACATATATATTTATTTACAATTACATGAAATACACGTGATACATGAAAATAAATAGAAAAACTAGTCATTTGGAGACTTTACCAATACATTTCTCATTAAAAAGAAAAGTGATGGACTAGGGAATAAAAACACCTGCTAGTAATGTTCCAAAACTGCCTGGTTGAGAGTACCTTCCCTGCTGCTCCACACATGAGTTTTTATGCATCACAAAAGCAATCAAACAAAAGGAAAGAAGCCCACAAGAATATTATTTCACAGGCTGAGAATGGGTAAGGAATGCAATGTTATTTCCTTAACAGAAAACTAGGGACTAAAATATGTAAAATGCAACAACTAAAAAGGTAAAAATGTTAGTGTTTATATACTCACTTTCTATATTTAATATACATATTTAAATATAAATGAATTATATTTTAAAACACTGCTGTTGACAGAGAAAACAAAATGCAAAGGAACAGATTTGGGGATGTGATGTGATTTCTTAGTGATGCTACTTTGTCAATTTAAAAGCAAAGCAAAGTACTCTCAATGAGTCTCACACTTTTCAATATTACTAGAGGGAAAAGACAAAGCCCTTTCCCTTGACTGACATTTTCACTTACTTCACCTAAACCATCACTATTACTAGACCATTTTGCAGATGACAAAATTGAGGCTCAGTGGGTACAATGAATTCTATGGTGACGGAGCAGAATTTGAGCCTCGAAAGCAAAGACTTTCCACCCCACCAAGGGTTCTTAAACTTTTTTGTGCCACGGACCCCCTCTCTGGCAACCTGGTAAAGCTTACATGCCTCTTCTCTTCTCTCTTCTTAAATTCTTAAAATAAATGCACAGGGTTATAAAGGACAAAAATTATGATAAAATAGTTACCAAAATACCTTTAGGAAAAAAATGTATGGCATAGCAACATATGTTCTTTGCTAATGTATTAAATAAAAAGATATATTATTAGTGGGTCTGATAACTATGGCAATTTTGAAGCAAGATGAGCATTAATGTTTCAACAACTTTAACACAAGAGCTATAATAACTTTAATGTAATATGAAAACATCTGTGATTTCTATTGTTGAAACAGGTACTGTTACTGGTTTGTTGCCTACGTTCATAGTTAGCATGTTGTTTCCTGCACACTTTACAATTCCTTCTCCGGAGGAAGACATCCTAAACACTTACGCTAATCAGAGGTTTAAATTTTAAAGGTTAGTGAAAAATAAAAAACTAATTTTTTTTCTCATTCAAGTTCATAGACTCACAGAATTCTGCCTACAGCCTTAGGAACTGGCTAAGTATTCAATGTATATTCCAGGTACCCCCCCATGTAGACTCCTATAATGAATCTGTGATGAGTGTGAGTCAAACAAATAAAGACATGAAAGTCCCCACTGAAACACCGAGTGGGGTCAGGCCCTGTAGATTGATGGTTCACTTCCTGTTTTGGGGCCAATTTAACGAGCCCACCCTAGAGTGGGTTTGTGTGTGCACACGTGTGCCTGCGCGTGCGTGTGTGCGTGTGTGTGTGTGTGTGTGTCGGAGGTGGGAGATCAACTACCACCCTTTTAACCAGAAGGCACCTTTTTAACCTGCCTGATCAGCACCTGGTAGCTGCTGACCCTCTCTCCTTCAGAGCCTGTAGCAGATGTACTAGCAGAGGGTGTCAGCAGCACTTTGGGGAACAGACCCTGTTAGGTTGCCTGCAGGAGGGGTGAGGTGGGGAGCAAGGAATGAGGCCCAGCAGAGAGTAACGGCCTTCTCAAGGCTGTAACCACCTCCAGCCGCAGTCAGCAGGGGCAGGGGCCACCAGGGTGGGTGCTGATGAGGCAGCAGGAGCAGGTATCTCTTTCCAGTCACATGACTCACCCACCTTGTGGCTGCACATTCTGATGTCCTAGGTCAACATCTCAGATTGTTATGAGTGTCAAACACTCCTTACTGAGAGGTTCTTTTCTGATATTTACCCACATCATCTTCCTAGAGAATCAACATATTCATTTGGATCATTCTCCTCATAAATGATGGGATAGGTTCATTTAACCTATTCAAGTTTTTAAATTAACGTAAGATGTTAGCTAAAATTTTAAATACCTGAAATGCTGCCAAAATAAAACAGACAAACACATTTGGCTTTATTTCCTCAGCTTTGTATGTGGGAGAGAACATTCCAGTGGTTGTACATGTTTGTGTGTATACACGGGTGTGCCAGTCATGGGGAAAAGAACAGAGCTTCTTTACGATTTTCTAGACTTCCTCCCTCCCTGTGGTTCTCAGAGACTGTGTTCCCTGCAGCAAGCCCCAGAGCCTGTCTTGAGCATGCATGCCATCTGCAGTTTTTTTAAGAGGAAGACGTAAGTTTATGTGTCTCTTTATAATTGGCAAGGAAGTAGGATCATAATCACAAATGCAAATGAACAGAGACCGATTATACTTGACAAAAAGGCACAATGATTCAGACCCTATCTACATGGAAGAATGGTACTCCAATTCAAATTCCTTAGCTTGGCATTCAAGGCCATCCTCCATCTGGGCCTGCTGACTCATGCAAGGACAGCCTCCCCTGCCCGGTCTGGAGGCCTTCAGCTGCTCTGGTTTCATCTCAACCCACCTTTACCCTCACTCTCCTTCTCTAGTCTCAGTTCCCGAAGCATCCCAGGCTCTGTCCTATTTTGGGGACTGTCACACAGTTTCCCCTGCCTGGAAGACTCCTGATGGTTCCCCCCCGCCTTCCATCATCCAGTCAACACCTACTTATTCTTCAGGTCCTATCTCAGGGCTGCCTGGATCCTCCAGATTTGATTGGGCAGAAGGTGCTCTAAACAAGGGTTCCTAATCAAGGCGGGGGAAGGAGGAAGGCTGCTCTCCTGTCCAAGTCATGTGCCCTGGTACTGGGCTGTACCTGCCTGGAGAAAGAGATTCCTCTGTGTGAACCACAAAAACCCTCCATCCATCTGCTACACTGTGTGCCCACTGTGTGCATCTAGCTGGAGGGGCCACCTTTTAATCTGTCTACCCGGAGGAGATGGCTTTTTCCAATTTGCCCAAAGGCACTACCGTTGGCCCTGTAAGTCTTCTTGCTTTACATTTGCAAGTGGACTTCTCATTCACAGCCCTGATCAGTCCATAGTCACTGCTTCCTATGTTCAGTCGGGTAGTGGTGGCCTGCCCACTAGACAGTAGGATCCATTTAGGGCAGGGACCATGGGTTTTTTGCTGCCGAGATCCTACTTCCAGTCTCTAACACTATGTCTGGAATAGAGGAGGTGCTGTATGCGTATTTGTGGAATGAATTAACAAAAAGGAGTGCCATGGAGGTGCTGCAGTGGAAGAAATGGCCAGACTTGGGGGGCAATAGAAGTATCTAGCAAGTTTACTTACTCTTACTGAATAAATCAGGATTCAACAGATAATAAGTAGAAGTGGGCAGACCCAAAGATAGACTTTGTACCTTAAAGCAGAATTTTCACTGAAGCATTTCACCCTAGGGCTAGAAAGAAACATGCTGCTTCTAGAAGAAAGCAGAGTTAGGCCAGTAGTACACCAAGAGCTTTGTTGGGAATAAAGGGAGTTTCAGACAGGAAAGCAAGCTGGGAGGAAACCTAAGCGAGACAAAAATCTAATGACTCATGAGATTCCAGGTAGACCAGGCATCTTGAAACATGCTAAATTTATTGAAATAAAAATTCTTGCCCAGTTAGCTGAAGGCACTGAGGCAGAAAGCCTCTATGTGTCACTCAGTCAGTGTACTACACTACAGGAAAGCAGGCTACAAATGAAAAACTGAGGCCAGGGTAGGAATAGTTATGGCCCTGGAACTCCTGCAGTTCTCAGGGACTTAGAAAAGAAAGATCTGTGTGGTACAGGGCCTTGGTGCTGAGGGGGCAGGGCAACAGGACTGTTAGTGCAGACATTAGTGCCTCAATCCTAAATTTTAAAAATTATTCAATAGGGAAACTGAGGGAGGGAAGATGATGAAAGGCAATCACAGGTCAGAGTTTTTAATTCTAGAAAAAAAAATATGCTATACCAGATTACATATATACTATAAAAATCTACATATCATTGTATACAGTTTTCTCTACCATAATTCTTTATTTATTTCATTGTATATTTTAGGGATATTTTCATATCTGTACATGTAGACCTTATTCTTTTCTTAAAAAGTTTGTTTATTTATTTTGAGAGAGAGAGAGAGAGACAGAGAGAGGCAGAGAGAGAGGGAGACAGAAAATCCCAAGCAGGCTCCCCACTGTCAGCACAGAGCTAGCAAACTCATGAATTGTGAGACCATGACCTGAGCCAAAACTGGAAGCTTAACTGACTGAGCCACCCAGGCACCCAATCTTATTCATTTTTTAAAAACCTGTAGCACATTCCAGAGTTTGATGCATCATAATTCATTTAACAGAGATAGCCATTCAGGGCAATGATACAGCTCAGGTTTTTGTTCATTTTAAAGTGGCCACGTGTGGTCGGTAGCCTTCAAGAGGACCTCCAAAAATTTCTGCCTCCTGGCTCTCATACTTGTGTCGTCCTCTCCCACACGGTACGTGGGTTGTTGTACATGACCCTGAGCCTAGGATGGAAATGATGATGTATTTCTTTCATTTCAAAAGTTCTTTTGGGGCATCTGGATGGCTTAGTAAGTGGAGTGTCCAATTCTTGATTTCAGCTCAGGTCATGATCCCAGGGTCATGGGATTGAGCCCCATGTCGGGATCTGCATTAATCCATGGAGCTTGCTTGGGATTCTCTCTCTTCCTTCCTCTCTGCCCCTCCCCTGCTTTTGTGCTCTCTCTCTAAAATAATACAAGTAAAAAAAAAAAAAATACAAAAGTTCTTTTGGACACATACCATGCATCACCAGAATGCAAAAGAAAAGGTGCATTGTAGGGTTCCAAATGATTAATTACAAATGACAGACTGTGGGCCACTGCACTTCAACCTTCAAGCTGCTATGTAATTATTTAAAATTTCTATCAAATGATTAATTTTATAAAAGTAATAACCACTGGAGTTGAGTCTGGGAGTGGAAGTAAGCATCTGGTTTTGATTAATTTCTCAAAAATGCACAGAACATTAAGTAATTGTAACAACAGGCATGACCTTGAATCTCAAGCTAGGAGCCCTAAATTAGAAGTGATCAAAATCCAAATATTAATTCTGTTTTAGTGTTTCTGAACCAGAAGTTTAAAAATAAAAACTGAGTGAGTGGGATCAAATGAGATCTAAATGTCCGTATTTTCAAAAACGATTTGAAGGAAACATCACAGCAGTCTCAAATGAAATGTAAGCTCAACTCAGTCTTATTTGGCATCAGTTGCCAGTGAGAATGAGTGGTTTTGGGACAAATCCTTTATATGTTATAAAAAGCTAGAGAGGGGATTGTAACTCAGTGACGTTGGAGAAAAGCAGAAATCACACTCGTGCTAGAGAAGAGCACCAGTCTTCATCACAGGGCTCCCGCTGCCACACTCAAGCTGCACAAGAAAGACAAATGCGTATTTGGCTATTTAAAAAAATAAACCTTATTCTTGATGACATTTCACTAAATTATTAAATATATTGGTTTCTCCTGCCAGAAGTCATAAAAACTATTTCTGGAACAACAAATCTGGGGTGCCTGGGTGCTTGCCGTGTGACTTTGGCTCAGGTCATGGTCTCGCAGTTTGTGAGTTCAAGCCCCACACTGGGCTCACTGCTGTCCGCACGAAGCCCTCTTCAGATCCTCTGTCCCCTTCTCTCTCTGGCATTCCCCCACTTGTGCTCTCTCTCTCTCTCTCAAAAATAAATAGCAAGAACATTACAAAAACATTACAAAAAAATAAAAAAAAAGAACAAACCTATTTCTTTGTAATGATACAGTGGACATACACCAGGGAAATTCTAGAAAGTGTTCCGAAATATCCAAGTATCTAGGATTGAAAAGCAAGACAAACTGGTTGCAGATGATATCAAATGTTCACTTTAATCACATCAACGAGCAAGGTAGAAGGCTTTGTATGGTTATTAAGGGAATTAAGGTTGACCTTTGAACAATGAGTTGGTTAGGGGTGCCGACTCCCCATGCAGTTGAAAATTTGCATATAACTTTTGACTCCCCCAAAACTTAACTTCTAATAGCCTACTGATAATAGCCTGGTAGCCTTACAGATAACATAAACAGTTAACACGTATTTCATATGTTATATGTATTATATACTGTATTCTTACAATAATGTAAGCTAGAGAAAATGCTGTTAAGAAAATCATAAGAGAAAATACATTTATAGTACTGCATTATATTTATCCCCCAAAGTCCTCCTCTAAGTGCGCTCACACAGTTCAAACCCATGTTGTCAAGGGTCAGCTGTAGTTGACTTCTCACTTAGTATATGACAAGCAGATGACAATGTAACGATCACTATTGCTCCCCTAGGCTACACTGGTCTGAGGAAGGATAATAGAAGGATGTGGGTAAAAACAGGGTCTCCTCTCAGGAGACTCGCTGGGACCCCTATGTCTCCCCTTCAGTTTTCCTGGCAGAGAAACCCAGGGTGGGCAACAGGGCACTAAACTTTCCTTGCTGCTCTGCCCTGCTCCAGGGATACATCTAATGGGCAGCTTCTGACCCACCTGGTCCTGACAGGAGTTGGCCATGCTGGTCTTGCCACGGTCATGGGCTTGTGACAGGCTCCAGCCATACCTCACCATATACCAGCTTGCGTGTATGTTCTTCCTGAGTGAGGGAGGGCTCCCTCCCCTGCACTGGTGCATGTGGGCCTCTGACCAGCGTGAGATTGCACTTTCAGTGACCCTTGGCCCTCTTATTAACCAAGGAAGGATGGCTGCCATGCTCTCGGTTCTCCAAGGTTTGGATGGGAGGACATTTTAGTCTTACTACACAGTATCTGTCATCTTCTGAAGCATTCCCCCTGCTCACAGTTGAAGAGAGTTTTCGATAAGGCTATGGAACTGTATCTGTCTTTCCTCCCTAGGATGCTGCGGCCATGGGACTGAAGCAGCCTCTGAGCACTGGCAGGAGCTCTGGGCCCATTTACAGTCCATTTACTCTTTCTCACTGAAGGTCTGAATCATCCTCGGGCGAACACAAAGATGATCACCCCTGTCTTGCCATTGCTACACGTTCCACACGTGGCATGCACCCCAAAGAGATTTACGAACACTCTGTTACGGTATCCGCAAACTCTACTAACTCCCCAAGCAGAGGTCATACAGGATTCTCCCACATGGAAGTGTCTCATCCAGTAGCAGCTCAGAATTCGGACCTGCATTCCAGGTACCTTCCGATAACAAAAAAATTGTATTTTGCTAAAATACGTCTTTCCTTCCTCTGAAACGTCATTGATCCCGTGATTTACCATTTTCCAGTGAACCCTACTTTTGTGTGATTGGGTGTGCCATTCTCACTACTGGCACTAGACTGCCTGGGTTTGAATCCAGCTCCATCTTCTATGGGCTGCATGTCCCACAGTGCTTAAAATGTCTGTATCTGTAGAGTAGGGATATCAAAAGCATCTTCTCCATAGCTTGTTACCAGTACTGAATGAGTTAATGCACGTAAAGGGCTTAGAATCATGCCCGGCACACACTGTTCACCGTTGGCGTATTACATGAATCGCCTGTCCTATACCTCAGCATTCCCACAACTGGCAAGATCTGCAGTTGAGATCAGTTATCTATCTAGCTGTAAGTACCTAAACTGACGAGCCTCCCAACATGTTGTGACAATAACATGCTGATAAGCTAAAGACTGCACCCTGTTTGGAGGAAGAATTTGCCCGAAAGCAAAAACAGGAGCACAGTTCAGGCCATTAATCACTATCATCCCTCTTCTCCCAGAACATTCAACTTCAGCAAATTCAGGAATTTCTGCGCTTAAGAAATTGTAAAAGGATAGCTGGCCAAGCTGACACGCCACACCTGCTAGAAGCCACGTGGAATGCTGTCACCTTCCCGTTCAAGTTGGGGCGGTGCTGACTGAGCAACCCTGCACATCAGCCTGCGAAACACTCTGGCTTCCAGATTATTAAGTGAAGACGCACACCTCGGCACACCTTTCTCAAAAGCCAACCAAGATCGTGAGCTTCCCACCTGGACTGCCAGGTCTGCTCTGCTGATCACGCATAAGAAGAGAGCCCGGCACTGCTTTTAAAGTTTTAACTGGAGAACACTGATGAATAATTTTGGATCTCTGGGCCCTCAACATCAACAGGGAACCACGATGAGGTCTCAGTAAACACCGAAGGATCTGATGTTTTCTCCCTGTCAGTTCTGCTAGGGTCTGAGCACGAGATTCATACCCTTATTCTGTCACCTGAAGACATCCAGACAAGTCCTAGTCTTGGACCTAAAAAAAGCGAGGTTATAATTCTATCTTCTGGGATGGGGAAGAGCCAGCCAGACAGGCAGGAGATCCATTGGTCAAGGCTATTTCTTCCAATGATCATAGGGAGCATAATCGCTTAGGATGATGCTCCAAGTTAGTCTTTTTCAGATGTCTACTTAAAGTAAGTCAATGAACAAAAAACCAAATAAATAAAACTAGCATTTCAGGATTGGGGGGGGAGGGGAATCACGCACTGGTTGTTGTCAAAAAATGAGGAAGGAAGTGTAATCTCTATTCGGTGGCACCTCTACATATGCAGTTAGGCAAAATCAGCAAGGGACACAGGTACCTCCAGGACTTCCCCCCCCCAACCCCTCCAGGAGGCAGAATGACCCTGTGGATATAAACGGAGGCTCGGGGGGCCATACAACATAGGTTCAAATCTCAATTCCTTCACTCCCGACTACGTGGGCATCCGTAAATTTCCTAGTTTTCTCAGTGCCTTAGTTTTCGCATGCCCAAGAGGACTCTTACAAAGATTGAACGAGATAATTTATGTAGATCATTTAGGATATTTGGTAAATAGGAAGCACGTAATAAATGTTAGCTACTATCCTTTGTTTTTGGAATGGACTTTTAAATAAATAAAATAACTTTTAGAAGTTATTTTTAAATTTACAAGTATACTTTGACACATCTTATAAATGGTTAAAAATGATAAACATTTGGAGAAAAAACTAGTATGACAGCATTTACATTGTTTGTGGTAATACCATTCACAGGTTACAGGTCAGAAAGTCACTGTTTCTGCTCTAAATTTCAGGACATCAAAACCACCAATAGAGCTTTATAGCATAATAAACTTTTCCCAAATCTAGATTACAAGTTTCTATTTGCCAAAATACTGAAAACTGCCAGACCCAAGTATATACTACAAGTCTGTCCATTTCTTTTAAAACGTTGGTGTATCTTAAACAAAAATAAAAAAACAAAAAACTCCACCTTGGTGTATTTTATAGTCTAATAGCTACATTAAGATGAGAGTTTGGTGGAGGGCACCTCGGTGGCTTCAGTCAGTTGAACGTCTGACTCTTGCTTTCAGCTCAGGTCATAATCTCACGGTTTATGAGTTTGAGCCCTATATTGGGCTCCACTCTGCTGGTGCAGAGCCTGCTTGGGATTCTCTCTCTCTCCCTCTCTCTCTGTTCTTCCCACACTTGCACTCTCTCTCTCAAAATAAGTAAATAAACTTTAAAAAAAAGTTAATCTGAGGAGGAAGAATATTTAAAAAAAAGATAAGAGTTTAGGGATTGGCATTTACTTAATATATTGCTGCTAACTACTATGGAAAGACAACAACTAAATTAAGCCAATGATTTGAGCATTAGTATTTTTTACTAGTATTTGGGTAAAAGCTTTCAGATGAAACTAAATGCGTGCGTTATACACGCTGGATTTCTTTGGCATTTATTTATTTATTTGGCACTTATTAACAATGATGGGCTTTTGTTTAACGACTTCACTTTCACCAATAGAGTAGTAACTGCCTCCGTCTACTTGTCATCCACTGGTCGGGTATTTTTTAGTTTCTGTTTGTATAAGTCAGGGGTTTCTGTTATGGTAACAAATGTCGCCCAAGCTCAAGGGCCTAAAACAACAAAGGTTTATTTCTCACCATCACACATCAGCAGGGGTGTTGCAACACGTCACCATGTCATGTCCTCCTTCAGGGACACAGACTCAAAGAGACCAGCAACTGAGAACTTTGCTGGTCACCATGCTAGGAGGTATGCAGTGTATGGAGTTCTACACTGGCTCTTAAGGTTTTCCCTCAAATGTGACACATATCACCTCTATTTACATTCATTCCATTAGGAAAAGTAAGTCATGTGGTCACGTGGGCCAAAAAGTTATCCCACGGACTCAGAAGGAGACTTGGTGAATATCCCCAGTGACTACCACACTGTTAAAAGGAGCTTTGTAGGATTCTTTCACTTTAATTGAAAGCTTACAACATGTACCTGTATCTAATTCAGGCATCAAATATATCATGTCTGCCTTTACAATGTCCCCTTGCTATACAGAGCCCACATTCTAGGCTATGCAAGGGAGGGAATTAGTAATTTGCATCCAATAGGAACGAACTTGATTTTCCCTCTGAAGGAAAATAAAATTTGGATAAGAAAGGAGAAAAAAAAATAAGGTCCCAGTTAATTTGTTTCTTGTTGAATTATAACATGTAAGTAGAGAGAGGAACAAATAGGTTTCTTTCTTTTTCCCTTTTGGAGGAAAAGTAATCAGTTTTTTCACACAAAGAACACACTTCAGCAGGCTACTCTCCAGGACTTTACAATGTCACCCTCTGCTGGACCTTTCTCCACCTGCCCCCTCTGCCACCAGCTCTTCAAACAGGCACCGGCAGGAGAGGGATATGGTCTCATTTCTTTTCCCCACAGTTGATGGGGAATTCGACTTGGAACTTGCACTTACTAGCACCTATTTTAGAACTGGAAAGGACTTCAGATGTGTTGTGGGAGACCGCTAGCTGTCTTCATAGATCTATCCCCTGCAGCATACATGACAACCATGTGACATGACAGCCATCTCACGCCTCTCTCATAGTGGGGGGTGACCACATGACCATGTCCTGGCCAAAGGGGTGGAAGCTGTGTGTCACTTTTAGATCATGCCTTTGAAAAAACAGGTGCGTCCTCCCCCGGGCACCTTCCCTCTTCTCACTGGCTGGTATGTGGACATGCTGGCAGGTACCGGAGCAGCACTTTGAACCACAGGATGGAAGCTGTGTATTGCGCATGGCAGAGCAACAAGGTAGAAGGGATCTGGGTCTCTGACACTAGAAAGCTTCTGAAAGAGCCCTGGAGTGGGTATGCTAAGACCCGATGTAAGAGAAATACATGTTTATAATAAAGTGTTAACTATTGCCATGTCAACTGGCTCAAGTCTCTCATTTTCAGATGAAGAAACTGAAGCCAGAGAGACTAAAAGATGGATCCATGGTCATACAGCTACCTTCTCTGTAGACCGTTCATCAAAACAATGGAAAATTACTCATCTCTTAGGTTAACGACCATTACAAGTTCTTTTTATTGATTAAATGTCATACTAAGCGGGAGGAACAATAGAACCTAATGCTAAGAGTCACACCTTTTCAAGTTTCGTAGGATGATCAACATATCCTATTAATAGACAGTATTTAATTCAGTGTAGATTGCTAGGGTCAGAGCTAATGAGAAATTCTCACGGTTGTGATGGAAGCAATAGCCAAACCGTCAGAAGATATTCCTGAAGTACATCTCCCAAAGTCCACAGGATGGGCTGTACTGTATTTGTACTTCTCTCTGAGAAGGAATAGTAAGCCTTCAGACGTGACTGGAATTTGGCTCTGATGGTGTCAGTAACCAGATTTAAGGAGACATTCAAGAAACCACAGGCTTAATGAATTAAAATGAAGTCCACCCATTGAACACACTTGCTTTTAGTTAACTTTTTCATAGGAAAGGAAGAAAAAAAAGTTCTTAATTCACCATTTCTTTGATATTCTCAAAAATATCATTTAAAATGACATCCAACAGGAATTACGCTGTTTGACGTGGTTTGTACATCTGATGCTCTAAGGAGTTGCGAAATGGCTGGGAACTGTTTCAGAGAGCAAAAACATCTGACGTTGTTGGTTTAAGCTTTGGCTATAGTTTATGGAGAACCAGAATTCTTTGTCTCCTTTGGAATATAGCTCAGAGGCATTTCTTTTAGGTTCAACTTAGTGTCCTTGTGCTTGGAAGGCTGATAATGAGTCTTAACATCACTGAATCAGGGACATCTAAAACTGGAGTAAACCAGCCATCAAAATGCAAGCCATTTGGTTCAGTTTTCTCCACCCCTCCTTCTGCGTTCCCCATACAGCTGACCCGAGGCCTTTTTTGTCACTAGCAGAAATCACAGTCGTGTGAATGGGGTGTACTTTCCTACACTACATTGTTCTCTGCTTCACTTCTCTTCTACTTTTCAGTCTTCGATTTGGACCTCAGAATTTCTAGAAGGGACACACTAATGCCGGTTACTTTTTTAAATCTGGTGTCATCTATTTGCTTTAAGAAAAATCAAGGGCCCCCTTTTGCCTAGAGAATGCCTGAGCTTTAATATCAAAAGACCTTCAAGTCTACCTATACTTCCTCTCAAGACCTACTTCCTTCACTGTTCCTCTTTTCGTTCCATCTTTCGTGGTGAGATAGAAAGAGGGAAAAAATTTATGGTGTAGAAAGTTGGATGAGAGGCAACTGATATCTTACACTAGGAATCAGAAGACCCAGATTTGAGTTTCTTCTCTGAGTTTTCTGCCTCCTTAACTCTGGGCAACTCACATTTACAGAATTGAAATCTAAATCATACCGCATTCCAAAGTAAATCTCAGGCAATAGTTGGCAAGGAATACTCCTCTGAGATTTTCTTTTCCTTTTAAAAATTAGTTTAAAATAGAGATGAAAATACCTGCTATACCTTGCTCACAGCATGTGAGGTTCCAGTGAGCTGGCGGCTGTGAAAGCGCTCTGTAAACTCCTGGGTGACATGTAAATGAAATGCATTATTATCACAACAAGGGAAAGAAAAGGAAACAAGTACACTTCACTCAACAGTCCTCTTCAGAGTGGTTACTGTGGACCAGGCAAGGCACCAGGTGTTAGGGATTCAAAGAAAACCTGGAGACTCAGGATTGCCCTGGCAAGGTCTCCCTCAGACAAACCCACTATTCTTGGATAGACTCTCTCTACAACTAACTTCAGCCTCCATGGGTCTGAGCATTATGGCCTGTGGGCAAGTCTCGATATGGCAGAGGAAGAGGTGCATTTCCGAGGACAAGATATACACCATATACAGCCACCACCAACCCCCAATCCCACCCCAATTTGACAGGATATAGCACAGTTGGTAAGTTCTTCCTGGAAACAACAACTGCAATATAATTTAACTTCTTTTCTTTTGTGAAAAAACCAATAATGCAAATATCATGTCAGAACAATGATTTATGAAATTGTTTATGAGGCATTCATTATTCCTTAGCATCCAACCTGCGTAAGTCTTGGATCTATAGGAAGTATTAAAAATCAAAGACCATGCCTCCTTTAGCAACATGTTCAAGATTATATTCATCCATTTATTCATTCATTTATTCTATAAATATTTATTTAGTGCTTATGACATGTTAGGCAGTAAGCAAGGTGCTGGGGGAACAGACATTGACAACCAGAGGTGGCTTAAAGCAAATGGTTACCCAGTAACTTTAATGACAACTGTGATAAGGGTAACAAAGGAGAGGTACAGGGTTCCACGCTACAGGGAAATCTGTGTGTGTGTGTGGCGGGGGGGGGGGGGGAGGGATGTTGGAGGGGTGAGAGAATGCTTCCAAAGGCAAGGGCATTAGGGCTGAGACAAGGGAGATGGAGCTGGCCAAGGGAAGGACAAGAGAAAAGCAGGAGGGGGCAGGAAGTGCAGGAGTGCAGGATCTAGGTGGGAGGAGCCTGGCCAGGAGGGGAGGAGAGGGAGGAGTCCCCCAAAAAGGCAAATAACATGATCAGATATGCAATAAAAAGCAACACCAAAAGGCAACTTTAATACCAGGATAGTGGTAAGAAACAGACAGGGCATACTGGCAGAACCCTCTTGTTCTGACTCTTGGTCCAGTGTTTTTGTTTTTGTTTTTTTCTATAATGGCACCCTCCATCCTATAACTGAATTTGGAGTCACGGCTTTCTCACTCTCTGACTCACACCTACATAATCACAGAACTGACTTTGCTTTCTCACCTCTTTGAACTGAATGATACTATTAATAAGAGCAATAGTCATTTATAAGGAGGCTGCCATGTGCCAGGCAACTTGGTAGGTGCTTCTCGTTTCTAGCCTTCACAACAATCTTGTAAGGGAGGTGTTATTTTTATGGTTTTACAATTGAAAAGACGGAGGCTCAGAAATATTTTGTAAATGGCCCAAGGTCACATGGGTAGCTCAGTGGGATCAGGGTCCACAGCCATTTCCCTCTCTCCAAACCTTGCCACCACACCATACTGACTCTAGAGTTTACCAGTATCAAATGCCAAATTCTGGTCTTCTGGGAAAAATCAGAATGGGAAGGGAAAACTTTCTCTCCGTAAATTAAAAAAGAACTTACATGAAATTTTCTCAAAAACTAACTAACGAAATACATAAATACATACAGCCACAAGGAATAATAAGAATTGAGAAAATCCAGACGAAATTTTTCATTTTTAATCTATCACACTAACGGCACAAAATATTTTTCAATGCTCCACCACTTTGTTTCAGGAGATAAATATTGGCAGTAACCACATGGCTGGGCAAGATGAAAATGTCCCCTTTCAAATGGTCTGATCCACAATCTCAACTGGAGGAGATTACTGCACTGCTGATTACTCACAAAGGGTAGGGCAGCAGAGATAAAAAGAGTTCATCTCTGACAGATCTGATCCCAGTCTCCCAAACAGGTGGAAATGGGATTTAAAGTCACCTTCCATATAGCAGACACTGCAAAAATTAGAGAGACAGTTTAAGAAAATATAGATACAAAAAATGTGGCCCTAATGAAAAAGTTATGTAGCTCAAAAGAAAAATGAAAAAAAAAAAAAAGAAAACAACCAAAAACACAAAAATTAGGAAGATCTTGGAAACAATTATAATCCCCCTGAGATAAACATTGCACACCATGTGAGACATCTTCAGGAAGCAGCTGTTATTCATTCTCAAGGAGATAAAAAGAAACATCCCCGTTAAGAAACAACAACACAGGGCCACCTGAGTGGTTCAGTCAATTAAGGGTCTAACTTCAGCTCACATCATGATCTCCCGGTTCATGAGTTTGAGCCCCACACTGGGCTCTGTGCTGACAGCTCAGAGTCGGGAGCCTGCTTGGGATTCTGTCTCCCTCTCTCTGCCCCTCCCCCACTCATGCTCTGTGTCTCTCTCCCTCTCTCTCTCAAAAATAAACAAACAAAAAAGAAACAAGAACACAGCAAGGTGCACTCACTCTAGGATAGAAGAAATAACATCATCAACACATACAGTAAATATTGAAAGCAACACTGCAGAAAAATTGAGTTAGTGAATCTGAAATAGATACAAGAGACATACATGGAAGGTTGAAAAATAATCAGACATTGGAAAGAAGGTAAGAGAAGATGATAGACATAGAAAATAGAGTGTGGAGACATAACTGGCAAGCAAGGGGAGTCTCTAGGGGAGAAGAACCAACAAAAAATAGTCAGTTTTCCAGAACTTAACACCAAAGCCAAATGCAAAAAAATCTATGGATTGGAGACTGGAAATGCTCACTCTGTTCTATGTTATTTTTGTAAGAAAGAAAAAATACACTCAGAATACTTATTTAAGATACAAAGCATTCTGAAGTCTAAAACCAGAAAACCAAATCGCTTTGAAATAGGTGAAAATTAGTAAAGCTTCAGATTTTCCCTGTAAAAATTGAATCTAACAGAGGAGTGGGACAACAGGAGTAGAAGAGCTTGGGGCTGTGTGTGTGTGTGTGTGTGTGTGTGTGTGTGTGTGTATGAAACCTACAAGAATATTTTTTTTAATTTTTTTTTAAATTAAAAAAAAATTTTTAATGTTTATTTATTTTTGAGACAGAGACAGAGCGTGAGCAGGGGAGGGGCAGAGAGAGAGAGAGAGAGAGGGAGACACAGAATCTGAAACAGGCTCCAGGCTCTGAGCTGTCAGCACAGAGCCTGATGTGGGGCTCGAACCCATGAACTGTGGGATCATGACCTGAGCCAAAGTCAGACGCTAAACCAACTGAGCCACCCAGGTGCCCCTTTAAAAAAATTTTTTTTAACGTTTATTCATTTTTGAGAGACACAGAGACAGCATGTGAATGGGGGAAGGGCACAGAGAGAGGGAGACACAGAATCCAAAGCAGGATCCAGGCTCCGAGCTGTCAGCACAGAGCCCGATGTGGGGCTCGAACCCACGAACTGTGAGATGACCTGAGCCGAAGTCGGACGCTCAACTGACTGAGCCACCCAGGCGCCCCTGAAATAGCCCCTGCTATTTATCCTACAAGAATATTTAAATGGCTTCTGCAAGCTAGGAAGGCTGTATCATCTCAATACCATTTCTACAAAAGTCAGAGGAGTCAATTTTTCATTCAGCAAGACCACTGACTGAGGAAGACAGCTATAGATAAAAAAAAGAACCATAAAGAAAAATCCTAAGTAATGATTTTGACAAATCTAATAACTGATGAAATTATTGAAACAAAAAAGAAAAAAGAAATGTAAATGAAATGTCAAGAGAAAGAAAAAATAATTTTAAGATCCTCAGAATAAATTAACGAAGTGTGGGAAAAGGAGAGAGTAAAGATAAAGAGGAAACATCAGAAGGCACAGAATGACTCATATTCTTAAAATATAGTTACTTTGTCCAAAGAGGTAGCCATCATCATCATCATCAAAGCTATCATTGAAACAGTGCTTACCATGTGGCATTCTATTTTAATCCTTAAAATAAACCTATGTGGTGGGTGCTAGTATTGTCTCCATTTCACAGATGAGGAAACTGAGGCCCAGAGTGATAAAGTCACTTGCCCAAGGCCCAGAGCTAAGTAAGTGGCATTCTAACCCAGCTGTTAGCCACTTCACTCTCCTGTTCCGCTATGACTAGTTATGACTAGAAAAACACAGCAGGTACAGCGTATGTTTAAAAATAATCACTAGTACATTTGAGATAATAATGATCATTATAGCAACTACTATTTGCAGAGGACCTATTATTGCCAGGCATTGCATTAAGCATTTTAAAGGCATCAGTTCGTTTAATGCTAAGAGCCTGTAAGATAATGTAAAAGTAAAGAGTTTACGTAAAGGCAAAGATACTGCAAAGATCATAAAGTTGTCCAAGGTCACCCAGCTAGTAAGTAGCAAAGCCATGATTTGAACTGGGGTCTATTTAACCCTGAAGCACAGACTCCTTTCTCTACTACGCTGCATCCCACACAGGGACAGGTCTTTATGTTCTGAATAAGACTGAAAGATAAAAGAATATCGGGCTCACTCTGTTTTTTTAAAAAGGCACAGCGACTGTTTCCTTCCATCAAGGTTACCAATGCTAACAGCTCAAGTCAACAGCTACTTCCCCCACTCTGTTGTCCGCTGGGTTTACCACTCCTCCCTTCTTCACATTCCCTCCTCCCACAGCTATCCTCTGATTTTCCTCCCACCTCACTGCCCTTTTCTTTCCATTCTTTTACCGCGCTGCTGCAACTCTGGCTCCTTACTTGTCAGTGCTTCTAGCTTTGGGCAAGCGTCCCTCTTGTCATCCTATGATAATGCTGACCAAACATTACATGCCCCCAGATTTTTGTCCACATACATGTATCTGCATCTGCCTGCTAAACACACTCACACACGCATGTGTACATACAGCATCTGTATCTCTTTCAAAGTGCCTCGAGCTATTCCATTCAAGAAGTTTGTTCTTCCTTGCCCTCTGCATCCCTACTATATGTAGTCCTATCATAGTCCTTATCACATAAAGCCAAAGTGGTCTTTAACCCACTTATCTCTCCCGCCAGACTGTAAAATCCCTTATCTTTCACTTCACTTCTGTTTCTAAAACAAGGGAATCCAGGTCTGGTACAGATACTCAACAAATGTTTATTAATTGAATAATAAAAACAAGAGTAGCAAGAAAGCATAAAAAGGGCATTAATTAGATGACCATCCATTCTGAAGAATGAAAATAATCATTCAAAATAATGGCCTTGGGTGTCATTTTCATTCTCAATTCAATTAGCAGGAGTTTTAAAAAATAAAATTCACATTGCTGGAGAGGCTATCCATTTGACCTCTTTATCTTAGTGTTGAAATTGGCGGTCTCCAAACACTGCTGGAGGAAGGCACTCGACAACGTATATCAAAAACAATAAAACTATTTATAACCAAAAACCCAATGACCCTGGAAACTTACAGAAGGAAATAAATCAACAGAAGAAGATGGCTATATTTGGGGATATGCTTACAGAGCAATATATACTATATAATAATGAAAAATAGGAAATAGACTAATACCCAACAGCAGGATAAAAGCTAAGGAAATCAATTTGAAGTACTTTTACACATCCATTAAAATTTAACATTATGACTATAAAGGATAATGGCAAATGATATAATGCTAAGAAAAAGCTGGAATGCAAAATCACATGCTGGCTATGACTGCCATTCTGTAAAAACTATTACTTGTACCTGAGCAAGGACGGAAACCATCTGACAAGAATTCGCAAAAATGAAAAATGTTTTGTGATGACTGGATTTTGTTTATCTTTTAAAAATCAAATTTTAAGATGCAGGTGCCTGGGTGGCTCAGTCAGTTAAGTGTCCGACTTTGGCTCAGGTCACGATCTCATGGGTTTTGAGCGTGAGCCCCGTGTCGGGCTCTGTACTGACAGCTCAGACCCTGGAGCCTGCTTCGAATTCTGTGTCTCCCTCTTTCTCTCTGCCCCTCCCCGGCTCACGCTCTGTCTCTGTCTGTCTCTCTCTCAAAAATAAATACACATTAAAAAAGTTTTTTTAAAAAGATGTAGTTGCTCTAATATGAAATGAAACACAGGGTGAACACCGGTTCCACACTTAATTAGCTGTACTACCTTAGGGAAGAAGCCTAACTTCCCTGAACTTAGTTACTCATCGATAAAATGAGAAAACTCTACTTCTATCTCTTAGCAGATTAAATTATGTGGTAAGCACTTTACATAGATGTACCTGGCACTGTCCTTAGCACTTTACAATAATACCTTGTTTAACTATCAAAACAACTTTTCAAGATGATGCACAAGGAGGTTCAGTAATCTACAGTGACAAGAGCAAGATAACAATAACTTTCAATAGCGTTCCAATGCCCATTCAATCAAATCCAGCAGCAACAGCAACTACAAACATTTAAATGCGTGTCTGCTAATGTGGCGAGCATTGCGCTAAGGGCTTTATTATTCTATGTAGCCCACTACCACAATCTGTTACAGAGGTACTATAATTGTGTCCTAGGACGTTCAGGCTCAGAGAGGTTACGTAACATGCTAATGAGTGAGAGAGCCAAAATTTGAACATGTGTCTGTCTGAGTTCAGAGCCAACCAGGTGCTTCAACACCATGTAATGATGTCTCCAATTTTTGCTAGGATGGTGTACACAGCCCTTAAGAGCTTGAACGTGGCCCACACTCTCCTCACTTCAGATCTGGGGGAGTTTTCAGTTGCCACTATGACATTTTAAGTCCCTAGCCTTAGCTCCTGCTGTTCCTCATTTGGTACTGCTCAAAACTGCTCTTCATCCCTCAAGGGTCTACCTCCCTGTTCCTCAAGAGGCATAATTAATTGTTCCTTTATCTGCTAGCTACCTACCTACCTTACCTACATATCTATCTATCTATCTATCTATCTATCTATCTACCTGACTATCTACCTACCTACCTACCTACTTACCTACTACCTATCTTTTAAGTAGGCTCCATGCACAATGTGGGGCTTGAACTCACAGCCAGGCACCTCTGTGTGCTGCTCTTTTAGACAGTAATTTATATTTGTAAGTCAGCATGTACTATACTGTCTCTCTGCTTCTTTACCAGGTTGTTTCATCCCAATTATGTTTCACAAAGGCAAGACCATGTTTTATACAGTTTTGTGTACTGCTGTATCCCTGGCTTTAAGCACAGTTCCCAGGACATGATAAGGACCCAACTACTACTTGCTGAATGAACACTTCCAGCTGGGAAGATGTTTCCAAGCATCACCAGTCAACACTGGAGCACCATATGCTATGTACAAAGGATGGAACATCAATCAGGAGCTCACACTTCTCTATAGTGTTTGCCACAGAGCTTTGATGAAGGTAGTTTAGCTAAATGAGAACATAAAGGAGACCCCTCCACCATTCTGACTTCCCAATGTACTATGTCTGGGTTAAGTGTGCATAGTACAATGCATTTACTTGTTAGGCCTGTTAGCATATTCCATGGAAATTGCTTGCTCACTGGCTTGCCTTCCCCTTCTAGATAGGACTGTAGGTCCTCCACATACCCTAAAACCAAGGACAGTAACTGGCATGTAATTGGTGATTAAGGAATATTTGTTGAGTGGCTGACTGAATGAATAAATGAATAGGGTGAAAACATTTTTCTCTTCCTGGGTTCTTGAGAAAATATTTCAACTTGTAGCATGCTCTACCATACCAGTGCCAGACTTAAAAAAACCAAAACAACCTATCAATTCCATAATGCTCCTAGAATTCTGTATAAATATTATATGAACTTAAATAGTTAAACTACTTGTCCATCTATGTTAAATCTTTCTACACTATCTTCAATGACTAGAAAAATCACTGGGAGCTCTAACTCCATAGAGGATCTATTTTTCTCTAAAAACAGAATGGAACCTTTTTAGAAAGTAAAAATGTTTCCCACTTAACATTCTTTAGAAATGCACAAAATAAAAAGATTCATTTGGTGGACATGTTCTCTTTATTCTGACATTGGTTCAGTGCTGAGGAACTATTATTAGAAAGCTCTCAGTTGAAGAACATGCCTTCAAAAAGGAAGATAAGATGTAGGATACTGTGTGCTCAGAGCTAATTTTAATTATACAGGCTATAGGGTTACTGAGATATGCCAAACATTTAGCTAATTAGCAGACTCTTGAGACAAGAGGGCCGCCTAGAGACAGACAGTTTTCCTCATTAATGAGTGATGACAAATTCTAGTTAAACACACATTTTTTACTTGTACTATAAATTCACTTTATTCTTCTTTCTTAAATTTCAATAACATGAACTAATTGAAACTTGAAATTTAGACACTAAGGCTAAAATGGAGATCTTCCACTTTAAACACAACGATCCAATGTCAACTACCATATTGGGAAAATTTAGGGTGGAGGGCGTAAGAAGTTATCAATGTTATGCCACTATATTTATAAGCTCAAGGACTTGAAATTAATTAGAAGACTCCATTTAAAAAATTCTATAGATGATGTTTAACAGAATAGTACAACATAAGTTAACAAGCACGGAAGCATTTGGAACCCTCTAGTAACTGGTACGTTTTGAGGGCCTATTACACAAAGAGAAATGAGGAAAACAGAGATGGAAAGAAAATAGCTATCTTTCATGAAGTATTTACTATGTGCTGCAGTATACTAGGTGTTTTACAAAAATCACCTAATTTATTCCTCAAAACAACCCAGGAAAATATAAATCATTATTCTTATTTTATAGATGAGGGATCAAAGCATATGGAGTTTGAGTAAGGTCATCTGGCTCGAAAGTAGCTTGGCTAAGTTTGATATCAGGCTCCTTTTCTTAGGCTCATTACAGATGTGAGCCTGTATCTGAGGAGACTTTACGAACAACATAACTGGCTTTTTGTTTGTTTGTCCCCCTGGATTAGATACATTTAGCTCTTTAGGTATTTGGTACTTACAAAGGTGCCTTCCTCAGGACACATGCATGAGGCAGATGTGTTTCTCTGTCAGCTCTTCTTTCAGAATAAAAATTAGATCCAAGGACACTACCTAAATTTCCAACATCAGTGGGATTACCCACAATGCTTTTCACAGAAAGCGGTCCCTATGCATCCTGACATTTGAACAGGTTGGTGGTTGTAGCAGGCTGCAGTTCCCAAAGATAGCTCCGGTTATCTCCTCTGCCACGCAACCTTGGTACTTCCCCATTAGGACGCGAAGGTTATTTTTCCACTCCCTTGAATATGGGCAGGCTCTGTAACTGTTCTGACCAACAGAATTGGAAGAAGCGCCACTACCTCTAGGAAGCCAGTTGTCAAGTGGGAAGCATGACTACTACCCTCAGACCACCATGTTGTGAGAAGCCCAAACTATGCTGAAAGTTATGTGTAGGTTTTTGTTGATGGCCCCGGTTGAGCTCATAGTTGACCTCAACTGCCAGCCCTGTGAGGGAGTCATCTTGAATATCCAGCTGGGTGGAGCCTTAAGGTAACTGCAACACCAGCCAACATCTAAATGTAAGCGTGTGAGATATCCTAAGCAGGAACTGCCTAGCTGAACTCAGTCAATCCACAGAATCACATAATGATAGCTTCTTATTTTAAGGCACTGTGTTTTGTAGTGGTTTGTTACACAACAGAAAATCAGAACAGTGGTGTTGGTTTTCTTCTAGAGTGAACCATTTCTTTAAAGCAACTGAGAGTAGATTTGGGGGGGGGGTGCATATTAAAATATCACACATACCAGTTGTGGCTACGCAATTTTCTAGTTGAGGGTATTCCTATAAAGAATAAAGGGACTATTGAAAAGTACCTATATAAACACTCTTACATTTTAGGCTACTTCTCAATAAATTGGTCACACAGAGGTATTATGTTTTCAAAGCTGATGTTTTATCAAGAAAAGAGAGTGGATTCTCAGCAAAATGATAAGAAAATTCGGGGTTAGTTTACCACAATGCTGTCAAACTATTCTCCTTTTTTAATGCAATAACCAAACATGATTTAGTCCCTTGAACAGCCTCAGAATGCCAATAACTTGATTTACTTTTGCATTATCTGCCAAATTCCACCTGAGCTGATGAGAGAGAATTCAGCATTAAGGATCCCAAGCAAGAAAATAAAATGCTGGGAACAGAAGGATGTTCCAAAAACACTTGGAGGTTAAGTATAAGAGAAAATAACATTTAGATAAAAAATAAACTCTTTTCTAGGGCATGTCACAAGGCTAGCATGGATTTTTGGCAAATCTCTTCAGCTTCTGAATCTATTGCTTGTTTTTGTTTGTTTGTTCGTTTTAACAATGACCTTAAGGCCAGGCAAGATACTGAATCATGAAAGAAAAATTTACTAGTATTCAAAATCCTGAACTTATTGGGGTGCTTGGGTGGCTCAGTCAGTCAAGGGTCCGATTTCGGCTCAGGTCACGATCTCATGGCTTGTGAGTTCGAGCCCTGCTGTTGGGCTCTATGTGGACAGCTCAGAGCCTAGAGCTGCTTCAGATTCTGTGTCTCCCTCTCTCTCTGCCCCTCCCCCACTCACACTGTCTCTCTGAAAAATAAACATTAAAAATTTTTTTTAAACAAAATCCTGCACTTATTAACCAAGACAGGGCAATGATATTTCAAAAAACTTTCAAATAACAAGGCAAGAATAAAGGAATTATGGTGCTTGATTAGCACACTCCATTCCCAAGGGGGGAGGAGAGGCAATTTTTTTAACTCAAGTTTTCTGTCCTTAACTTTAACAATAAGATTTAAAAATTATTGCCATTTTGCTAAGTAATGGAAATAGTTTCACAACAGTACTTTCATTGTATCTTTTGAAGATACAAAGACAAAGCAATTTGTCCACATGGTGAATGTGTTTGCTTTCCTTGTTGATGAAGTAAGTCCTGAGAAGCTATATGATGGCTGGATTCACTCGTTTACTACACCACCGGCAGCAGAATGAAGTTTCCCCTGCTTCTCAATGGAGATGGAAACTGGGTGAATGTTCCTTTCCCCTCCATCACAGAAACATCCATGACAAGAACAAAAGCCACAAACATTTGGTAGCATGAGGTTTTGCTCTGCTGCAACTCCCCGTGTTTTAAATGCTTTTTGTAGAATTTCCTTTTCCTCAGTTTTAAAAGTAATAAATGTTCACTAAGGAGGAAAACATTTTAAATACAGAAAGGAATTTAAAAAAGAAGAAGACTCTTCCACAACCCTGTGACCCAGAGAAACAACATTTCCTCCACTCCTTTGATCAGTTAAAACCAACACCACTGTTCTGATTATCGAGTGTTGCCTAACAAACCACTACAACTACTCTTGTTGTTTATTCTTTAGATGCAGTTCATGATCTTATCACAAAACTCCTGCGTATATCACAACGCTGATATGGGTTCTGCTTACACAATCAGAGCCCTAGGACAACCTTTCTTAATGCTGATGTGATTTCTTGGTTTAAAAACACACACACACACACACACACACACACACACCCAAATGATGGAAAAGAAAAATGTCATGAAACAACAGGATAAAATTTAAATGAACAGATAAAACTAGGAGCTCAGTGAAATACAGTAGGAAGAGTACACTGTATAAATTTAATGATAATTTGATGACAAAGTAAAATTTTTAAACTAGAAGTTAATTTTCCATGGAAACCTATGGTATAAAAATAATTATAATAATTTTAATATTTTCAAATAAAATTCTAAAAATAAAACAGAGGAAGTTTTTAATAACCAACAATACATTTACAATAAAAGCTATTTTTTCTATTTCTCCCTGCAGGTACGTTTGTCTTTGCCGTAAAACAAAGCAAAATATCACACTATGTTGCAAAAGTTTAGATGCAGAAGAGTCTTTGTTTAAACAGTAAAAAATTCACCACTGTTCCAACTCAGAAAATATTGTTATTATTAGTAGGTAAGTTCAGTGTACTCCCAAACTGATGGATACTTTTAAAAAGTAACTTTTTAAAATAAATAAATTTATTTATTTACTTATTTATTTTTAGAGAGAGTGCACACACATGAACAAGCAGGGGAAAGGGGTAGAGGCAGAGGGAGAGAGACATAGGGGGTGAGACAGAGAGAGAGAGAAAGAGAGAGAGAGAGACAGAGACAGAGAGAGAGAGAGAGAGAGAGAGAGAGAGAATCTTAAGCAGGTTCCACATTCAGTTTGGAGCTCAACATGGGGCTTGATCTCACAACCCTGGGATCATGAGCTGAGCCAAAATCAAGATTTGCATACTCAATCAAAGGAGCCACCCAGGCGTCCCAAGAAGTAACTTTTGAGAATATTTTCTACAACAACGTGAGTGAGACCAATAAGGTCCAGTTCAAAGAGTTTGTTTCCGCTCAATTATCTCATTTACAAGGCTACGAGCTGCCCTGAGGGTAAGGCAGGAACCTGGTAAGTTTTAACGCTCCTGGTCTACAACACTGAGTAAAAGGTGTTCTTCTCCAGGAGCTTGAAACCTACTGAATGACCCAAACCTTCTAGCAGCCAATGAAGTGATACTTGTCCAGCTGTATTTACACATTTAATTAACACTGTTCGAATACATGATGAATATTTGAAAACTGTTTAAAAAATACTATTATCAGTTCTGTATCCTAATTGATGGAAGTATAATTGTAAAACCTTGGTTTGCGAGCTCGATTCGTTCCGGAAACATGCTTGTAATCCAAAGCACTTGTATATCAATGCGAATTTCAAGAACCATTGGCTCAGTTGTGATCATGTGACACTCGGCGTCACTACTCGTATTGCAAGACATCACTCATTTACCAAGTTAAATTTTATTAGAAATGTTTGTGCATCTTGCGGAACATTTGCAGAACAAGTTACTCACAATCCCAGGTTTTACTGTATATTCAAATGATATATTCACAGTGTGTACAGGACAGGTTCATCTTTTTTTAATTCCAGTATAGTTAACATACAGTGTTATATTAGTTTCAGGTGTATAAAACAGTGTACTCTTTAATCTCCTTCACCCATTTCACCCATCCCCCCACTCACCTCCCCTAGGAAAGGTCTATTTTTTTATACTTAATTAACTGTCATAATTTAGAAAACTTTTACATTACAGACAGGTTGCGAAGATAGTACAGAGAGTTCCCATATACTGGACGCCCAGTTTCCTCTATTATTAACACCTTACATGAGGATGGTACATTATTTACAATGAATGAAGCAACATTGATAAGATATTTCCTTAGTTTTTAGGTGGTGTCCTTTTTCTGTTCCAGGATCCCATCCAGGATGCCCTGTTACATTTGTTTTTCATATCTTCTCATGTTCCTCTTGGCTGTGACAGTTTCTCAGACTTTACTTGGTTTTGATGACCTTGATAGTTTTGAGGAGTACTGGCCAGGTATTTTGTAGAATGTCCCTCATGTGGGGTTTGTCTGATGTTTTTTTCTCATGATTATACCGAGGTTATAGGTGTTTGGAGGAAGACTACAGAGATAAAATGCCATTCTCATCATGTCATATCAAGGATACATGCTACCAACATAACTTATCATTGTTAATTCTGATCACCTGGCTGAGGCAGTGTTTGTCAGGTTTCCCCACCATAAAGTTACCATTTTCCCCCATATCCATAAAGTATTCTTTCTAAGAAAGTCACCATGCACAGCCCACACTTAAGAAGTGGGAAGTGATGTTTTGCCTCCTTGAGGATAGACCAATACATAAGTGATTTGGAAGTATTCTGCATAGGAAATTTATCAGTTCTTCTCTATTTATTTATGTAGTCACTTATATCAGCATGGAGTCATGGATATTTATTTTATGATTTGTATAAAGTAACAACATTGCATACTCTACTATATTATTAATTTTGTTGCTTCAGTTGTTTCTGCTCTGGCCATTGAGAGTTCTTTCAGTTGATTCTTGTGTCCCTGTGGCACACCCCATCATTGCATGTGTGTATAAGTGTGTGCGCATGTTAGCACTTCCTAATTTTCTAGCACTACAAAATGCTCCAGGATCATCATATATATTCCCTAGCCCTATAATCAGCCATTTGTCAGCCAAAGGAGTCCTGATTCCTTTTTTTTTTTTTTTTTTTTTTTTGGAGAATGGTACTAGACACAAGATCTGGGTGGTGGGTATGCTCTTGCTGCTGGGGTATCATTGTCTGCTGGGTCCTCTCAGCTGACAGAGCAAGAAAATGTGCTCTCTACATGTGCACATCCATTTAGAGACCCATGTATCTACATGTATATGCATATATGTATATGAATATGTACACGCTTACTTATGCCTGTGTGTTTACACATCTATTAATGGTTCTACCCGTATCCATCTGTATCTACATTAGGCTAAACATCAACTCACACTGATGTCTCCAACTCTGACCCCATTACCACAGGGTGCTTCTAGCCACTTCCTTTGTGTGTCCACAACGTCTCAACAGTGAGAAACCTGGCTCTGCTATTCAGCCACCGCAAATTAACTATAGTGGTTTTAGAACTGTTAACTCTTAGCTCCACAGTACAAAGAGTATAGTGCTTACATAGGGTTACTTTTACTTACAGTCTTAACAGATTCCATTCATTTCCAAAGTTACTTAGGCCAGCACATTTTACCCCCACCACCTTCAGTGAGGTTATTTCATGTATTTGTCATACTATCACACTCCTTTGTCAGTCTACATTCGATGCTGGGATCTCCCGACACGTTTTTTTGTTTGTTTGTTTTTATTTTCAAACATTAAAGTTCACTCTCTTTGTTGTAGGTTTCTATGCGTTCTGACGAATGCAGTGTCACGTATGTACCATTACAGTGTGCTACAGAATAGTTTCACTACCTTGGGGCACCTGGGTGGCTCAGGTGGTTAAGCGTCCAACTCTTGATTTCGGCTCAGGTCATGATCACAAGGTTCGTGGGTTTGAGCCCAGCGTCAGCCGCTTGGGATTCTCTCTCTCTCCCCCTTCCCTGTGCACTTACACACACACTCTCTCAAAATAAATAAACTCTCTTTTTTAAAAATAAATAAACTTTTTTTTTTTTTTTTAGAGAATAGTTTCAGTACCTTAAAATATCCCCTGTGAACAGACTCCTAAATACAGAGAACAAATTGGTGGTTGCTAGAGGGGAGGGGAGTAGGGGGAATGGGTAAAATAGGTGAAGGAAATGAAGGGGTACCAATTTCCAGTTATAAGATAAATCAGTCACAGAGATAAAAGGTACAGCCCAGAGAATACAGTCAATAACACTCCAATACATTGTAATAACATTGTATAGTGACAGATAGTGGCTATGCTTCTCCTGGTAGGCACCAAATAATACACAGAATTGTAGACTCACTGTGTTGTATACCTGAAACTCATAAAATGTATGTCAACTATACTTAAACAAAAACAACCCTGTGGTTCATGTAATCAACCTTCCTTTTCCCACAAACTCCTGGAAATTAAGGATCTGTTTACTATCTATGGTTTTGCCTTTTTCTGAATCATATAGGTAGAATCATACTGTATATATTTTTCAGGCCAGATTCTTTCACTTAGCAACATGCACATCAGATTAATGGCTTTGCATGGTTTGGTAGCTCATTCCTTTTTATCACTGAATGATATCCCATTACGTGGATGTACCAGTCTGTTTACCCACCCATCGAAGGATATCTTGGTTGCTTCCTGTTTTTTGGTGATTATGAATAAACCTACGAGCAACGTTCACGTGAAGGTTTCTGTGTGATCATAGTTTTTCTTTTTTTTTTTTTTTTAAGATTTTTTTTTTTTTTCAGTAATCTCTACACCCAACGTTCAGCTTGAACTCACAACCCTGAGATCAAGAGTTGCACACTCTGTCAACTGAGCCAGCCAGGCGCCCTGCTCATAGTTTTTCAAATCACTTGGGAAAATATCCCAGGTCTGTGATTGCTGGACACATGTTAAGACTATGTTTACTTCTGTAAGAGATTTGAGTCCATACTGTTCAGAAAAAAATTATATTTCTACGTATATTAGACATAAAATTGTAGTCATTTGTGATTTATGACTGATCTTATTTATTTTTATTCATTTCTGTATTTCCCAAGAGTGTTTTAAAGTAATTCAGGCAAGTAGCACATAGATAATCATGGCAAAGTTCATTTAAAAAGTACAATTAGATGAGAGAATGACAGGAGTAAACCAAATCCAATCGCTATGTACTGTTTATCTTGTTTCACGAGACCACCAGCTCCCAGCCGGCAGATTCTCTGATACGAGCTTACCCACTGTGAGTGTTAAAGTGTCACACAGACTGTGAAACATTTCACTGTAATGAGATTCTCTGTTCTTTCCCTACAGCTGGTGTTCCTTGACATTCCTTTTCGGGAGAAGTCAAGGAACCTGGCTTAGCATTTGAGAAACCCAGACTCCTGTCAGGGCTTCTGGGCTTCACTTCTGATAATGAACCTTCTGCTTTGTTTCTGAGACTAATCCTTACTTCCTTTTCTAGTTCCAATCAACAGATTCCTATCTTGTTTCTGGTCTAAGTGCCCTCAACTGTACAAATCCATAAAGTATTAAAAAAAAAGGGGGGGGGTTGTCTCCAATTAAGCAAGCCCTGAAGTGGTTTAGTTATGAGAAAAAGTCTGTCAGTATATGAAAATCTATAGCATACCATCACATGCTGACAGGAACAAAAAAAAATGGAGTCAGTTCATTACGTTTTGGAAAATATCACTGTCATTATCAATTGTTTTAATTTTCAAAAAAGGAGGAAATTTGGCATCTCTTACCATACAGAGCACTGAGGAAATAAATTAAATTAGACTTATTATGAACACAAAGCAGTTACAATGGCATCTTCGTATATTTATTATAATGTTGACACGCTAAAACAATACCTCCTCCTCCCTCCAAAAGATGATGTATAAATTTTTTATGCCTGGTTATTTATTTCCATCTTTTCTGAATGAGAGGTATAGAATCCATTGTTAGAATTACTAGGAACTTTTTATTTGTTTATTTTTATTTTTAAAAATTTTTTTTTTTTTTATTTATTTATTTTTTTTTCAACGTTTATTTATTTTTGGGACAGAGAGAGACAGAGCATGAACGGGGGAGGGGCAGAGAGAGAGGGAGACACAGAATCGGAAACAGGCTCCAGGCTCTGAGCCATCAGCCCAGAGCCCGACGCGGGGCTCGAACTCACGGACCGCGAGATCGTGACCTGGCTGAAGTTGGACGCTTAACCGACTGCGCCACCCAGGTGCCCCTAAAAATGTTTTTAATGTTCATTTATTTTTGAGAGAGACAGAGAGACGGAGAGACAGAGCGTGAGTGAGGGAGGGGCAGAGAAAGAGGGAGACACAGAATCTGAAGCAGGCCCCAGGCTCTGAGCTGTCAGCACACAGACCGACGCGGGGCTTGGACTCATAAGCCATGAGATCCTGACCTAGCTGAAGCTGGACACCCAGGCCTGATTGAGCCACCAAGGCACCCCACTAGCAACTTTTTAAAAACAAATCATGAGGTTGGCAAATCCTGTATCTCTCTTAATACTGGGTATTATATGCTCACAAATAAGTCCACAAGAAGAGACACTTACCAAAGCCCGGACTCGGAAACATTACAGTGTCTTCTGCTACTCTCACCCCCAGGGCATAAATGATTAATTTTGAGTGAAGCTACCTCACTGAGTTTGCCAACTGATGAGTGAAACTTACATGCTTTGGTTTTATTTTTAGCATCACGCAGGAAATAAGAGAAATAGGAACAACCTGCAGAAAAGGCACACCACAGTGTTTTTGTTCTAGATGCTCTAATAACGGTGGTGGAGCCTTTGATGGCTCTCCCAGTAGTCACTCATTTCCCCTCACTCTGCTCTTGTAACTGGGCCACTTGAGTAAAATACACCCATGTTTCACTGAGATAAATAAATCCAGTGTCTAGAATGACCATGTGCACCACACAGAATCAAGCTTTGAAGAGGGTTCCTTTCCACTTTCTGCATAAGTATCAGGGTACCGCTCTTGGAGAAGAGGCCAAAAATCTAACTCTAAGATACTGTTTGTGTTGGCTGTACTTCCCAGGGTTAAATGGGGAACGTTTCAGAGGGTACATCAGAAGCTATCCGTTACTGGGCAGGAGAAGTTCAAGAGTAACTATGTTCAACAACTTTTAGACAGCACCTTGCATCCAAGGAAAGCATATTTAAAAGCAATCACATTCTGCAACAATGCTGAGAAAAGGGAAGTCATTATCAACACCCTCGATCTTTAAATTAGAAAAGCAGAGGTCTGTTCTATTTATTCTGTAGTTACAAATGCTGCAAACTGGCTAAAGCATGCGGTTCTCTGTCAACCAGAAATTAATGTGACTGAAACAAAACAAAACAAAAATAATAAAAAAAAAAAAACCCAGCTGAAACACACCAACTAACCAAAACACTTCACAACAAGCTCCATCAGCCTCTCCACCCACTCATTATTCGTGCCACGTCTCCATGCTTGGCTCATACCATTCTGTTGCTTGAAATCCCTTTCTCAGCCTCATCTGCCAATGAAAATTTGCTTCCATTCAAGGCCCTGCTGCAATTGTGAGCTCTGTGAATCTTCTCAGATATCTCAGGAAGGGTGCCCTATTCCATTCTGGTTCTCCTCAGTGACTTTAAGGGTCTCTATCCTCTAAGACAGCGTGTCTGTCTCCTTGTTTCTTGAGAAATACAGACCTCATATTCTTTTCGTGCCCAGACAGTGACTAGCTGCCAGTGAGAATTGAGTCCACCGAAATAGGGATTTATTCAAGAGATAGGATGTACCTGGACCCTACCACTGTGTTCACCTGCAACAGGTCAGTTCAGTGTATTAATATGGTAAAGAGAAAAGGCCATTTGAAATAAGATTTCAGTCATGTTTTGCTATGCCTAGCTTTCTGGATGATTGTAGTAGTTGCTCTAAAAGCCATCTTTGATTCCTTGATTTCTGAATCTATTGAATATACACTTTGATGCCCTTTCTCTGTGGGAGATCGAAGCGTGCTATGATGACGTATGCTGTGCCTTAACTGTGTTTCTATCATGGAATAGCAACCACCCTCAGGAATGCATCCAGGTGTCCTTTTAACTAGTATCAACAATAATCACTATAATTTGCATTGGTCTTTATGTTTAACAAAGCACTTTTGCGGGCATTCTTTTGTTCTCACAACATTCTGTTCCTGAATCAGGAACTGAGCTTCTGTTCAACACTTAAAACTCAGAAGGCTGATTCAACAAATTCCTCATCCTCAGAGAATTAAACTCTACTTCTGTTCTACTCTAAAACAAATCACCACAGTGCCAGAAGAATCTGTAAGACCTTGAACGTGCCTGGCTCAGCGCTCATGAGAAAGCTAGCTGGAAAAAGGACGTCTTCCAAGAAAGATGAAGAGGTAGGATTCTTCCCTCCGATTGCTTCTACACCACAACAAACATAACAAAAGAGTATCATACTATCCAAACCCTCCATTCACAGAAGCTGTTATTCCCTCAGGAAACTCAAAGGTTCCAGTGATGAACCTCTCTACTTATGTACAAGAACAGAGGCTGATGTCAACATGATAAGCATGAGAGAAGAGGGAGCGAATGGGGTCTCTGAGTTAGAAGCAAGTGAGCTTGGGGGAAGGGTCTTGTGCTAAAGTGACTGTTTCTGAGACGGTACCAGGAAGAGGTTTCTCTTGTCTAAAATCAGATACCCTCAAACCACTCTCCATCCTCACTTTTGGTTTGGGAACCCTCAGCCCTACAGAATTTCCACAAACCAGAAATTCTCTACCTCTGGTCCTGATGTCCCCCCACAACCCACCCACTCTAGCGCCAGCCTGAGCTCCAATCCAACCGACACCTAGAAAGAGGGTGGGGAGGAAGAAGAGGTGCTTCACAGAGCTAGACCCTCTGTCTGGAATATCAGCTTTCCTCTTGTTGGTTTATTTTACCTTCTTCTCAAGAGTGCTAGGAATGTTGAAATGACCTGGGAAATTGGGACAATTCAAAGTCATGGCCTTTTGCATTATTTGGTTTCTAAAAACAATTACTTGACCTTCCATTTGAGGATGAGCACTCACAGATAAACAGTCATTCCTGAGGGCACCCTAGCCCCGTACCGGGAACTGCTTCGGCTGTGGGGCAGGGCCACTTTCCAGTTTTGGCCAGCTGGAAACCACTGCTCTAAAGACAGCTCTCATTGGTTTCTGGAGCATTTCCTCTAATCAAAGGTGTCTCCTAATCTCCAGGCTTTTAATTCTGCAGCTGGATGCTCTGACATTTATTGGAAATGTAATGTACCGGAGATATGCATGGGCTCTCACAAGCTCAGCAAGCAGGAGGAGGATGCGGCCACACCTAAAGTTTGATTCCATTCTCCTTTCCTGCTAAGACATATTAGAACATTCTTTTCATATCGTCATTTGATTGTACTCAGGAAGTGGTGACTTAGACAAGCTTGCTTTAAATCAGTCCTCAACTCTATGGATAAAGATGAGGTCAAGAGCTCTACCAACTATGACACAGATATTGGATAGAGAAGAATCTTCTCACTTATACAAAGATATCTGGAAATAATCAAAAAGTAATGTAATATGTGAAAATCTAGGAAATACATATCAAAAACAAAAACAAAACACCTCTCATAATCAAAGAATTTATCTCCTAAGGAAGATAGCTTAAGAAGGACAGATGTTATGGAAAATGAGATAATGTTTTAGCAAAAAGTAAGAGTAACCACTTTAAAACTAAAACTGGAATGTCTCTTATTAGTCAAGACATGTACTTTGGAGAAGGAAGGGCCTGAATACTGCCAAGTCTGGAGTAATTTAGCTTTAAATTATTTATATGCAGAATGGTTAACCTACATAAATAAAGCTGGATGATCCCTGAGCTTTCTTCTGCTCTTTTTCTGACAACAAAACTGAGGATACTTAAGATAGTGAGAAAATGACATAATCCCACTTATATTACAGATTCCCAGGTAGTTAAAATCGGAGTTTTGTTATTATCATTCCCCTTTTAAAAAATTAATTTCAAATCACACAAATAATGTACTCATATTTTCTTTAAGAAAAACACTAAGTTTAAGGGTAAAAAAAAAATCCCCTTTTACCACCACGTACAATTCTTTCTCATCCTTCCTACATAATCCAGCTCCACTGCTACCACTAGCCAGCAATGGCATTTTCTATGCCAGAAACCACGCTAAGACTTGACAAGCATATCTTATTTAATTTTCACAACTTCCTGCTAAGGTGAGTTCAGTTAGTATTCCCACTTTCCAGAGGAGGAAACTGAGCTTTGGCGTGTGTACGTCCCCCATTACTCAGGTACCCACTGTTACTCAGGTACCCACTGTTAACAGTCTGGAACACATCCACCCTGGGTTTTTTATGAATCCCTATACATCTATGAATATTCACTGAAAATGTAGAGTGTTGCTGTTTTGTTTTACTAAAAATCTGAAATGGTATCATACTATACATACGCATTCTACGCTTTGCATGATTTCTCCATGACTGTTCATAAAGCTCTAACTCATTCTTTTCTAATTGCCTTCTAGTATGTTCAGCTATACCATTCTCCTACTGACAAGAAGACAGGTTATTTTCAGCTTTTCAATAGAAATCATGCTATAGTGAACAGTCTTGTGTAAGCTGCCTCACGCACATGGGCAGCTGCTTTGGGTGTATACCAAGATGTGGAAGTGCTGGGTCAGGGGTGTGCATGTTTACATTTTAACAGATAAGCTACATTGTCCTCCAAGATGTCTGCCACTAGTATGTGAATACAGATTTTCCTCCACCTGTGCCAAAAACTGATGTTATCAGACTTCAAATTTTTGCCAGTCTAAGGAATCATGTTTTAATTTGCATTTCCCTGATTAAAATAAAAGTTATATTAGGCAATACCATCCAGACCGGTTATTAAATGGTAAAGTGAGTTAAAGCAGGGCAATGTAAAAATGTATATATACATTAAGCATACGATTTTATTTTAAAATACATAGATGTTCATTTCCTCTCCCATCTTCTGATGTAGGAACAAGGCTTCTCCTTTATGTAAGGAAGCACAGACAGAGGGTCCACATGTACTTCCTATACTAACCACACCCTCTTAATGCACGTCCAAGATTCTCTGATTTGGTTTCTTAATTGAAGTGAGAATGTAAAGACCTTATGAAATAATGTGAGTGCAGAATTGAATTTAGTTTAACAGCAAGCTTTTTAGTAACGTGACTTCATCAAGACTTTCTAAAGCACTGGCTTTAATTTTCAATGAAACAGCTCTCTTTCACACTTGTGTTTCAGTGGTTTACATATTACTTAACTCAATTACATAATTACAATGACACTCAACCAGTATAAACAGGTTTGGGAACCATCACCCTGGCTCTTGGGAAACACAATGAACTGAGGAGAGCACAAGCACAGAGGTGTTCTAGCCAGTAGCCCATATGAGCCATCCGGGTGAGCACGCCATGGGCTGCAGTCAACATCTTTCAGAGAGGGATTTAGGAGTCTTCTAATGCAGGGAGTTGGATCAGAAGAGAGTATCCACTGTACCAATGACGTGGAACATCTTTTCATATGTTTAGTTTACTGCCCAGTATCTTCTACTGTGAGCTGTCTTTTCATTTCATTTACCTGTTTTTTCTCATGGATTATCTTTTTCTGAATTATTTATAAGTGTTCTTTATAAATCTCAGACATTAATTAATCTTTTGCCTTTAATAGGTCATAAATATTTTCTCCCGGGCTGTTGCCTACCTACCTATTAACTACTTTTTTGTAGTTACTCTGTTTTATGGGAAGTATTCAATTTTGATCTAATGAAATAAACTACTTTTCTTTCTTCTTAGCTTTTGCTTTCTAGGTCTTGTTTAAGAAAACCTCCCTTGGCTAAGAATCTAAACATATTTTTTCTATGTTTCTTCTAATACTGGAGTAATTTTGTTATTACCAAGCTCTAGATGAAGAACTCAAAGTTGAGAAGTTTTAGATGTTTGACCAAAATTATAAAGCTAGAAACAACGAAGCTAGGATCTATACTGATCTGCATCTATATATAATCTTCAAAGGCAAAGCAACAACTTCACATCACCTTCTTGAAGAAGGAATTAAAATCTGAAAAAAGGAAAGTGGACGTTGTGGATGTCTGACAATGCTGAAAATTTGGATAGATGCACATCTTCATATTGGGAATACATAAATGGTTGACATAGAAATGATTCATCATCACCCTCAGAAAAGCAGCACAATTTCCTCCACCCACAGAAACTGCAGCCAAAGTGCCCGAGAGGGCCACCACTTTGGTTTAGGCTCATTGTCTCTTGATAAGCTGTTATAAACGATCTCCAGCCATGGCTCCCCACACCAATCCACGTTACACCTACAGCTGCTGCATAAACTTTCCTGACTCATAATCTCAGTCTGCCAATCCCTTGCTTCATTCAAATCTTCAAAGGCTCCCGATGATCCACTGAATTAATTTCAGACCTCTCAGCTGGCCATCAAGGCTCCATATAATACTCCATTTACATTTTGATTGTAATTTCCTGCTGCTGTCCTACTGACACCTTCTCTTCTTTCCTCCCACTCCCCAAACAGGACCACGTGCTTATGAAATACACCTTGCATTTTCAATCTCTGTCACTGCTGCCTGGCGCAGCCTCTGTCATTCTATCCTCAAGACCCACTGCAAGCACCAGCTCTTTTGTGAAGTAGGTCCTGACACCCCAACAGACAAAGTCTCTGCCTCCTTTGATATTGGCAGTACTTTGTATTGTCTTCTCAGAACCAATCTTGCTTGCTTGCTTGCTTGGTTGATTTATGTATTTATTTACGTATTTAATCCAGTTTTATTTATAGTCACTTGGTATCTACCTTGTGTACTACCATATAAGGACCTTAAGGTAAGGGTCAGTGGTTTCTTTATTTTGTGCTTTTCTGCAGAGTCTAGTACGGAGCCTTGTACCCAGGAGGCAATCAATAAAATATTTGTTGGAACTGAACTGTTCTCTCAACTTTACTATAAGCTCTTTAAGAACAGTGACTTTAAGTATTGGTATGTCTCTTGATACAAATAAGGGCCTTGTACATAATAGGTGATTAACACATATTTGCTTCAATAACTTCATAGTTCCGGAGCAAGATTTTTCAAAATACATGTAATACTGGCATTAACCTAAAGTATTCATTTAGAAATCTCTCACCAAGTAACATAAAACAAAAAGGAAAGAAACACTGACCCTAACATTCTTTTCCTTCTATTTTATATGATAATGCCTAACTCTCACATCTAGATGCTTATCACGTGCCAGGCACTGCACTCCAAGCCTTGACAAAGATCATCTCATGTAGCACCATGAGGCACTGCCTTTGTCTCCACTTGACAGGCAGAAAGGTCAGAGACATGAAGTAACTTGACCCCACAGTGAGCAAGGGACAGAGTTGAGATTTGAACCCAGGCAGTTTCTGCCTCCAGAGCCCATGGTCGTCAGTCACCATCATGCCACACTACCTGGACTGAGTTTGCTCAGCCCCTTAATTTTAACACCTTGAGTAAAACAAAACAAAACAAAACAAAACTTTTAAAAATACTAAAAACAAGAACTTCTTGTCTTTTAGATTACTTTAATGGATGGGGGAATAAAGGATCATTAAACCTATTTCATCCACCTCAATGTAAGCTTCAAATTTAGGAGACCATTAGTTTTCTCAAATAACATGCATGGTCCATACTCTATGATGTATCCCAAAGGATGGAGTAGGTGACAAGAGAATATACTACCAGTTAACTGAAAAAAAAAAAAAAAAGCATTTAATTTTGGAAAGCAGTCTAGAAATGTCAGAATCAAAGATAACCATTTATTCCCCATTGTTTCTGCAAGTCTTTACACAACTGAAAGCTCTTCTTGGTGGTCTGGACTCTGACCGGCTGGCAGAAAAGGGGTGGGGGGTTGTCACAGATAGTCTACAAGTAAAAAAAAAAAAAAGCAGCCAGGAATTTCTCTCTTTTTGAATTTTCATTCAGTCTGCATAGAAAAGCACTCACACCAATTCTGGTCAAGTACTGGAAAAGAATATAGTAGGCACCAAAATGTTGAGAGACTGAAATTAGAGAGAAGGAAAAATCTATATTGGCTTTCAATCTGAGGGCACAGTGAGGAAATCACAAGCTGTAAGACAGAAGCCGTTGCTTCCCTTAGGACTTCAGAGATACAAGCACGCTAAGCAGGGATGGCCTCTAGTATTAGATCCAAAGAACAGCCAGACTGGCCACCAGAGTCTCTTTAGCCTCCGGTGGAAACATTAAAAATGAGATTTATAACTCAGCCTGGAATTACGTGAAGCAAGGACAGAATCTGACTTTTAGCAAAATAAAGTAGAAAAATGACCACTGATGCTTCAACTACTAAGGTCTTCTGTTTATCTATTCAAAGTTAGAAAAAATTCACATAAAGTCTGATCAGAGTAACTTCCATGCTTAGTCATAGCTACTGTTTTCTGGATTTAAGTGTTAATGTTAATATATACCACAGGTGTGATGAATCTCTGTGACTTAAGCAATATCTTAAAATCCAAGTCCTGTTTATGAAGAAAAATTTGATTACAGAATATTTTCACTTTTTAAAAATGATCTAAAATATTCAGTTGTTGACAGCTTCAGTATTTCAAGTTGTAGTTCAGACGTTCAGAAAAGAACAGAGGAGAAAGAATTAGCCCATTATATTCATTAGTGTGTCATGGAAAATGACAGCATGAAACACCCATACGCAGTGACCAACTCCCTCTGCTGTAGCCAAAATCATAAAAACAAAAACAAAGCACATAATGGAAAAAGGAGCTGAAGTCAAGCAAAACATTATATGACGTTTCCACCGTCTTAAAAATACATCCACTCAAACATGAAAAACATAGCAAATAATTAATCCCCAAATAAAATATAAAAACAATTTTGCTCTAAAACAATGGAGTAAATGCATATCCTTAACAGTTTGTTACCTCTTTTAAGAAATCAGATAATATGGCAATTGACTAAATGTTTTTATAGAGATGGAATATTAAGGTGTAATATGTATACTGATTCACATGAAAGAAGGAGACTCCTAATTTCCTGTTTCAGATCATTACAATTCTCACATTAACTCAAAAGCCCCAAGACCTTTAACACTGTGAACATGAAGTGCTGACTATTTTGATAGAGACCTATCTTAAAAGTACATCATTTTCTTCTCAAAGGCAATGTTATGAACAACACTCCATGTCCAGAGTCATGAAGCTTAGCCATTCATTCTGAATGGGTCAGAGCTAAAGACGTGGAAAAGAAGAAAAAAAATATATTGGTCCTCCCTCCATAAATCTCAATCTGACTTTACGCCTTTTCCTTTAAATTTAAACACTTTAAGACACTACTAATTTTGCAGTATTTCCCCTGGAGTATTCTCCATCAAGATTAAAGAAGGGCTATTCAGAAATGTACAGGATACAGAAGTGATGCTTGCCACTTCCAGGCAAGCTATAAATAGCAATGGCATTTTCAAGAAATCTTGTGCCGGAGTGTAAGTTACAATTTAAACATGCAGTGCAGATTTTATTACAATGGTGTCACCAAAATTCATTGTTAGGTGAGCAATTTGATTCTTACCAAGTTTTCTTGGTTCCTGGCTGCTATTTTCTGCTCCTCTTCTGCCCCATTTTTCATGTATTTGACCTCTTCCACCGGTTTGATCCTATACTCGTCTGAACACCAAAAAAAGAAAAGACATTTTATAACTTTCCCACAATGGTAAAAAAAAAAAAAAAAGCGTCAGTGAGAAAAGCCCCCAATAGCATAATTTGTTAGAGCCTTTTCCTGCAGCCTTTATTATGTGGTACATTTGAAACAATCTGGAAGACCCTTAACCAGCCTCTTTTTACGAGGTGCTCTCCTCTGCCTACTGGGAAGAGCTCAGCGCCATGAAGGCAGCTAATAAACGTGGCACTGCCTGGTCCTTTCACAGACAACCAATGGCAGCAGAGAAAACAGGTTATTCTGTCTCTAAAGACCATCTGGAATCTGTACACAGCAGGGCATACCACATAAGGGTCTAAAGGAAGATTTTTTTCCCCATGAGAACATCAGTTCAAACTGCCTGTGGCAGCAGTATATTCACACCTTAATTTCTCTCTTTCGGAAAAGTATTGTTTAAGACTAAAGAGTTTAATTGATCAAGAAATAGGTACAAACACTAGAGAACTGAGATTTTCCTATTTGTGATCCCTATATTAAACATGGAGCAGTCTGCAATGACTTCATATGCTACACACACATGCACACACACAACTTTGATCTCTCCATAAAGTCACATGCATATAGAGCTACACTATCCAATGGACCTAACAGGTGTATCACTCAAGGCTGGAGAGGTAGTGGGCCCCTAGGTAAAGGGATCTAGACTTCCCAACAGCCAGGGAGGGAGTACAATAAACCTCAATCTCAATATATATCACAGGACAAACTCTAGACACATGTAGCTAAAGCTCTCCTCCAGGGCAAGTGGTAATGCCGATGACGCTTTCATCAGATTCCTGTCAACAGGAAATGACTGGGGCACCCTAAGGTCCAAATAGGCGTGACTTCGAGTCAACCCATTTGTCGGAAAAAAAAAAATCACAGAAACTGTGCAAGTGGAAAATTACACCAATCAACAAACTGATGATTGCCTAGCATATGGCAAGGAATAATGTCTCTGATGGTCCACCTGAAAGACAGATGTTTATTTCTAAGAAAGTCTGTATTTCAGTTCATGAAGTTATAATATATTTTCTTATTGCTTATGATCAATTTGATACAATGACTGTCTTCGTATGTAATTTCCTGCCTTATTATTTAAAGTACCATTTTCCATCTAATGTCAGGTTTCCTCATACTACCCCTTCTCACACTACTTCCAAAGATGTTTGCTAAAGTAACATTTTCCCAAGTAATTATACTGTTCAAATGTTTCTCAATATTATCATCCTTATGAAAGTAGTATATTTGCATGTATCTGAATAAAGATTCCATGTTCATGATTAAGCTAATTGTTTTTTCCACCTGACAATTCAAGGTAGTTATTGATTCTGCTTCTTTCTAAAAAAAAAAAAAATGAGAAAGACCAGTGTGAGGTTACAGTAATGAACCTTTCAGTAATACTGAGTCCTAATGGATTATTAATAAGTTAATCAGTGGACTCTGATCCACAATCACCATACAGAAGAATTTCACATTCCAACTTGGTATTAAAAGAAAAAAAATGAAAGTAAATTAACAAAACAGACACATTTAATTAAGGATTACTTACTAAGAAGTTAGAAAAGCACTTGGTTAATTGCCAAAAAAAAAAAAAAAAAGACATTGACAAATTATGCCTCCAATACAATTACACAGAGATAAAAATAAAGGTTAAAAAGTAAAAGTTAGAGATGAGCCTTCTTAACTTCAGTTTGGGATGTTAATATTTATAAACCATGGTTCACTTGGATAAATACTAACAATTTAACTGAACTAAATGGTGATCTTAAAAAAATTTTTTTTTAATGTTTATTTGTTTTTGAGAGAGAGAAAGAGGGAGGAAGGGGCAGAGAGAGGGGGGAACAGAGAATCCAAAGTAGGCTTCGTCCTGACATCAGAGAGACTTATGTGGGGCTCGAACTCACCAACCGTAAGATCACGACCTGATCTGAGGTCTGATGCTTAACCAACTGAGCCGCCCAGGCACTCCCTAATTGTGATCTTAATTGCTTATGGTGAGTCTCTAATTATTTATATATAAATTACATACACACACATATTTTTTTAACATAATTTTGGTAGATTTCTATGACTTTGTCTATAGTACCTTAACTCTCAGGTGACACGATGAAGAAAGCACAACATTTGAGGACCTAAGCAGAACCTTCTGAAAGATGGTACTTTGCGCACCACACAGCGTAGCGTCTGTTCTAGAGAAAATCCGCCCTTGCCTTGTTTCCTCCTCTCCATCCATCAAGCCACGACAGCCCACCATCCACAATCTCTGAGCAGTCCAGCAATATTCAGTCTTCATTTGCTTTTTATCCCTCCAAGGAATGCAACTGAATTGAAAGCAGTAGACAAACTATTAATATTTTCCTAATATTTTTCTTCAATGAAATGGGAAAGCCGCTGGCTACATGACTTTCAGAGCAGCATTATCCCCAACATAGGCTTTTTTTTAAACACCAAGGCAGAATCATCACTAATTCAGAAAGAGGATAGGTTTTTAGTGTCTAATTAACAACCACAGCTGGCCAGCCAATGGTGGATACGACTGGATACAAAGAAAGAAAAAACACAGAGCCACGACTACAAAGCCGGACCTATCATTATTACTTACACAACACACTGCATAAAATCCGTTGTGGTATAAAACAAAAAAAGCCAGCGAGACCTTTAGATAAACCACAATTTGTACAAAACAAATACTTAAAAATGATTTGTTAAATTTCTCAAAGTCTGGTGCTGGGAATGAGGATGTCCATCTGGAAACAGACAACTCATCAACAAACGTGTCACACATTTCCATGGCGATGCAGCCGTCAGGAGTGGCACTCGCCAACAAGCCTCTGTGCAGACGAATGGAGTATTTCGGGTTCTGACAGTGAAACAGCCAAACAAAAATCCAGTTTTCCTTTTGTTTAAGGCACAGGGGAATCAATGTGGGATTCTGGGTCCCCTTAATCAAGCCCCACCCTAGAGGCAATTAGCACAGCCACCGCTATAAGCCAGAGAATCCTGGCAGCAAAATAATGTGCCAACTTGATTAAGAGGAGGGACAAGTAGGACCATCTTCCTCTGGCTCCCTCGCACCTGTTCACAATTTTTCTTTTCTTCCTGTTGATCTTGTCAGGTGGCCTATTAAAATGCACGTCAGGAACAGTAGGCTGATGCCCCGTTCGGAACCTGCTCCCTCTTCTCTCTATGTAAACAGTCGCAAGCTGTGCTAGTCAAAACAGATCTGGGGTAAAAGCAACGCGTTCGTGATATTTTTAGCATTTTATTCCCCAGATTACATCAGAGAGGGGCCGGATTGTTTTCATGGCAGCTCCAACATCAAGAAACACAGTTTCCCACCAAATCTCTGGGCTTCATTTTTGATGTACAGTATATCATATACACATGTACACAATATTACAGTTTTTAGAGCTAGAAAGGGATCAGCTGGCTGGACTTGCTTTAGGCAGTATAGAATCACCCCATTTTCTGGATCCTGTCAATTCTTCCATTATCAACAACTCACTGGTCCAGTGAACTGGTCCAGTTCTTCCAAGCTTTGCTATAAGGTTACCTTTATAATCAATGGCACTGGCTTTAAAATGAGCCAGTTAGATGGAGATAAGTGCTGGAGGGAGCTTATAATGCCAGAATTATTAAAAAAAAAAAGTTAAGTTTTCATAAATGGATACATTAGATGGGGAAAGAAGAAAAGCAGAATGCCATATATGCTACTCTCTCTGGTCAGAAGTGTTCTCACAGTTGTTTACTAAAATGGTGAAATCTGCATCTACTTTGATACCTTCTCACCCAGTCTTGTTTTGACCAATGACACATATGTGATAACAAGTTTTTTTTTCCAAGACTGTTCCAATTCCATAAATTCTGTGTGAATGTCCTCATATTAAAGATGTCCAACATCTGGGCATTTTAACTGAATGCTCTGAATTGCCTCTTCATCCCGAATCTGCACAAAGATTCTCTGGTAGACTATTATTAAATGCTTAGGAAAATACAAGAGCTTGGGAAAGGCATTAGAAGAAGTATTTACAAACATAAGGCAATGAAAGGGGAAAAACTATCCTACCTTATAGCATATATTTGTTCCCCCTGGGTTCCTCCCATTGAACAGCCTGTCTCCCAAGCTAACTAAATTTGAGCCTTAAAATCCCAGCACAACTTCAAATTCTTGCCTAGGACCTTTATTTCCTTACCTAGTAGGATTTTTCAGGGTACAAGTATTCACCTGGCTAAAAGCTCAGTTAGCTTCTAGAGCTGGAATGCCTAGCCATGACACCTTTCTGTGTCTTGATTTCTTCATTGGTAAGATGTGAGTATTGCCAGTACCTAATCTCACACAGAGTCACATGAAGTAATACATGTGCCTAGTCCATAGTAAAGACTCAATAAATGTTAGCTGCTGCCTTAGCAAACTCTGGTTCTGCCAGTAATACTATTGCTAATGTACAAAATCCATCAAGGTATAAAAAGAAAAAGCATAATATAAACATCAGTAATTAACCAAAAATTGTGACTTAACTATGTTAACAAATGAGGACAGAGGAATTAAGAAGGGGGCTTATCATCCATAATAAGCCTTACTATTTTTTTTACCCATGTGATATATTACTTTAGTCAAAATACCAATTAAAGTACCATATTACTTTAGTTAAAATAATTTTTAAAGAATAACTTTTATGACTGGGAAAAGAAAAGCGATCATAGGGGCGCCTGGGTGGCTCAGTCGGTTAAGCGTCCAGCTTCAGCTCAGGTCATGATCTCACGGGTTGTAAGTTCAAGCCCCATGTGGAGCTCTGTGCTGATAGCTCAGAGCCCGGAGCCTGCTTTGGATTCTGTGTCTCCTCCTCTCTCTCTGCCCCTCCCCTGCTCATGCTCTCTCTCTATCTCTCAAGAATAAATAAACTTGAAAAAAATTTTTTCAAAAAAGAAAAGAAAAGCGATCATTATTTAAGTGAAATCAGGGGTACAACAAAATAATGCTCCCTCTATCCTCCTTTACATCCTCACTCAGTGATTGCCTTTCGGACAGCCTCAGCATAGCCGACCTTGAGGGCCAAGAGTGAACAAGAAAGATTCCAATTCAGAACAGACAAAATGATTGTTTTAGAGCAAGAGCAGTAGAGGCAGCTCTAAAAACTACCCTTTTCTGGGAGGACAAAGAGGAGGACTCTCTAAAACTACAAGCCAAAGATGGATAGATGGGTCAACCGCTTTAGGAAAATGTGGGTTCTCACTCTGGGGGGCTCTAGCTCATCAGCTGTTCCCGCTTCTATCCGTTTTTCATTCAACAAACAGCAATTAACATGTGCTGTGTGCTAAGCCCTGGTCTTTCTTTGGGGGTCACCAGATGCAGTCCACTACGTAGACTACGTGCCTGCGCATAGTCTCTGGCACACACAAGGTATTTAATAAAACTTTCTCAAAAAAGAGACAATAAAAACAGAGAGCTGACTTTAGTTCATAAATGAATAAATGTTTCCCCTAATCAGTGAGTGCTTTTAGTCCTGTTTGTCTCAGGGGTCCATCTTTTTTTTTTCCCCCTGCTAGATTCTCCAAGGAAGGAAAAGGATCTCTAAATGGGGAAAAAAAAAATCCTATTCTTTGCATTTTTTTTGCACACAAATGCAATGGGTGTGAAACTGCTCTTTCGAGTCTACCTCTGGTCTATGGATGTACTCCATGTGGCATTCTTAGCTGAGCTCTGAGGCACACCTCAGACATGGTGCAGGTTTAGTTCCACACCACTATAATAAAGCGAATATTGCAATAAAGGGAGTCAAATACATGCCCTGGTTTCCCTCTACATTTGGGATTACATTTACATATACTGCAGTCTATTAAGTCTGCAATAGCATTATGCCTAAAAAATCTGTGTACCTATCTTAATTTAAAAATACTTTACCTGTAACATTTTCTGCTAGGCCCATGGAGTACAGTGGATATCAAATTGTTTTGATATCAGAAATAATTAAGGAATAATAATTTTAGATCATTTTCAAAAACAGCAACCCATGTATTTCCTACAATTTGACTTCTAGGACCCTAACATAAAGAAACTGGATCCCAAAGATTACAGGTGAAGTCCATATTCAGTTGGAGACTAAAGAAGCTGAAAGAACTGTGGACTGACAGTGACAAATGTGGACTGAGCCGAAGTTCTTTTCAAAAGGGCTATTTTGAAGATTATGATTCTGACTTTGAAGGCACAATGGTGATTGGCAGTGGAAGGAACCACATGTAAAATTCCTTCAATAAAAATGTGTTAACTTAAAAAAACAAGAAATAGAAATAAAAGTACTTTATTGCGAAAAAATGCTAACCATCATGTGAGCTTTTAGCAAGTTGTAATCTTTTTACTAGTGGAGGGTCTTGCCTTGATGTTGACGTTGGCTGACTGACCAGGGTGGTGGCTGTTGAACATTGGGGCGTCTGCGGCAGTTTCTTAAAATAAGACGGCAATGAAGACTGTCACGTCAACAGAATCTTTCTTTCATGAACAATTTCTCTGTAGCATGTTTGATGGCATTTTACCCACAGGAGAACTTCTTTCAAAACTGGACTCAATCCTCTCCAACCATCTTTCGTTGCCATTTCAACAATCTCCAAGGCATCTTCACCAGGAGTAGATTCCATCTCAAGAAACCACTTTCTTTTGCTTATCCCTCAGACGCAGTGCTTCATCAGTTCAAATTTAAAAAAAAAATTTTTTTTTCAACCTTTATTTATTTTTGGGACAGAGAGAGACAGAGCATGAATGGGGGAGGGGCAGAGAGAGAGGGAGACACAGAATCGGAAACAGGCTCCAGGCTCTGAGCCATCAGCCCAGAGCCTGACACGGGGCTCGAACTCACGGACCGTGAGATCGTGACCTGGCTGAAGTCGGACGCTTAACCGACTGCGCCACCCAGGCGCCCCTCATCAGTTCAAATTTGATTATGCGATTGTAGTAATTCAGTCCCAGCTTCAGGCTCCACTTCTAATTCTCATTCTCTTGCTATTTCCACCAAATCTGCAGTTATTTCCTCCACTGAAGTCTTGAAGCCCTCCAAGCCATCCATGAGGGTTGGGATCACTTCTTCCAAACTCCTGTTCATGTTGATATTTGGACCTCTTCCTGTGAATCACAAATGTTCTCAGTGGCATGCAGAATGGGGAATCCTTTCCAGAAGGCTTTCAACTTACTTTTTCCAGATCCATCAGAAAAGCCACCTATGGTAGCTATTGTGCTACAAAATGTATTTCTTAAATAATAAGACTTCAAAATCAAAATTATTCCTGGTCCACAGGCTGTAGAGTGGATACTGGTATTAGCTGGTGTAAAAACAACATTAATCTCATTTTATGTCTCCATTAGAGCTCCTGGGTGAGCAGGTATATTGCTAATGAGTGGTAATATTGTGGGGAAAAAATATTGAGCAGATCTCAACAATGGGCTTAAAATATTCAGTAAACCACACTGTAAACAGATGTGCTGTCATCCAAGATTTGCTGTTCCACTTCCAGAGCATGGGCCAAGTATATTTAGCATAATTCTAAGAGCTGAGGGTTTTCAGAATGGGAAATGGGCACTGGCTTCCACCTCAAGCTGCCAGCTGCATGGGCCCCTAACAAGAGAGCCAGCCTGTCCTTTGAAGCTTTGAAGCCAGACACTGACTTCTCTCTAGCTATGAAAGTTCTAGATGGCATCTAGAAAGTTTTTGTAGGCATCTCGAAGGCTGTCACATCCATGCTGGAAATCTGTGGTTTACTGCAGCCACCTTCCTGGATTATCCAGCTAGACCTTCTGGAGAACTTGCTGTAGCTTCTACATCAGCACCTGTGGCTTCATCTTGCACTTTGTTACAGAGATGGCTTCTTTCCTTAAACCTTATGAACTAGCTTCCGCTAGCTTCCAACTTTTCTTCCGTAGCTTCCTCACCTCTCAGCCTTCACAGAATTGAAGAGAATTAGGGCCTTGCCCTGGATCCGGTTTTGGCTTAAGGGAAGGTTGTGGCTGGTTTGATCCTCTATGCAAACCACTAAAACCTCCTCCATATGTGCAACTGGTCTACTTCACTTTCCTATCATTTGTGTGTTCACTGAGGTAGCACTTATAATTTACTTCAAGAACTTCTCCTTTGCACTCCCAACATGGCTATTCGGTACAAGTGGCCTAGCTTTTGTGCTTTCCTCCCTAAACTTCAACATTTCTAGCTTTTGATTTACAGTGAGAGACGTGTGACTCTTCCTTCCACCTGAACACTTAGAGGCCACTGTTGGGATATCCACTGCCCTAATTTCAATATTGTGTCTCAGAGGCTCGGGAGGCCTGAGGAGAGGGAAGGAGATGGGCGAACGGCCAATGAAGCAGTCAGGACACACATAACATTTATCAATTAAGTCACCATCGTATATGGGTGTGGCCTGGGATGCCCCAAACAGTCACAATAGTAACATCAAAGATAACTGATCACAGGTCATCATACAAGTATAATAATAACGAAAGGTTTGAAATATTGCGAGAATGACCAAAATGTGACACTGAGACACAAAGTGAGCAAATGCTGTCGGAAAAAATGGCTCTGACAGACTTGTTCAATACAGGGTTGCCACAAACCTTCTATTTGTAAAAAAAAAAAAAAAAAAAAAAAAAAAGAAAAGCAGTATCTGCAAAGTGCAATAAAAAAAGCACAATAAAACAAAGTATGCCTGTATATCACTGGACTATGCTTTTGAACTGATCTCACCTTTCCTATCATCCTCCTCTTAAAATACATTTTGTGATTCTTATTTTTACAGGAATAGGTCAGTGCCTGATAAGCTAGACTGAACAGGATTTTGTTACGGAGACATTAAAGAACAGAGAATAGTGAGAGCTTTGACGACTTCAGCATATCTAACCCTGGTTCACCTTCTACACTGTCATCTGGAAATCTTGCACTGACTACGTCTGAGAACCTGCTATGTGCTTGGGTCTGTGACAAGCAATAAAGGGGTTATGGAGGAGGCCAGGGACACAGTGCCCAAGGAAAAGCAGCTGTCTTGAGGGGAAGACTCACGCTCTGAGCACCCCTCGGCTATCTGGAGCACATTCCTCAGCACACACAGACTGACCACATTCCACTGAGCCACTGCTCACCAGGGCTGATTCTAAATCTGGAACAATCTTAGGCAAAGCCGAGACGCAACTGAAGGAGCTCATATACCATTCTCAATTTCTCTGAGTCAGGCAGTCCCTTAGCGATAATTACCATAGCCTCACTTGTAGAAAGTGATTTTGCTCCTTCCAATATAATAGTTTTTATTAAGCAATTTCTAGGGTAATTGCAAACTGCCCATTCTAAATGTTTTGAACACTTCAAAATAAGGCTTTGGTACATTTAATATAAAACACTATCAGTTCTTTTCAGAATATGTCTCAAATCAACCTAAGAAAGGAAAAGTAATTTCAAATTAAGATTGTTTGACACATTAAGTTCTAACGATCTAAAAACAGAAGTTGTTCAAAACTAACAAGCAAGAAAATTATGTTTTCAGACTTTATATCTGTGGAAATAAGACATGGAGATGTCTGGCCCCTGGGCTTCTACCAGGAGAAGTATGAAGATTGCACGTATTTGCACATATCCCCCTTTATCTTATCTCAAAACCCCAACATGTTAATGTCATGGAGACAGCAATTCTCATATGCCTATTGCATCCTTATTCTCTAGTGAAACATAATGCTTGTTTGTATTTGAAAACCAGAGATAAAAGGCCTTGGGGAGTGCTGGCTCCATTTAGTCTTGCTTCGGTGGAGTTAAACTCATTTCAGGACCTCATCCATAAAGGGTACTTTCCTTTTCAGAAATATGCAATGAACTGAAGGGCACAAGTGGTACCTAATTTTTATTTGATCTTGATGTTTCAGAATTTACCAGTGACACTGAGTGCTTTTTCCATATATTGCTTATTCCAAATATATTTCCATATATTTCCATATATAGTGCTACTTCCGTCTACGTGAAGTATCTCTTCATAGTCTCTACCTTTTGTTGTTGTTGTTTAAATATGTATGTATGTATGTATGTATGTATGTATGTATGTATGTATGTATTTTGAGAGAGAGAGAGAGAGAAGAGAGAATCCCAAGTAGGCTCTGCACTGTCAGCACAGAGCCGGATGTAGGACCCGACCCCATGAACCATTAGATCGTGACCTGAGCCGAAATCCAGAGTTGGACGCTTAACCAACTGAGCCACCCAGGCATCCCTGACCTTTTTTTCTTATTGGAAGCTGTAGCATTTCTTTTACTGACCGCTATGAGTTCTCTGTAAATTACAACAATGTATGGATACATTTCTGGCCCAAAAAGGTTTGGGCAAAAACACCTCTTGATTTTAGTTCGGACGTGAGAAAGTGGAAGGAACTAGCTGCTTTCTGTCTTGGAGTCAAATGCTGCTTTTCTGTGTTCCCTTCCTTCTTCACTTCAGCAGTATTTACCAGGCACCTACCATTTGCCAGGGAACGTAGCTCTCAGTCCTGGGGTTATGTCTAGGAGGAGGAAGCTGTCTCTTGTGAAGGAGCTCACAGCCTCCTCTGGGGGAGTGGGTGAGGAAGGATACAAGAAAATAAGGGAATAGAGCACACAGCGTCTACAGCTATGAGAAGCACATAGATGGGATAGATGTGATAACAAAAAAAGAAGGGACCCCCCTAAGCAAAGTTGGGGAGGGCTCTGAAGGAGGTGATATAGTTCAGTGGAGTCCTGAGGAGCACTAGTGTGTGGGGGAAGGACTCACAGGCAGCAGGTCAGTGAGTTCAAAGGCCAGAGAGAATATGGCAAACTGGAACTACAAGTAATTCAATATGGCCAACACGAAGAATTCCCAGGGGCACAGAGATGAAAGAGAAGAGGCTGATAGACCCAGTCCAGGAAGACCTGATATGCAAGTCCCACTGAAGGGTCAGGCTCTATTCTGATTTGATGTGGACTCCCCCACCAGTGCCCAAGCACTGAGGCCCACCATTTAGGTCAACTGTGTGTCCTTTGGACTGTCCATAACCATCTCTTCTGAAGAGACCCCAACCACCTCAATCCAAGGCTTTCTGCTTCTCTCTGAAAGAAGGTGCAGCAAAGGAAGAATGAATGTATATCTTGGGATGGACCAGTCGGTTGAGGAAGGCTAGAAAGAACACATGAATAAGACAGGGAAGGAGCCACAGAGAGTATTCACAGAAAGTCTCAACAGGGTGGAATCTTTATCCTAGATTCAGCCGATGGGGTGATGCTGGGGCCCTGGGGTACAGGGAGCGTAAGGTGCAGCATCTGCCAGAAACTGCTTCCTGCCTCCCTCAACAGGCATGCCTGCAACTGAGCATGGGGAAGTACTGCAACATTAAGAATAAAGAGTGGTTGAGATGGGGGTGTATAATCTTCTCCCAGGAGCAAAAGAGAATGCCACTGAATCTGATGCTAGCTCCCTCCCCTTCGACTGGACAACAACAGATCCCTGGACAACAGATCACTCCAGATGGAACACTGGCTGCAAAGGCCTTTCTATCCTAGACCTGCCTTTGTGGCTTCCCAACTGTGTGCCATGGAAACAGGGTACCTCTCTGAGATGTGTGTGTGGGGCGCTCACGGTCTCTTAGCATTCTGAGGTCTTGTCCATGTCTTCGACAGAACAAGACGAAAGGTGCCCACAGCTGCAAGGATGTGAGGGTGAGAAAGCCTCTCTTGCTATAGCACCTTTAATAATTAATGCTCGACCTGTGGGCCCCATTCCCAAATCATTTAATCATTCCAGAGGCCAGACAACACATTTCCTTCATTCATTTGGGGTTCATTATTCAGTGACCAGGGAACTATTATCAAGTCATTAAGGGCCCCTGGACATTCATCTTCTGACAAGCTCCAACAAAAGACCACACAACCAGATCCAAAACCAGCTTGGATTCCTTTATGAATGCATACGCACACCAAGGCTTTCATGCGGGGAGGGGGTTTAATTTCTATACCATACAGTAATAGTTGCCAGTCAAGAAACAGAATGAGTGGTTGAGGAAGATTCAGAGCTGCTTTTAGAGAGGGAGGGCATGCATGTTTGTTCTGACAGCAATAGATGAAGTTTCTCAAGAGCCCTGCTCTGACTCTTCCGTGGAGCTGGTTCCCCAGCCACCGGTGAACCACTGGGACTCTTGAAAAGTTGAAGTCCGGCTAATTCCGCTCTGCTATTCTTAGTAGGCCTCCTGTTATCCTAGATGAGAATTCGTGATAAAAGCCTGCCCGGTCATCTATTTTCTCTCCTGCTTTGATTTAATCCTCACATCAGCTCCACGAGGTGGGTATTATACCCCCTTTTCTACACATGCAGAGATTAGTCTCTGATTGGCTGGTCAAGTGGTAACAATGGTTCAAATTCAGGTTGGCTGAGCTGGGGCCAAGTTCTTAACCACCAAGTCAGTTGTTGTTGTTTAATCTTTTTTTTCTTTTTTTTTTTTATTTGAGAGAGAGCCAGAGTGAGCAAGTGAGTATGAGATTGGGGGAGAGGGGCAGAGGGAGAGACAGAGAGAGGGAGAGGGATAGGGAGAGAGAGAGAGAAAAAGAGAGAGAGAGAGAGAGAGAAATCCCAAGAAGGTTCCATGCTCAGCATGGAGCCCAACACAGGGCTTGATCCCACAACTGAGAAATCATAACCTCAGCTAAAATCAAGAGTCTAAGCCACCCAGGCGCCCCTGCTGTTTTTTTTGTTTTTGTTTTTGTTTTTTGTTTTTTTTTTGCTTTTTAAACCACAGAACACAGTAAATAATTACTTTGGGAGATGATACAGGCATAAAGTATGAATGGATTCCAAAAGGATTTGGATGAACTTGTAAATCACAGAGATATGAATAAAACTTATAAAGACATCCAACCTTCATGGAAAGTAACATCAGGGAAACTACTAGACCCTCCCTTGTCAGGTCTCTGGAGCCTTTATCAGTGGGAAATAACATTCTGTGCTAAGTTAGAAACTGATATGCCATACAAAGTAAGTGCTACAGGAAACCTTTTGTTAAAATGGCTATTTGACCACCGCTGTGTTTAACAGAAGAAAACTGAGTTTTTATCCAATATATAGTAATAACTGCAATGTCTTTACAAAAACTTGTTATTTTTATTTTTTTTAATGTTTATTCATTTTTTGATAGAGACAGACAGAGTGCTAGTGAGGGAGGGGCAGAGAGAGAGGGAGACACAGAATCTGAAGCAGGCTCCAGGCCCTGAGCTGTCAGCACAGAGCCCGAGGCGGGGCTTGAACTCACGACCCCGCGAGATCATGACCTGAGCTAAAGTCGCATGCTTACTGAATGAGCCACCCAGGCGCCCCTTAAAAAAACTTATTTTTAAGAGAGAACTTCATTCTAAGGCCTCTGCTATACTACTACAGCTTTGATATATGATCACTAAGACCAAACCATATATCAAGGATCTCTGGGGCACCTGGACGGCTCAGATGATTAAGCGTCTCTTGATTTCGGCTCAGGTCATGATGTCACAGTTCATGGGATTGAGCCCTGTGTCGGGCTCCACACTGACAGCACAAAGCCTGCTTGGGATTCTCTCCCTCCCTCTCTCTCTCTCTCTGCCCCTCTCTCACTCACACTCATTCTCGCTCTCTCTCTCAAAGTAAATAAATAAACTTAAAAAAAAAAATCAAGGATCTCTTCCTTCACTGGAGTAAGGGGGGGGGGGAGGAAGTACAGAAGAGAGAAGAGGAGGGGGAGGAAGATGCAGAAAAGAAGAAAGGAGAGCTATCACTTATAGAGTCCTTTTTTTTTTCCCTAAGTTTGTTTACTTATTTTGAGAGAGGAGGGAAGACTCCATGCTGTCAGCATGAAGCCCGCCTCAGGGCTTGAACTCAAGACTCAGGAGAGCATGACCTCGGCTGAAATCAAGAGTCAGACATTTAACCAATTGAGCCACCCAGGCACCCCTATAGAGCCCTTTTAATGTTCCAGATCCAGTTCTGAAAACCTGACATACAACAACCCATTTAATACCCACAATGGCCGTCTGAAGTAGAACTATTAATGTTCTTCGTCATACCGAAAAGGAAACTGAGGCACAGAGCATTCACGCATCTAGCTGCACCACCTAGTAAGTGGTGGGGCTGGGGCCAGGCCTTGAACCCAGGCGGTCTCACTCAGACCCCATGCTCTTATTCAACTTTCCCACAAATAAAGTGAATTTCTGATAAAAAAAAAAATGGAATTCTTTCTGTACACAGAGCTATTACATGTTTTCACATGTATCCCCTCTCCCTGAATGGAAGGCACTCTTAAGATAAACCTTTTCAAGTCAGGCATTAAAAAATGTATTATCATAAAATAAGACCTAAAATAACACAGACAGTAATACTCTTTTTAGGGTAAACTATAAGGCAATAACAAATATCTTTGAAGACATACTAATAGAGCGGCCAACATGCCCTCCTTTGCATATGAAGTTGATAAAATTCCACTGTTCTTAAAAGGGCCTGAAATGTGAGTTGCTTTTCTAGGGCTGGCAGTATATTTCTGCTGATTCATCCGTAGTCAGTTCCTCAGTACATCCAAGATCAATGATCATGAGTTTGCAGGATGGCTCTTCAGGATGAGGAATCTCACTGACCATTCCGGAAACTCTCCCCCAGCCATCCCAAAACACTGAAGAATTTGTTCAGCGGGTATGTGTATGTGTATGTGTATGTGTATGTGTGCGTGTGTGTGCTTGAGGAAGAAGTATATTTTAATGTTCATTTGACTTAATTCCTTTAATTGGGCTCTGACTTCAGTGGATTTCTGTTAAGATTCTCCGATAATAACCAGCACAGAGAAAAGTGTTAGCACTTGAGCCTCCCAGCACCCCGCTCCACCAACCTCACTGATGAGCTGCATGAAGCCAGACAGGCTTGTGTGCTTTCGTGCTGCAGTCTGGTGGAGGGGTGAGGAGGTTAGTGGGGGAGCTGCAGCTCTCCGGAAAGGGGAGGGTTAACAAGAGAAGAATAGTTAAGGCCAGGCACAGAACACCTCAAGTGCGCTGAGCTGGAGGGTAAAGTTTTGTGCAAGAAGAAAGAGAGGAAGAGGGAGACTTCTGAGGTGGTAAAAAAAAAAAAAAAAAGTCACCAGAGTGACAGAGAGCTAGAGGTTCACAGAAGCAGATTTCAGGATGTCGTGCTGCGGTTCATGAATGGCAATGCCTTGCGATTCTTTGAGATCATTCAGTAAAAATTTAAGTTGTTTTTCAAGGATGTGTAATGTTTCTTTTAATATGCCTCTGGACTGAAGCTGGCTTTCAGGGGCCTGACTTGATCTGGGTTAGACAACCATTAGTGCCACAAAATCATTAACAAGAACAGAAAGAGACTGGACAGAGTCATTTTCAGTTAAAGTAATTCCCAAGTTTGGAAGCACTGCCACTGAATTTTGAAAATGTGAAAACACAGCTAAAATACACTTTGTGATAAAACAGTGCAGCCTCTCTACTTATGAAAAATACTCACGACCTGATCTTCGTGGCAGATCTCATGAAAGAAACGCTCATGCTCATGAAGCAAGGTCCTGGAGTGTGAGAGGAAGCACTCGTTCACATGTGCACGGACGGAAGACAAGGGTTCCTGCTCCTCTCTCCTTTCAACAAGTCTGTACCTCTTCTCTGGAGAGCTTCATTCCCATAAAACAAAAGATCATTTCCTGTTGCTATGAATTGCCAAGTTATTTACCCCTCAGAGACGAAAAGTGTGCTCTGAGAGCGACAAAGAATAGCTCCTTAGGAATGATGTGTCTGGGTGAGGGGGAACAGCATGTTCGAGGATAGTCTAATGGGGAGTGGCCCAGTAAATAAGATCACAAACCTGTCTAGTCTGAACAAGCCTGTTTTAGTAGCCCGTTCTGCTCCACTTGTTATAAAAGACAGTGGCAGTTTTGATGATCTTTTGGGGAGCAGGGATGAGGATTAATTCATAAGGGCATCCGAGCAGTTCAATTAAATTCAAATCAGCTAAATATGTGTGGCAATTGCTAGGTAGGCTCTGTAGTGAGACCTGAGGATGAGAGCTGATGGAGAGGTGGTCCTTAGGGACTCCCACCCACCATCTATATGTAAGCTATTTAAATGTAGATTAGGATCACAAAGCTTCTTCAAGCTAACATTCCATTTTGCTTGCTCAGGAGGGATGGATAAGAGCAAACAAGTACCATCTAACACGTTGCAATGGCAATTATCAAAAAGACAAGACATCGCAAGTGTTGGTGAGGATGTAGAAAAAAAACTACACGCACATCCCATGTTCACTGCAGCCCTGTTCACAATAGCCAAGATATGGAAACAACCTAAATGCCCACTGACAAAATAATGGCTAAAGAAAATGTGATACACACACACACACACACACACACACACACACACACGCACACTGAAATATTACTCAGTCATGAGAAAGAAGGAAATAATACCATTTGTGACAACATGGATGGATCTTGAGGACATTATGCTAAGTGAAATAAGTCAGAGAAAGACAAATATGTATGATACCACTTATATGTGGAATCTAAAAATGTTGAATGCACAGAAATAGAGTAGAATGGTGGCTGCCAGTAGCTGGGGGTGGGAGAAATGGGGAGATGTAGGTCAAAGGGTACCACTTTCAGGTATAAGATAAATAAGTTCTGGGGATGTAATGTACAGAATGGTGATTATACTTAACAGTACTGTATTATATACTTGAAAGTTGCTAAGAGTAAATCTTAAATGTTCTCACCACATACACAAAAAAAGATAATTATGTGAGGTCACAGACAGACATGTTAACTGACCTTATTGTGGTAACCATTTGGCAATACATAGGTGTAGCAAACCATCATGTTGTAAATCTTAAATTCATACAATGTTATAAGTCAATTACATATAAATAATGCTGGGAAAAAATAGTAAAAAAAGAAAAAACAGAACTGCAGTAATTTCTAAGACTTTGCGTGATTTAAATCAGACATTTTTTAATATATCGGAAAGTATGAAAGGCCCACACAATTCTATACACACAAGCCAAAAGAGAATTTGGGAGGACAGCTCACACAGAGGCACAAAATAGCCATAGTTTCTTAGCACATCTCCTGTACTGCTTTCTCTCTGCTACCTTTCTGAGATGTTGCTTGTATTCAAAGGCCTGAGTTAGGCAAAATCTGAGAGTTCAAGGATTTTCGAGTAGAATGCATGGCTTGGACATGGTTCAAAGTTTCTTTTTCTTTGGGTTACACCTGAAGCAGCACGTATAGTGTGCAAAGGGGTCTTGCACCCACTCAAGGGGTGATTATGGCTCCACTGCCTTTTACACCCGCCACCACATCAGTTTTCAGAAACAGTATCGCCACTTGGGGCAACCGTTCCCTATGGAATGAACCATACCACCCACTCTAAGGTGTGAGTTTCAGGTCTTGAAATCCCTTCTGTGCTAAGACTTCAGAACTCCCCTTACCTGGGGAGGAAGGGCCTAGAGGTTTTCCACTCATCTTCTTAGGATGCTCTGTGGGTAGATCCGGCCTTGGCCTACCAAACCTACTCTCATCACCCCTCTCTTACCTGCTCCCTTTTCTACCCTTTGCAGTTGGTCATCTAATCTCATCTTCTATTTTCAGTCAACTTCTCTTCTCCCCACAATCTGGAGGCAAATCAAGCCCCCACACCAACTAAAGCCTAACTTTCTGTAAAAAATGAAGCTTACATAAAAAAGCTATTCCATATCTTTTTTATAGGCGACTTTTTTCTTCTGTAAGGTTCTGCTAAGCACAGAAGAGTATCTTTTGTGGAGTACCTCAAAGAACACGATGCTGTTGCATGTTGATGGAGGCCGTAGGGGGAGGGTAGGACAATGAGTAAATGTATTGACATAATTCTCTCCTTGAAAGGTAGCAGTACAAACTGGGAAAGAGATTCACGATGGGAAATTATCTGGGGGCTTGGTTTGCCTCCACAGAAATGTTTTACTGGTGTATCTGTTCTCACATCTCATAGGATGCGGCTCCTATTCTGGGGAGATGTAAAAGGTAACTGAATTGGGATGGTGGATGTGTCAGAGGCAAAGGGAATGGGAACAGGGAGGGACCACAGCTCAGAGCAGGTCAGGGAAAAGAAGAAACTGGAACTCAGAGCTCCATGAGGAACAATGAGTGCAAGAATAAGAGTTGGTGTTGGGGAGAGGGAAGAGCCAGGGGAAGGGGGGAAAGGGCAATGAAGAGAAGGGAGGTGAGCCCAAACATGGGCCTCCTCAAGGATCCATGGCCTTCAACCAACTTGCTAAAAAGGAAAAACCAGGTCATGTCTGAAGGTCCCTTCACAATTCAGTTGGTGAAATGAAACATGGTGGTTTCTATCAGATCAGAGGAAATGCTTTCTATCAGATCAGAGCAACACCTCACGGCAGAAGATTCTGGAGTCCTGAAGTGATTCTCTTCCTCTGGGCCATGCCCCGTACCTACATACAGCTGAGCACTGTAAACTAGAGAACAGGACAGAGCCATATTTTATTCCTCACAGCCCTGTCTTAAAAAGGTTTCTATTTGCACAATACCATGTTGCTAAGCCTCAGAATGCAGTCACTGCTTCAGAACTTAAAAACCTTGCATCCTGCAAACCACTTAAGAGGAAGAGCCTCTATTGGTATATAATTCCACCTACCACTTTCGCTCCCTCACTGAGAAACCTGCAGATAAGATGTGCTATAATGAAGGCCATATTTAATCATTCCTCAAATGTACCCGGAACCTGCCCACATCACCACCTGCACTGACACCTCTCTCGTCCAGACCACCATCCTCTCTTGCCTGACCCAGCCTCTAACCATCACTTGCTTCCTTGCTTCTTGCCTTGTACAGTCTATTCCCTACACGGCGGCCAGAATAAGTCTTTAGATTAAAAAATAAAGTCAGACTACATCGCTTCCTAACTCCCTAAACCCTCTCCTGGCTTCTATTACATTCAGGATAGAATCTGGCGGCACCTGGGTGGCTCAATCGGTAAAGCATCTGACTCTTGATTTGAGCTCAGGTCATGATCTCACAGTTCATGAGATCGAGTCCTGCGTCAGGCTCCATGCTGGGTGTGGAGTCTTCTTAAGATTCTCTCTCTCCCTCTCTCTTTGTCCCACCCCACCCTCCCCCTCAAAAAAAAAAAAAAAAAAAGAATATCTGGGGTCAATACCTGAAGTTGCTGCCTCTCTGAGTTTATCACCCACCACACTCCTGGCATGAGGGCCTTAGGCTTTTCCCTGGAATCCACCAGGAGGCTCCCTCTCAGAGATTTGGCCCTGTTGTTCCTCTGTCTAAAACACTCTGTTCCTGGGTATTCTCGTGGCTTTTGCTCCCTTACTTCAGGTCTCTTCTCAAAAAGGTCAACAACTCAGATGGACCTTCTCTGACCTATGCATTTAAAATAGCCACCCATCACTCTCTCTCCCTTTATTTATTTATTTTTTTGCATTGCACATATCCCCATCTGACAGTTTATTACACATCTCTCTGCTTATTGCCTGTGTCACTCCATACGACATGAGCCAAATGAGGACAATAATCATCTCACTACATGTAAGTTTCCAAGTAAAAGCCAGGTTATAGCAGTTGCTCAATAAATATTTCTAAAATGAATAATTGTGATTTTCAGAGTTCCATCGGAGCTAAAAGCATATTGTTTTTCATTTTAACACTTGGCAATTCAGCAATTGCATTAAGAGAAACAGCCAAGGAACAAAGGAGGAAAGGTTCGGTCAAAACTCAAGGTCTCAACGCTTTTATTTATTTTACTTTTTTTAATGTTTACTTATTTACTTTTGAGAGAGACAGAGAGAGAGCATGAGTGCAGAAAGGGCAGAGAGAGAGAGAAAGAGAGAATCCTAAGCAGGCTCTGGGCCATCAGCACGGAGCCTGATGCAGGGCTCAAACTGATAACCCATGAGATCACGACCTGAGCTGAAGCCAAGAGTCAGATGCTTAACTGACTAAGCCACCCAGGTGCCCCAAGATCTAAAAACTTTAAAGGAAGTATTTCTTGAGTGAAAAAAGGCAACCAGAAGTTAAAGACTAATGAAAAATACTGTATTAAAAAAGCAGACATAATAAATGCCAAAATGATGGGTGCAACATTAAAAATAAAATCCTATTTCATATGTAATTTGATAATATCTTCTTTGGTTATAGATCAAAACCAACAGTGACATTTATACACTGAAGCATGGGTTCATGTAGCTAGAAGGGAATTTAAATACAATTTAGCTTGTTGTGAATATGGTTTTCAAAATGGAAATGAAACATCACCTAAATAGAGATTTGTACCAGTTTGGCTTTGTTTCAGAATTTGAAAAATTCATTATTCTTACAGACTGCTATTTTAGCACTTTGCTTTTTCATCTCACCCTTAATCTTTTGACTTCCAGTTTTTGTTGTTTTTTTTTTTAAGTAGGTTTCACACCCAGCAAGGAGTCCAACATGGAGTCCAATGCGGGACCTGAGCCCATGACTCTGAGATCAAGACCTGAGCTGAGATCAAGAGCTGGATGCCTGACTGACTGAGCAACCCATGAGCCCCTTGACTTCCATTCTTAATAGTCATACACATAGCTTTTGAAATATATTAAAAAAAAAATTTTTTTTCAACGTTTATTTATTTTTGGGACAGAGAGAGACAGAGCATGAACGGGGGAGGGGCAGAGAGAGAGGGAGACACAGAATCGGAAACAGGCTCCAGGCCCTGAGCCATCAGCCCAGAGCCCGACGCGGGGCTTGAACTCACGGACGGCGAGATCGTGACCTGGCTGAAGTCGGACGCTTAACCGACTGCGCCACCCAGGCACCCCTATTTTAAATGACAATGTAAATAAGCACTGACATTTTATTTGTTTTTAATTAAATTGTTTATTATTATTTTTGAGAGAGAGACAGAGAGAGACAGAAAATCCCAAGCAGGCCCTGTGCTGTCAGTGCAGAGCCTGATACGGGGCTCAAATCCACATACTGTGAGATTGTGACCTGAGCTGAAATCAAGAGTCAGACACTCAACTGACTGAGCCATGCAGGAGCCCCTGCATTACAACTTAAGCATGGACTATTACTTTTAAGGAAGTGAACTGCACACATTGTGTCCCAGGCAGGCTTCCTCCCTCTCTATCAATTTCTCTCCCCAGCAATGGCCCAGAACTTCTATCTAAGAAATTTTAATTATGCAACCTTTTAAAAACAATCAAAGACCAGTTTTAAAATGTATTGTTAATTATGTTAGCAGAATATTATTTATGTATTTAACATCACAACTACGAGATTTTATCTCTGTTATCCTTTAGAATTTGACTTTCTATAAGTTTTCACTTTCTCTTGCCCTTTTAAAATCTGTCTGAACCAACACAGTATAGCTATGTAAGTGAATAAACAAAATTGTACCCTGAAAGTGGCCAGCCTACAGTACAGCAGTTTTTGCCAAAGTCAGCAACCTGGGAAATTAAACATTCTCTTTTTGCCTAAATTTCATTGCAAACTATCTTCTATCATACATTTCATTATTCCTTTGAAGCAACAGAACCCATGTGCTTCCCCCACTACTTCTAATAAAACTTTAAAACAAAAAGTCAGCAACGTGAATGTCACACTGACTAGCAGCCGCACCGACGCAAGCATCACTGGATAATAAATAGAAAACCAGCCAGCCAAGATGGAAGGCGGGATAGTAACCCACACACTTCCAGCTTTCTCACCTTCTAGCTTGCGGGGATGCTTTGAAGCTACAGAAGATATTCGTGATTCTTGTTTCTAATTTTTTAGAAGGGAAAAAAAATGATCTCACAAAGCAATCAACACCTTGGTCAACTTTGAACCATAAAGCTGGCAGCTGTGGAACACTACCACCTACCCTCATTTTTCTTTAAAAAAAAAAAATCATCAACACAGTGTCATTTGTAATCTTTTCAAGGATCCCCAAGGCTTAAGAGAAACCTAGACCATAGACTTGTGTGACCACAGTCTGGGGAGCAGGCAAAGTAGAACTTTTGAACATCAGTGCACTGAATACATCCAGAGGGATGGCCTAAGTTCAACCCACTAACTCCCAAGACAGAGAAAGAAGCTCCCAGGTCACCTGGGGGCAGTTACTCCACCGCAGAATCCAAACAAACCAGGACCCCAGCCACCAAGTCAACAGCTCCTCCATAAACTGGGTTTACCAGGCTACAGCCAATTGTTTTGTTCGTTTAGTAAAACCTTATGCAGTACGTAGCCCACTATCCTCTCGGAGAGAAGTATGACCTGCAAAGAATTACTTATAGTAGAAAATTCGGGAAGAACTGAGAGATTGAGCCTCAAGTCACAAAGGATGAGGCTGGCTCAACTTGGAAGCTGGTAATCCGTCAGTGCTCACCTCATCCTGTGCTCATTGCTCTTCTTTACACTTTGAAATGAAGAGGAAGATGAGTCCCATTCTCTACAAACTTAACATAGTTATTTCCCACCTTTCAACTGATTCTCACATTTTAAGCAAAAGGTTGGGTGCAGGCCTGAAAACAGGATGAAACCGTACTGCTTAACCCGTGAACTGGGAGTTGGCCAATTTAGCTCTTTTTTCAGAGCACTGAAGTGGTTTGGGGCACCGTAAGGGCTCACGATGGCAGAGCAGGTACTGAGAGGCAGGGGACCAAACTCTGCCATCAGTAACCATTCCTAATGTTACCTCTAAAAGTGAACAGAAGGGCTATGCATGCTAATATTTTCCAGTGGCAACAGGTATATGAAACTACAGAACTTTCTTTGAAAAAGCCAGCATCTTCACTACATTGCTTTTCATATGTTGTAAAAGCTACATGGGCAGTGATTTTAAGAAAAGACTTAAAGATAAGGCAGCATGGCATAGTGGTTAAACATACAGGTTTGGGGACTTAACTGATATGTTCCTATTAGAACCTACCTCATAAGGTATTATGAGGATTAAATGAATTAATAAATAACAAAACACTTGAAGTAATGCCTGGCACATAAAAAGTACTCAATAAATACATAAACTTCTCTAAGAAAGTTTTCTAGATTATTCCTTTTCATAAATAGTACATTCATCTTTATAAAAGTAAGGTTCAGCACAGTGCGTTTTGAAAAACAAAACCATTTATTTAATTAAAAAAAAAAACAACTTCCTGTAGAAAGACATGTGGGATATTTGGAAACCATAACAGAAGCACAAAGACCCACTGGTAATCAGCACTACCCAGAGATAATCATTATTCACCTTTCCCGGTCAACACCTAGAGGCTTTCTTTTCAGTCCATGCACACATATATTGAATACATGTTGTCATTTGATGTATGGAGTCACCCTCTATGTACGAGTCTCATATCCAGCTTTTTCCATTTAACATCAGAGTATTTAATAGAATGAACAAATAGAAATATCCAAATAAGGAAATGCAGCATTAACTATGTTAAACTCTTTTATCTTTATATCCCCAAAGTCTAGAGTTTGGGATTAATTATTTGATACAATTAGGTTTTCATTGGTTTCAAGGAACTACAGAGCCAGACAGAGCCAGACATGTGGATGAGTTCCAAGCCTCTAAAGCAGAGGTGCTCTTGACCTTTCTTTGGCTCCAATATAAGTTCTCCAGACCCCTGTCAACAGGAGTCAGCTCAGGAGCATAGTATAACATGAGTGGGTATTTTCCTCCCAGTATTTAGTGCTTCTTTTTGCCAACAAGAACAAAAAGAAATTCAGTGTAAAACATGGCCATAACGGCCGTGTGCCTTCATCAGAACCCTATAGTTCACTGTCATGGGATGATTCATGGTGGTCAAGTCTGCACTGAGAGCCATGGGCCAGATGACTGCCATCAGTGCACAGGGTGCAGGCCAGGGCCAAGGGGCCTCCCATCTAACAGGGCGCAATAAATCAGTGCTTGAGGAATGGACAGTCCAGCTGAGAAAGGATGACGTAGGTGACCTAAGGCTTTGTTCTTCCATTAGATTGAAAGTTTCTAGAACAGAGGAACTGTATCTTGTACATTAAAAAAAATTCCTTACTATGCCTGAGTGCCTTCCTTGCTTCCTCTTTCAAAGCACACATTTGTGCCCTGAAGTTCTTAAGTCAAATACTGCTGTGTTCCTGACCAGACTCCAAGTTAACATATTACCTGTGTACACTTAGGCAAGTTACTCAATTTCTTATTGGCCTCCACTCCCCCACCTATAAGTGGGTGTGACAGCCCCCCATAAGCTATCTTTATTATTAACAGCTGGCCATTATTTTTTTGATGTTTATTCAATTTTGAAAGAGCATGAATGGGGGAGGGGCGGGGGGGCGTACAGAGGATCTGAACCAAGTTCTGCGCCGACAACAGCGAGCCCAATGCGGGGCTTGAACTCACGAATCTTGAGATCAAGACCTGAGCTGAAGTCGGATGCTCAACTGACTGAGTCACCCAGGGGCCTCATAATATCCATCCATTATGATCCAACAACTTACATGTTAGGCACTTGGTTACGTGAGGCAAGAGTGGTGTGTGATTAAATTACAAGCATTATCTTGAAGGAACTCAGTCAATGATCATAAAAGACTTAACGATTTACTGAATAGTGGCTAGATTTTTTTCTAAGAAGGAAACATCTTTATTTTCCCATAACATTTTATTCTTCTCTCTAAAGACCCCTAAAGCAGTCTATATTTATTTTTCCATTGTCCACGGTATTCATGGACGTGTCGTGCCAACAGACACTCAATGTAGCACTCATTACAGGCTTTCAAGTCTCTGTTTCTTGCTGAACTATTTCCTGCGCATAAATGGTGTCTTTTCTAAAATAGGGTAAACTCTTTGTGGGCAAGTTACCTGATTCTGCTTCTATTCCATCCACCACCCACCAGCTCACGGGTCCTGTTCATAAACACTGATTCAACTGGCACTATTCTAACCTCGTAACTGGCCAATCAACAACCACTGATTGAGGATTATTGCTTTAGGAGTTACTTAATAGGATGAAGCAATTTTCCTCACCGTTTGGAATGCTGTTATCAGAAACACAATTAAACTGTGACACCAATTTATGATCACAAACTACTCAACTAGAAATATTTTTTTTTAATTTTTTTTTTTGATGTTTATTTATTTTTGAGACAAAGACAGAGTGTGAGCAGGGGGAGGGGCAGCGAGAGAGAGGAAGACACAGAATCTGAAACAGGCTCCAGGCTCTGAGCTGTCAGCACACAGTCTGATACGGGACTCAAACCCACAAACCCTGAGATCATGACCTGAGTTGGAGTCGGATGCTTAACCTACTGAACCACCCAGGCGCCCCTCAACTAGAAATATTTAACAGCTGAACTCTTAGGAAGAATGGGTGGGTGAGTGAATGGTAGACCTAATCTTGCTCTGTTCCAGGGGGATGGACATTGCTACCTCCCACTGTGTCCCAATCCTCCCCTCTAAGATTGGGGCAAAGACATAGGGCTTATCTGTAGCAACAAGTTCCTTCATGCTTCTGAGAGTAACTATTGCCATGTTTTTGTATTTCTTATTTCATCCCATGTGAAGAATTTACGTGTGACATGTGATGTATGTAGAATCTACTCTGGAGATACCACAAGTGTGCAGTAATAAATAACAGAGTCATGCTCTGATTCCTACATGGGACAAACACCATATCATCAAATTCTGTCTCAGCTGGTTTGATGGTGTTTTAACGATAACACAGTCTTTAAAAAAAAAAAAGGATAGTATAGTCTTAACATGTATGCGAGGCGATATTCTGGCAGTAGTGTTTCAGGATCTATAATTATTAAAACTGAAGTGAGGCTAACCGCTTCGACAGCTTAAGGAATTAGCATCAAATCTACTAGACTTTCTGTCCATTGTTTTCTAAATTCTCAGCCAATTGTCTGATCTCTGACATAATTATGATTCCTGTGTCAGTTTCTCAGTGTTTTGGAAAAAATTACAGTGTAAAATTTCTAAATATCTAAAACATCTGTCCTGATGTGAGATTCTCTAAAGTTATTTCCTCACCGGGTTGGTAAAGCTTCCCAGTCTCCCCTCAACACACCTGATGCACAATGTACCTGTGAGCCTTTTCACTGTCTCTCAGTCTCTCACTCCTGCCCTCCCTCTGTTTTTTTGTCTGTTACTCATCTTTTAAGACTCAGCTGAGATCTTCATCGTTCTCTTTAAAGTGTCTTCTACTCCTGGGATAACAGGCCTTTTTGCAGGATCATCATATGATACTGACATTTTTTTTTTTTTTTTTCTGTTGAGATGCCCATCTGTTGCATCGTATCAGTTCCTAAAAGGCAGGGACCACATTTATCTAATAGTCTCAGTGCCTAGCACAGCACCAAAGTCAGTAAGTGCTTAGTAGACAGAAAGAATTGCTAGCTGACAAGCGCCCATGATCAGACTCCAACTGTTTACCCGGGCAAACAAGTCTATTAGGCTAATCCCTGTTGCCCCGGGGCTTTCTCCTATGGGATAGATGTCACATTGTCCTGAAATCACAACTGTAGGTCTTCAGAAGATGGAAACATAAAATTCTATTTATCAAAATACTAAGTGGTATTGAATGATACACGTTGACCATAAAAGATTCAAAGTACACACAGAAAAATACAAAGAAGAAATTAAGAATCACCTGAGACTTCACAATAGACTTGCCATTGTTAATGTTTTGGTGAACAGACTTCCCAAATACATTTTTAAATACACCCGCACAAAATTTTATGTAGATTTTAAACAAATAAATTCTATAAACAAGATATGCTATGATACTATGTAAAACCGTTTACTGTTTTCATTTATTAACATGTTGTAGATCTTTTCTCATCTCCATAAGTACAGAGCCTTGATCTTTAATAGCTGTATCTGATATATGTTTCATCAGTGGGAAAAACCCTGAAGCATACAGGTTTGTATGCTCGTCCAATTACCTGTTTATGACAAATTCCTAAGAGTAGGACTGCTGGGGCAAAGGGCATGCTCATTTACATTATATATATATATATATATATATATATATATATATATATATGTATGTATATATATATATATATACACACACACATACATATGTACATACATATGTACATACATACATATGTCTACATACATATACATATATACATACATACATAATTATTTGGTGCTCCCTCAAAATTCCCAGTTATAGTGTGAGACAGATGCCTGTTCCTGCCAATCTGAGTGATGAAAAAGGTCTTGTTCTGTTTACTTTGGTGTCATTTATTTGATTTCTAAGAAGCTGAGTATCTTTCTGCACGTTTATTAGCCTTTTGTATATATTTTTTAATTGCCTGGTCACAAATGCTGTCCATTTAAAAAAATTTTTTTAATGTTTATTTATATTTTGAGAGAAAGAGAGAGAGAGAGACTTGGGGGAGGGCAGAGAGAGAGGGAGACACAGAATCTGAAGCAGGCTCCAGGCTCTGAGCTGTCAGCACAGAACCCCACGCGGGGCTCGAACTCATGAGCCGCGAGATCATGACCTGAGCTGAAGTCAGATGCTCAACTGACTGAGCCACCCAGGCACCCCAATGTTGTCCATTTTTCAATTGAACTGTTCATTCTTTCCTTATAGATTTAAGAGTCTTTTTATATTAATCATATTAACCTTATCTATGTTATGAATATTAATGTCACTCCATCTGACATTTGTCTCTTAACTTAGTTAAGGGTGGTTTGTTTGTTGCTGTGCAGAGAATTTTATGCAGTTAAATTTATCAACTTTTTTTATGGCATTGGATTTTGTGGCATTACAAACCTAAGACTATAAAAACACTCACTGGTATTTTTTTCCCATCCATATTTTTTATAGTATTTTTACGGTTTCGTACTTTACAGTTCAGTCTTTAGATTCATCTAAAAAGCTCTAATATGGAGAAAGGAGTTAAGGAATTCAATTTTTAATATTAGACTTATAAATAACGAAGTATTTTTGAAGAACAGAATGTGAATTAAAATAGTATCTAATTTGTACATCTTTACATTTCAGTTAGTTATGGATGCACTTATTCAATTACAATCACCGAGGGCATCAACTGTGTCTGTTGGCTCTTGGCCTCTCTACAGTGCTTCACAAAGAAATGTTCTTTTTCTATAAACATCCTCACTGTGCATGATAAACCCAAGAGTAGGAAAATGCTGTACTCTACTGCACACACTTGTGCACTCACACACACACAGATTTATGTTTGTTAACTTTTTTCTTTTTCTTTTTTTTAATGTTTATTTTTGTTTTTGAGAGAGAGAGAGAGAGAGAGAGAGAGAGAGAGAAAGAGAGAATGCAAGCAGGGCAGGGGAAAAGAGAGAGGGAGACACAGACTAAAAAGCAGGCTCCAGGCTCTGAGCTGTCAGCGCAGAGCCCAATGTGGGGCTCAAACCCACAACTGTGAGATCATGACTAGAGCTGAAGTCAGATGCTTAACTGATTGAGCCACCCAGGAGCCCCTAACTTCTTTTTTTCTTTAAACAAAGTTATTTGTTTTATTTATTTTGAGAGAGAGAGAGAGAATGCAAGAGTGGGGGAGGGTGGGGGAGAGAGAGAGAGAAAGAGCGAGAGAGAGAGAAAGAGAGAGGGAGAGAAAGTGTTCCAAGTAGGCTCTGCACCATCAGCAGAGAGCCGGAGATGGGGCTCAAACCCACAAACCTTGAGATCATGACCTGAGCTGAAATCAAGAGTTGGAGGCTTAAGTGGCTGAGCCACCCAGGCTCCTTTATGTGTTAACTTCTATGAAGGGACTAGTTTTTTACACCACGCTTTCATAGAAATAGGGCATAATATTATATTCACCACTCAAATCATATACTTTAATCTTCTGATTTAAAGACATACACCTGGTCACACACATGCACATCTTATACAGAACAGAAGCTGATCTAGGACAAAACAGAAAAAGCACAAATTACAGGAATACAAATATTTTAAAATACAAAATAGGGGCACCTGGGTGGCTCAGTTGGTTAAATATCCAACTGTGGCTCAGGTCATGATCTCCTAGTTAGTGAGTGCTGACAGCTCAGAGCCTGGAGCCTGCTTCAGATTCTGTGTCTCCCTCTCTCTCTGCCCCATCCCCAACTCCTGCTCTCTCTCTCTCCCTCTCAAAATAAATAAACATTAAAAATTTTTTTAATTAAGAAAATAGAAAATAAAAAGATAAGTATTATGTGGATAACTGATAAACTTTTAAAAATTGGAGAATTACACATCTGTAATCAATGGGTTATGCTTCCCCAACCCGCCAGCATAATTATGGGAAACTAAGGCTGCTAATACGGTGATGATATTAATGAATGGCACTCACCCAGTGCGTATGATGTGGCAAGTTCTATTCTTAGGGCTTTACATACACTGATACATTAAGTCTCACAAAAGTCCTCTGAAGACAGCTTAAGTACTAGTTCTCCCCCTATTATACAGATGGGGAAACTAAGGCAAGGAGAGTGATTTGCCAAGTTACACGTTAGTGAGTGGCTTAGCCAGGATTTGAAACCACTTTGCCAGATCTCAGGCCCATGCATTCAGCACCACAGTGAATTTCAGGGCTACTGATAATAGCCCTAAATACAACAATAGAGTCTTCAGACCTTCTCGATTAAAAGCTCAGGCCAAGTAAGCTCAAGCAGCCAGTTACCAATGACTCCTGAGCAGAGGCTGGTTTAGATTTAATAGCAAAGACACATCTTACTCCCAAGAGGGGGCTCTCCCTTAGAGTCAAGAGTCTACATCCTCAGTTCTAGCCACAGTCCTGCTTCCTCAGTTAAGTGAACTGGCATGGCTTTTGGCTTCATTTTCCTTTTGTATCAAATGGAGATAACAATAGAAACTGTAAAACATGAATATCATAGTTGTGCTTTTCATATAATAACTCAGGGGCAAAAGAAACAGCCACACTTCAGGCTCCGGGTGCAGACGGAAGGTGCTGTGCTGGTCTCTGGAGAGGAGAGCCAGGTCCTAAACGAGGTCTAATCATGAGAGAGGTGCTGTCAGGAGGGCGGTTCCAGGCAGGTGCTTATGGCAAAACACATCCTTTCTGCCACATTAGCCAGGATTCTGGGAAGAAGCCATTGTTTTGAATTTCTGAATTCTGTGATGTCACTCAGGAGAAAATAACTCAGAGGAGACGTGCTATGGGTAAAAGAAACCCTCCCACCTTCTCTCTTGCTGCTGAGTCACTTTATGAGAATTTCCCCCAGCAAAGAACAAGCGTTGCCTGGGGCTCCAGTCCTCTGTGCCTTTCACTGGAAGGTACCAGAAGCATCTCCACTGCCTTCTCCAGGACCAAGTTCTTTCTTTCTTCTTCTCCTTTTTTTTAAGTTTATGTATTTATTTTCAGAGAGATAGAGCACAAGCAGAGGGAGAGAGAGAGAGACAGAGACAGAAACAAAGGATCTGAAGCAGGTTCTGCACTGACAGCAGAGAACGTTCTTATTTTCTGCCTGAGGAAGGGCTCCAGGCAGCTGCACAGAAGACCAGGCACCCAGAGGGCCAAGAGAGCAACTGAAGGAAACCCTCTAGACATAAAACTGGAGGGACGCCACCAAGGGCTCAGCAAGCATGCCCCTGCCACCAGTGTCTGTGAACTCAGAGGCTCCCTCGTCTTGCAGTCAGGCTGCCCTGAAGCAGTAAGTGGCAAATGGCCCCACTTTTCACTTCTCTCTCCCTATATATAACATTAACAGGTTCCTGATATCAATGGCAAGGGAAGGAAAAATACACTTGGATTTTTCTTTTTTTAAATGTAGAAACAAGAGTATTTCTTGACTTTGTTACAGGAAATTCTTCCAAAGAGAAATTCAGACTGACTCTACCTCAGCTAGATTAAATTCTGCACCATGGAACATTCTGGCAGTGTTTATTTTGAGGTGGCTGAGGGGCAAGAATGAAGAGGTGGGGCAAATCTATTCATATTTGTAATTGATGCTTGAGTGTTAATTAGGCAGCAGACAATGTTCTAAGCGCTTTCCAGTGAAGTTTATCTGACCCTCCATGCAACTCCAAGTGCTAGATTCCATTATTATCCCCCTCCCCCGCAACACAGAGGAGAAAATGCGGGCACTAATGAGGTTAAGTTACTTGCCAAAGGCAACACAAGAAGGGGGGAACTTGGAACAAGCTCCCGCTAGTGCGCGAACTCACAACCACTGCTACGAGTGCTGACAGTTAAGGCTGTCTCGTGTCAAAGAGGCAAGAACCTGTCAGAATGGCCCAGCAACTGTCTAAAAGAAGGAAATGAAACTAAGCCACTTTGAGCACCTCCTCTGAGTCAGGTGCCGGGCTAAGCACTCGTACTTTGGAAGAGTGTGGTGAAAACTCCTGGCCAAGGTGGGCTGGCTTCTATAATTCCATGAGCTCCATGTGCACTTGAAGCCATTGCGACCTTTCTGAGGCTCAGCTCAAAACACCGTGGGGTCTTCAAAGACAATATTCAGGGCCAAGTTCCTCATTCATCTTGACTTACATTTTCATTCAGAGTATGACCCAGCTCTAGTACAAACCCATCAAACCGTTCTCCTGCTCTTAAGGTTCTTTATCAACTTAATGAAAACCAAAAAAAAAAAAAGGGGGGGGGGCGGGGCAGATTTCCTCTCTGACCTTTGGGAAATAACTTCAGAAGTCAACAGAAGCTTCCCTAGGCCAGCAAAAGAAGTTACTTGAGAGGGAGCTAAATTAAAGACTACCACTAATTAGTGCAGAGAGATGAGCAAGTTAGAGACTTTGCTCTTCCTCATCTCCCAAGCTGCTTCCCTGTCTCTGCCTTCTCAGCTGTCCTGTGTACCCCAACAGCCTGCTCCCCTAGAGTGCACGTCCCGCCTATGGAGAGTCGAAGCAGAAAATGAGGCTGCTGTCTCAGCCTAACTAACTCCTTTTCTCTTGGATTCCAGAATAAGTAAACCCCAAAGCCGAAACTGGGAAGGAAAGGGAGCCCTAAATACCAACCCTACCTTTCAGTGACTTAAATTAGCACCACCAAATAGAAAGACAATGCAAGTTTCGGACATACTTTAAATATTTCTAGTAGCCACATTAAATGAGCAAAATGAAACTGATGAAATTAATTTGAGTAATATAATTTATTTAACCCAACATATACAAAATATCACTTCAACATGCAATTAATAAGAAATTATTAATGGGCTATTTTATACTCTTTTTTTAAAATGTTTCTTTATTTTTGGGGAGAGAGAGAGACAGAGTATGAGCAGGGGAGGGGCAGAGAGAGAGGGAGACACAGAATCCAAAACTATCAGCATACAGCCAGACTCGAGACTCAAACTCACAAGCCATGAAATCATGTCCTGAGCTGGAGTCGGAGCTTAATCAGCTGAGCCACCAGGCACCCCTCTTTTTTATACTAAGTCCTTAGAATCCTGTATGTATTTTATGCTCATAGTAGATCTTAATTAGAACTAGGCATATTTTTCCATGCTTAACAGACAGAGGTGGCCTGTGGCTACTATACTGGATGGGACACAGGTAGCATTATTCTGTTACTGTCTCATAAACACAGATTACTTTTAATTAATCTTCACTTCATGCCATTGGAAATTACTGCAGAAAGAGTGAACTACTACTCTGCCTTCAACTGCTTGAATTTCTGAATGAATGTGATATATTCTCTTATTTGATCTTCACCATAGCCTGTGAGGTTGGCCCTTACAGTATTTTAGATGGGTAGCAGATTAGATAACACCATCTCTCTCTCTCTCTCTCTCTCTCTCTCTCTCTCTCTCACACACACACACACACACACACACACACACACACACACACACATACAATCCTGTTAGATGTTCCCAATTTACACAGTTGAGGATCAGAACTTAATTGAAGTTACACAGCAATACAGAGCCTAGAAGAAACCAAGTAGCCAAAATCTTGCCTTACTGCTTCCCTTTTACACTCAATCTTACATTGCTATTCCGGGAGAATTTATTGCAATAGTCCAAACACCTCCACTTAAGGGAATATTTATAAACTTCAGACTCTCTTGGTCCTTAAGCCAAACTCGGCCACCTAGTCATGTGGGGGAGCTGGGTGCAGGCAGGGCTCAACCTGATCCCCAAACAATCTCTTTGCCTCCAGCTCCTGGCATTGTGGGAAACCCTGTTCCTCTCAAGACCATACAGTCCCTGCCTTCAGGGGGCTAACCAGCTCATAAGACAGATGACACATGTACATAAATAATGAGATGAGACATATAAAGAAATAAACCAAATACATAAGTATGTAAAAAGCTATTCTGATTGGCAGGAAAGAGATACTTTCTGAAGGTTTTAGAAAAGCTTCATGCAAGTTTGGGTAAAGTTTGAAGAAGAGCAGGATTTAAAAAGATGAAGGCAGGAGAAAAGGCCCACGCCAAGAAGAGGTCATGGCTCACCAGAGGGCCCGGGAGACGGAAGGCGTGTTTGAGGTCACAGGGCAAGTTGTCCAGTCTGGCTGAAGAACAGGGAACACGAAGGGACAGAGTATGACACAAGGCTGCCAAGGTGGGTATGAGCCATCTGAGAAGGTCTTGTATGTTCACTAAGGATTTGGGATTTTACTGGCTAAGAATGAGGCACAAAAGAAAAGTTCTGGAGCATGAGAATGAACATGGGCAGAGGAGCACTCAGTAAAAGCTGACAGAATCGGACAACGGTACAAAAAACGGAGAGTTACAAATGAACAACAACATAAAAAGAAATCAAAGAAGCAAACAAACAACAAAGGGGGCTAACGGAAATCAGTTTGGAAGGCACTGCGCTCTTCCGGGTTATGGGCCCTAACAGCCTGAACTGTGGTGGCGGCCGGAGAGAGATTTGGGGGGAGAACAAGAGTCACAGGAGCTGGAAACTGGATGAGAGAAAGGCCTCAAGTTTAAAGCCTTTTCAAGATTAAAGCCTTTTCCTGGAAGAATGGTGGTGACCTTCAGGCAAATAGTAAAGTCAATATAAGTAAAGAGCTTGCCCCCTTGGGGTGGGTTGCAGAAGAGATAATGATCTCTGGTTTGACATGTTAATTTTCCTAATAAGGCCTGAATCTGTTGTGAGCACCTACTTTAATAGTCCAAGTGAATGCCTGTTGAAAGAAATCCAATAAGCACTTGGCTTTCCTTAGAACTTGCTTAACTAGTTCACGATAACTTGAATCTGTTGGTCACTTATTTTATGCAAGCTGGCTTTGGCAATCTGCTCAGCTGTCCTCCGAATGACCTCAGCAGATCTGCTGACCACTATTCACATATGCCCTGACCACTGAGGGAAGGAAAATTCCAATCGGGAGATGGAGCTTTCTGGTCTGGGTTTTACTTCTGAAAGGGCCACATGTATGTGAGGCACAACTTTAGATGGGAAACTTTTTATGCTTCGATATTTAAAGTGAAAGAAAGTCTATAGGTAAATGTCAGTGATAAAGTTCCTTGTCAATGACCTCCTGAATTCTATGAAATCTAGGAGTCAAGATGCCCACTTGTCAATCCTCCACGGTGGAATATTCTACAGATATTCCGTCACGCACATTTGGAGTGATCGATCTCCTAAATAGCCAAAACATTATGGAGACCAAACTGCGTCATAAAAATGGAAACTACCATTTGTTAAAACACTCTGTTTATCAATGCTCCCCAGCATGTCCTTAGAAGCTATGAAATTAAATTCACACCTTTAGGAAAAGGATCGAAGGTGTGTGTGTGTATACACACTCAGAGACATACTTCAGCGCCATCCCCAAATATTCCATCCTTCACAGACATTGTCAACTCTTCAACAACAAGCAGTAATAACATTTTTTAAAAACATTTAAAAATGGCTTCTAAAAAGTGAGTGAGGCGACTTTATTCAGTGAAAAACAGAGCAGTGATTTAGAAAGCAGATTTTAATGGTCTAGGTTGGAATATAATCCAGTCATGGGGTTCTCACTGCCTCTCTCAGTGGCTGAGGTAACTAGTCTCCAAAGATGGCTCCCACCAATTCCTCCCGTCCCAGAGGTGCAGGCTGAATACATGGAGATGTCCAGCTCTCTCGACTCTGGGCTGGTGTTGTGACTTGCTTTAATCAACAGAATGAGGCAAAAGTGACTTCTTGGACTTTTGAGCCTAGGTCTTCATTGGCCTGACAGCTTCTACTTCCTCTCTTAGAAACCAGCCACCATGTGAAAAGTTTGACTTCTAGCTGGAGAGGCTAGAAGCCCTCTTGGTCATCTGAGCCCAGCTGAGCTCCCAGCTAAATGCAGCTACCTGGGTGAGCCCAGGCACCCTACAGAATTGTGAAAAGTAATAAATCGGTGCTTATTTCAGGCTGCTAAGTGTGGCATTCTTTCTTAGGAGGCAATGAGTTACGAACAGTGGGTGACAAAGATATCAAATGGTTAAAAGTGAGCCAGATCTGCTTTTCACCTGTGACTGTGATCATATTGGGATTTTGTACACTCACTCTGCCTGCAAACTAAAATTTACATGGAAAAACACAGATAGGACCTCCTCTTGTCATAGACAAACTCAAGCATTGAGTCGCATCTGGAATACAGGCACTGAGGTTCACACTGCACTCTGACAATTCTAGAGCCCCGTGGGACTAGCCAAATCTATCTCCCTTGACCGGTTCAAGAAGCTCTCTCCCTCCTTGTTCTGCTTTATCTAACATCATGCCACAAACCCACAAATGTTTATGCTGGAGAGTAACGAGATGATGAATGCCTGAGTGGATGAAACTTCAATATGAGTACCAGGAGGATGACAAAAAAACTAGCAGAGGTCTTGAACGCACTTTATGACATGGACTGCGTGGAGCCACAAACATAACAATGACTGTGCCGGCTTGGGGTGGACTGAATTGTTAGCTCTAATTTTTTTAAATAACCTTTTATTTATTTATATTTATTTATTTATTCTTCGAGAGAGAGAGCACACGTGCAAGTGGGTGAGGGGTAAACAGAGAGGGAGAGCATCTTAAGCAGAGCGTGGAGCTCGATGTGGGGCAAGATCATGACCTGAGGAGAAATCCAGAGTTGGACGCTTAACCAGCTGAGCCACCCAGGCACCCCATGTTAGCCCCAATTCTTGACCTTCTCTGTATCCACATCCTTGTCACTAATGCACTGTGGTCAGATATATTTCTCTGCCTCTTGTCTTTGAGCCTGTTCCTGTGACTTTATTTGCCTACTCAAATGTGGGTGCAAGTGATGGTGTGCCAGATATAAGCTCAAGGTTAAGAGGCATCTTGTGTACTGCTTGCACTTACACCCTCTGCGAAACAGAGCATATCTGCCCCTCCTCCCGCAGCCCGCTGGTCCCAGGAGGAAGATGAGAAAGACGTACAGCAGAGCCACTCCAGCTGACTCACCAGCTCGTGATCAAGAAAGACATGCTCATTGTTGAATACCACTGAGATCTTGAGGTTGTCCAATACCCAGCGATAGGTGACTAATACAAGGTTCCTTTATTAGATGCCAACATTTGCCAAACGCACATGGTACTTTAGAATAACAAAGCCTCCTCGCCTATAAAAGCTGAAACTAAATCACCAACTGGATGGTTAAGTGGTCTCACTGCCAGGCTGTATAGAAGTACAATATATCAGATATCACTGGTTTTTGCTCTTAGTTTATCCTTCCAAAGATTGTAATTTGGTATTCAAATTTCTCTATAATTTAACCCTAACTTAAGTTTTCTAGCCAATTCTCTCACTTAAATTTTATATTCCATTCAAACTGGATTATTTCTAATTCTTGAGTAAGTCTCACGTTACTGGATGAGTCTTTCCTCATCCAGTACCTTCTGGTACCCTTCATCTGACAGGCTTAGATTCTTCTGGTCCTTTAAGGCCAGGTTCAGATGTCACCTCTATAAGAAATCTGCTCTGATCCCACCTTTTAAGGCAGTCTCTCCATGCCCCTGACTCTCATCACAATGTATGTCTTTTCCTTTTCTGGTATTTGCCTTATTCTGCCTCAAAACATTTTCCTCATCCTCTTAGAAAGTCCTAGAAAGGACTTTCTAGGAGGTTTATGTCTCACTCAGCCCTGAATCCTCCAGGGCAGTTAGCAAAAGGTCTTGGCCCATAGTGTACAGGCCAGTCAATACGTTTTCGCACTGAAGAATGAGTGGCTGATGGGATGCAGCAAGGCAAGTGGGAACAACATCGAGAAAGCAACAGGGACTCTGGCATAGAGACACCTGAGTCTACGGCTTCGTAGCTGGGCATCTAGGGACCAGTTAGTCTCTCTGTCTTTCAACTTCCAAACATGTAAGATCAGGATGACACGTCTTTCATAGAACTGTTGTGAAAATTCACCATGAAAATGAATTTAAATACTTCTGCATATTTGACATATGGTGGCTGTTCCATTATGGTAGCTCTTATTACAAAAACGATAACGACACAGAATATCATCTAGAAGTTAGTTCGAATAAACCCTTGATACTAGATTATGTTCTCTCATTATTTTTAAGTTTACTTATTTATTTTGAGGAAGGGAGGGGGCAGAGAGCGAGAGAGAGAATCCCGAGCAGGCTCCGAACTGTCAGCGCAGAGCCCAACATGGCGCTCGAACCCACAAACCACGATCACGACCCCAGCCGAAGTCGGACGCTTAACCGACTGAGGCACCAGGCGCCCCCACCGTTCAAAATTTTACAGGCAGTCACCACTAGAAGTAAATCTGTTCCAGGCAACAAATACATTTCCTTAAAATGACACAAAACAAAATCCTCCTCCCCTACATACTAGTCCACTTTCAGCAGAGCATTAGTCTTCCCACGGCACACCAATTCTTCACCAGGGACCCACACGACCGTTACAATGGACCAAAATTGGCAGAATTACATGACAGTGACCGGACGGTGCCCTTCAGTTGTTTGTATGTAAACACGATTTCAGCGAGGTTCTTTATCGAACGAGAGAGGAAGAGGCACTCGTTCAGAGGACTGCCATGAACGTGTCCGGGAGCGGGTTATCATTGTTGAAGTGATTCAGCAGAACTGTTTCACCTGCCTCACTCACTCGGGTTTTGTACTAAGCTACAGCCATGTGGCATCGGAACCACAGCTGACTGTCCAAGGAACAAACTCATGTCTAGGCAAACTCGGAAGCCTGTAGGTGGCCCAGTAGGTGACGTTAATGCGTGAATGGGGACTTGACGTGCGTTCAAGAGCAGGCTCAACAGTTCCCTGGAGGCCACAGCCTGACTGAAGGGGCAACTGCTACCTCACCCCACTGTTGCTTCAGCCGGTATAGCCAGATTTTCTGAAGAAATTTGGGATTTTACGTGAAACATCCTGATTTTTTAAATGCTGCCTTGCTTTTTACTTTATAATTTTCTGGGAGCCAAAGAAAACATACTTGCAAGCCAGACGTGGCCGTGAGTTGGCAGGCTGTAATCTTTGCACTGGATACAGGTTAAAAGACGATTGTTACGTTCATTGTGTTTGTATTTTTTTAATCTGAAAATTTATAATTCACATAAAAAGTAACTATTAGGCCTAAAAAATACCTCATTCTCTTATGCATAAATCCTCACTCGCTCTACTTTTGGACCTCTGTGTTTTCGGTCATACAGTGCTCTCTATCTGGACGCCCTGTGGCTGGTGTCCCATGTACCTATTTAAGTCCTACGGGTTATTTAAAACTTGATTTCAATGCTAGCTTCTGTATAAAATCTCCATAATCGTCCTCAAAATCCTGTATATATAAGTTATTATGAAAATTGCGCCATGTAAAAGATGCGTGTTGATTTCTAGCCATATCTCATCAGCCCTTTACCAGCAGCCCCCAAAAGATGCAACACCAATAACGCTACAAATATTCACTCCCGAGAAAGTGAAAGGCCTGGGTCACCGGGTCAAGAGCGAAGTTCAATGGCACTCACCGCCAAACACATCTCCGTTCTGGTAGTTCTTCCCTTTCTGGGCTTCCTCTTCATTTTGAACAGTGGCAACATGCTTGGCGGAGGCACAGCCCATAGTCTCATTCGGTCAGCTTCAGCCGGGCTGAACTGCAAATCATCTCTACAGACACGGGGACATTTTTTTTTCTTTAAACACAAAGAAAATCCACCTTCCTGCTGAGTCGGTCAGGACGTGCGCACCTGGGAGAACAGAAAGCTAGATCAGAATGAGTGAAAACAAAACCTCTGTGTGATCAGCAAAGCACTAGGATTCCTGCAAGAGCCCGCTGCACTGGGGGGTGGGGGACTGGGGGACGGACAATTGTGCTGAAGAAGGAAATGCAATAGGGCCTGTTCTCATCTGATTCTCACTCAGAAAGCAAGACCAGAAGGCACGCCCCCTGCACAACACATGGCTGAACTTTTTGAGGACATAATAAAAAAATGTGTATTTGTTTATCCAAATAAATATTTGAGCACTACTACCTGCCACACAGAAAGTGCACGTATGTTTGCTAATGTTCTGGAATCTCAAAAACCTTCAGAGTGAGGAAAGCATAGACAGCCATGAGATCTACCCAGTTCAGGAAACTGGGAAAAATTCTCCATCTTCCCCCTCCTGCCTTGCAAGCCAGCTCTTCTCAGATGCTCCATTTTTTCCCCCCAGGAGCAAATGGCCTTCCTCCTCAGGCTAATTTATACATTTTTGGTGGGTTCTGTAAGGAATTCTATATTTTATTTTACCTGAGGTGACAGTGTTTTGGAAGATAAAGGAAGAAGATGGGGGCAAGGATTTAAACTTACTTTTCTCTATTTTCTGCTTAGCTAGCAGAATGCTTTAAGGATTGACCAGATGTAGGAAGATCAAGAGAAGAAAACAAAGCAATTGCCCACCTCCTATCAGAGCCTCTGTGCTTCTACTAGACCACTCATAAAGACTGAAAGAGAATTTATGGATAAACCACAATAGAGATGGTCCTCTAGTTAACTTCAGTAAATATACCTTCCCTGCCCCACCCAAGGCCACTGCCCAGATTCTCAAGGGTTTGCTCTGTCTTTATTTTTCACCATCCTTTTCAAGCCATTCCAGTCTCAGAGACGACTTACTCCAGTCTCATGGAGGTCTCCTTTGAACATCTGCCCATTCCTTCATCTCCATCCATCCCACTGTAGGACAGGCCCTTACCTCCTCACACCCAAGCAGAGCAGAAGAATCATGGAGCCATGCACTTGACCTGCACTGGCACCCGTGTCTCCCTACCCACCTCTCCCCTTCATGAACAACTGGTGTTTCTCAGCCTCAGAGCAGTGGGTACGGAAACTGAAATGCAGCTACAGGCTTTCTCTTCCAACAAGACTGCTGCCCCTAAGCCTCCTTCCTAGAGCTCTAAGGACACCCACAGACACAGAAATCTAATCATTTAAGCCATAACATCTCAGCAAAGGAAAATGTTCAAATTAACCGAACACTGAAAGGTAATTCCAAATCAATTTCATAAACAAGCTTAGATATAAAAGCAAGGATCTTAAATGAAGGCAAGCAAATGCAAAATGCAATACTGACTCTATGGCTATAATACTAGTCATATACTTTGTATAGTTCTTCATAGTATTTTCTAGCACTGGTTCCGTCAAATCATTAACAGGAAGTATAGGGTTAGTAAAGTTTTACCAAAAAGGAAGATTATTTTTCCCTAGATCGTTAATGTTTGTAGTTTCTCTACACAGGTAACCTCTTGTTAGCACATTTTCATATTTTTAAGGTTCTATGGAGCACACACACACACACAACACACTTAGCAGTAATGCCATTAAAAAGCTACAATATTTTGATTTTTTTCTTAACAGTAGTTTAATTTGCTGGTCTATTCATACTGGTCTATATAGCTCAGGGGCTTGATGGGGGAAGTGCACATGGGAGAGGCATTTTTTTAAAAAACTTACACAATAGGGGCGCCTGGGTGGCGCAGTCGGTTAGGCGTCCGACTTCAGCCAGGTCACGATCTCGCGGTCCGTGAGTTCGAGCCCCGCGTCAGGCTCTGGGCTGATGGCTCAGAGCCTGGAGCCTGTTTCCGATTCTGTGTCTCCCTCTCTCTCTGCCCCTCCCCCGTTCATGCTCTGTCTCTCTCTGTCCCAAAAATGAATAAACGTTGAAAAAAAAATTCAAAAAAAAAAAAAAAAAAAAACTTACACAATAGAGTGTAGTAAGTTCCATGATAGAGGTTTCACAGGAATCTATGGCAATGCAGAATTTAAAAAACAAACATTAAATTATGACTGGGTAAAGGCAGGAATTAAAAGAGGAAGTAGTATTTTGTAGAGACTTAAAAGTTTGGTACAAATCTGCAAGGCTGAAAGGACAGTAGCATCATCTTGCTATAAAGAACCGCCAGAGGGAAGACACTGGAACGTGGAAGAGCGCAGCATGCGTGTGCGCATGACAGTGCGTCTGCGCGTGAGACTGCGCGTGTGCCTGCGCGCGCATGCAAGAGTCCATACTAACCCTTGTCTCGCGGGACAAAGTGGGAGCAGGGCAGGGAAGGGGACTGCACTGCTGATGCTTTGTGAAGGGGCCAGAGGAGGCCCTGCTGACTTTATCCTACTTGAAGATAAGGAAGTCTCTCTGGTGCAAATCTGAGCGCACTTTGAGAGGTATTACATTAGGAGCGCAGAAATCCATTCTGTCAACCTACCATAGTTTTTGAAGAAACATCACTGAAATATGAGACAAGAAGAACAGGAGATGGGATTCAGTTCCAAAGGCAGAAGAAGGGGAACATTCCTCTCCAGCCAAGGGGCTGCTGCTGCTGCTGCTGCTGCTGCTGCTGCTGCTGCTTCTGCTGCTAGGTGCTCCCGCCAGCACTTTCTCCTTGATTCCCACCTCCAGCATCACCATGTAACAGGTGTGGCCTCCCAGCACGAATTCCTTACTTTTTAAAAAGGAATGTGGGGAAACAAGCTCACAGGTACACAGGAGAGCAAACTGAAGTGAGAGGGGAAACCTCCCATCACCTCCCGGTCGTCGGCTGCCACCTCTTCAAAGCAAAGTAAAACCAGAAGGAAAGTAGGAAACTCTAACAACAATCCCCCAAGGACAGTGGTGATCCAGAGGCAACTTAATCGTCCTCTCTGGGAGTCCCTCTCACTTTTCTCTTCCTCGTTCCACATTCATGTTTACAGCCTCGTATGCTATCCAAGAAGTTAATGTAAGAATATAAGATGTGAATTTTCCTTTGCTACCCACTGAAAAGCATTGTGTGGTGTTTCTTCTGTGTTTTAAAGGCTGTGTTTATATCAGAAAGTCTTATCTAAATTTAAAAAGTGGAAATCACACGAAAATAAAAAAAACTGCAAAAGGCTTACAAAAATAAAACACGTAAGAATAACTTTTAGAAGGACTTCTCTGTTATCCAGGCATGGGAGGGAGGAACATGTTAATAAGCAGATTAGACATGATTTACATCCAATTCGAGTGATGACTCAGGAAGCTTCCGTTTAATTATATATTTAAAAATTTTAAATGTTTATTTATTTATTTTGAGAGAGAGTGGGCATGCAGGTGGGGGGGGGGCCGGGGGAGGGTGTGGGGGAGAAGGGCAGAGAGAGGAGAGAATCCCAGGCAGGCTCCCCGTTCAGCGCAGAGCCTGACACAGGGCTCAATGTTGGGCTCAATTCCATGACCATGAGATCATGACCTGAGCCAAAATCAAGAATCGATGCTTAACGGAGTGAGCCACCTTGGCACTCCTTTATTATATTTTTAAAAAGGCGCTGTTGCTCAAGAGGAGTTCTCTCCAAATTGTAAGTAAGTAGAGATTTTGTTTTTGAAACATAGGCACTCTGTATTTTACAGCAGTAATTTGATGAGTGTTTTCAAGTTTTACAACTTTGTCAAAAACATATTTTAGTATTTCGCCCATTTTGAAGGCTAGAATTATGAAGTCACCTGAGAGGCAGAAGGTCTGTAATTCATAAAGTTAACCATGGATCAGTGGGGAAAGCTTTTTACTATGTCATCTGGATCCTGCACAGAGACAATTGCCCAATCATTTGTTCATTTAATCAACAGATATTTATTGAAAACTGCTACGTGTTTACAGATGAACAAGATACAGCGTTCCTCCCTATCCCCATAGGAAGATGAACATTTGGAGCAAAGAATGACCAGTTTCACAGTGGTGCTGATAGAGCCGCTGCAGGTTAAATATAGAGAGGCAAATTCACCCCGTAGGCACCTGATTCAGCCTCGAGAGAGGGAATGGCAAGAGAGGTCAGGCTTGAGGCCAGTTGAAAAATCATCATTAAGACACCCCCAAACTGCATCTCTTTTCATAGCCTGATGTAATGTCAAGGTTTCATTTCTACTGAAAACTCTCTCATTTTGACCTCGTCCCAACCGAGCCCTCAAGCTGAGCAGATCCTCAGAAATGTACCCCTAGAGTCTGCCACAATCATCTGCTCCCAGACACCTCCCTCTGTTTGGCAGTATCCTTCACAGAATCCTTAGTTTTTTGGGGTTTTTTTTGTTTTGTTTTGTTTTGTTTTGTTTTTGTTTGTTTTTGTTTTTGTTTTGTTTTTTTTGCTTCCATTTTTCCATTGGCTTTGCTCGGCTTTTCTCTGCCAACCTCCACACCTTCTGTCCACTCCCCTTCCTGAAACCACACCACTTAGCGAGGTAAGTCTGAGGGTGCAAATGAACATGCAGAGACCACAAAGCTGGACAGAGCAGCCTCGTCTCCACATATTGTTATTAACAGCATGCTATTTCTGAAGTCAGGTCACAGTGTGAGAATTAACCTGAAGTATCTCTTTGATGTCTGATAGAATCTTCTAATAATACTAAGCCCAGTAAGGATGGTTTTAAAAACTAAATAATCTATATCATCAAGCACCTCTAAAAACATGGGATCCAATTAATTGTCCATGGCTTTGTGCAAAAGTCTCCCCAAATGGTTGTATGGGCACATTACCCTGCACCATGAAATTAGAAGTTGTAATCCCTATTCACAGCACTATGAGCCAACTGAATTTGGGACCATCTTTATAGGGTATTTTTCCTGCTTTTGATAAATAAAATACATTAGCAAATTTGAAAATCCATTAAAGTATTTTTAAAAAGGACTAAAATAGGACACCTGGGTGACTCAGTGGTTGAGCGTCCGACTTTGGCTCAGGTCATGATCTCATGGTTTGTGAGTTCGAGCCCCACATTGTGCTTACTGCTGTCAGCGCAGATCCTCTGTCCCCCTTTCTCTCTGCCCCTCCCCGCCATGCACACATGCATGCTCTCTCTCCCTCAAAAATATATAAACATTAAAAAAAAGAAAAAGGACTAAAATATTTGTAACCATGCATGTTTATCATTCCTCCCCTTACACTATGCTTCAAGCCTCTTTAGGTAATGCTGTAAGTATTACTTACTAGTGTAACTATCCCTAGGGTATTGCTGTTTGAGAACAGCCCACATTGTAACATGAGAAAGTTCTTTTCTATACACAATAAGTCCATTATCTTTCTATTAATACATATCACATACATGTGATACATTTGTCTTTTTATAAGAAAAGATTATGGATTATGATGGCTTTTTTTTAATGCCTGTGATTTCTCTTACTTTTTTGTTTTCAGCCTTCTTAAGATATAATTGCCAAGACTGCAATGTATTGGGGCACCTGGGTGGCTCAGTTGGTTAAGTGCCAATTCTTGAGTTCGGCTCAGGTCATGATCTCACAGTTTGTGGGTTCGAGCTCCACATCGGGCTCCATGCTGATGGTGCAGAGCCTGCTTGGGATTCTGTCTCCCTCTCTCCTTGCCCCTCCCTTGCTCTCTCTCTCTCTCTCAAAATAAATAAACATTAAAATTTTTTTTTAATTTTAAAGAAAATAAAAAGACTTCAGTGCTCAAACTCCATAAAGATGATCTGATATATGTACACATTGTGAAAAAGTTCCCACCATCAAGTTAATTCACACATCTAGCACCTCATATTCACCCTTTTTCTTTCTTTCTTTCTTTCTTTCTTTTTCTTTCTCTCTCTCTCTCTCTCTCTCTTTGATAAGAACACTTAAGTTCTACTCTCTCGGCAACTTGCAATTATATAATACAGTATTATCAACTACAGTCACCACATTATACATTCAATTCTCAGACCTTAATCATCTTATAACTGAAAGTTTGTATCCTTCTACCAACTTCTCCTTATTTCTCCCACCCCTCAGTCCTTGGCAATCACCATTACACTGTTTCTGAGTTTGACTTATTTCACTTTCAGATTGCACATATAAGTATTACCATGCAGTATTTGTCTCTCTCTTACTTCACTTAGCATAATGCCCTTTAGTTCATCCATGGTGTTGCAAATGGCAGGATTTCCTTCTTTTTTTAAGGCTGATATTCCAGTGTGGGTGTGCACTGGTGTGTATCACATTTTGTTGATCCGTTCACCCACTGATGGACACTTTTTCCTTACCTTGACTATTGTGAGTAATGCTGCAATGAACATGGGAGTGCAGACATCTATTTAAGATAGTGATTTGGGGGTGCTTGGGTGGCTCTGTTAGTTAAGCATCCAACTCTTGATTTTGGCTCAGGTCATGAGCTCATGGTTCATGAATTTGAGCCCTGCGTCAGGCTCTCTGCAGAGCCTGCTTGGGATTCTCTCTCTTTCTCTCTCTCTCTCTCTCTCTCTTTCTCTTTCTCTCTTTCTGCCCCTCCCCTGCTCTCTCTTTCTCAAAATAAATAAATAATAATTAAAAAAAGATAGTGATTTTGTTCCCTTAGAATATCTACCCAGAAGTGAGATTGCTGATGGCTTTTCTCTTTACCTTAAGTTTTTAAACCGGACGTACAGTTTCATCAGAAAACCTCCTCATAAAATTGGGAAGGAAAAAAAATACACAAATTCAGTTTTGAGAAAAAACAAAAAGATATCTGACCTTTTTCCAAAAGAGGAAAAACACGGAAACATATTTCTATTGACATAATATTATGGATGAATTCACTTTCCATCAATTAGATACAGACTTTTTCATTTTGGATGAAAAAGCCAAAAATACTGTAGGCCGTTTCCTTGTCAAGAAAGACACCTCTAAAAAAATGAATTAAAAGTGATAAGCTCCATAAAGAAATCCTAGGCCAGAGAGAACATGAATGCACCACATGCAGCTTGGAGGACTGGAGAGAAATAAAATTCTGATTGAAATGGGTATATAGAGAGCTATGAAGTCAGCAGTTAGGGAAAGGATATAGCCACATTATTAATAGATCAGGAGCAAAGTGCCCCCTTTTTTACTCTGATTAAAAAAGGGAAATCAAGACAAGGCAACATCTAAAAACTCCTTTCTTTTATTGAAGAAAGAACCGACATCTAAGCTCCATAAAGAAAAAATATATATATAAATAACTAATCAGTCTGTTTGCCCATCTGCTCTGCTTTGCTATAATGAGTGTTAATACAGCAAGCCACTGTGGTGGGGCGGGGGGGCGGGAGAGAAAGACAGCCTAAAAGTGATTTCTAATCTTGAAGCTTTGGTATCCTTGGGCTTCTGTTAACACCATTCCATATTTCATTGTGAATGTTAAAAATAATACATAAAGAGATGTCACATTTGACATGAGGATAATCTGGGAAAGTCAAATCTTCTTGTTACCAGCAATTGCAGGCATCACAGAAAATACTCATTCCTTGCCTCACACTCATTTGGTGGCATGACAATCAAAAATGTGCTATTAACTTCAAAGAAACAGGAATTCTGGCATCTGCTTGCTTTATGGGAAAACTCTCACTTCCGCAAATAATAACTGCAGAGAGGTATCTCTCAGAAACGTAACGATAACGAGTCCCGTGCAAGACGACACAGTTCTGCAGGGTTTTGGTGGCGAGGCGTGGGGATGAGGAGACACGGAGGCATGAGCACTGCAGGGGAGTGAGAATCCCAGCGCTGGTCTCAGTCATCGCACACAGGCCCGCCTCACTACCTAGGCTGGCTGGGCTTCATCTCTCTGAGCTCTCTCCTTGATTCTATGATCTACCCGTTCGGAACATATGTCCAAGGGATGCCAAGGATGAAATTACCACTTACAAAAAGCCCATTCTCTTTTTTACCTAGATTCAACTTATTTACAAACTTTGTTTTCAACACTTACCTAGCTAGGATATCCTAGCAAGTCTGAAAGCTCCCAAATTTTGAGAAGCCCTATGAAGTCTATGGATTATTACCAACAATGTTTTGGCCTGAGGGTGTGGATTTCAATTGTGTATAAAGTGGGAAAAAAGGAACAGGGCTTAGCTCTCTTTCCTCTTCTCTATCCTGCCATTAATAAACAAAAATAAATCTTAAAAATATTTCCTGTAGGGAACAGGTTAGAAAAGCTTGTAGAGTAACTGTTCTTCAGCTAAGGATTCAAGAGTTTGATGCCTTTATCCTACACCTGAAAACTCCACACTTGTGTCACCAGTACCTGTTCACGCAGTTCATGATGGCTGACACTTTCTGGGAAGCAAGAGAGGAAAACAGCAGATCCTGATTAAAGTCACCCACCCACACCAGGGTGAACCCATGCAGAATTATGCTGTTTCTAGATTTCCTCCTCAGTGATCAAGGTCAATGGCAGATATTCCAGAACTTGGAGTTCTCTTTCTTCCATTTCCAAGACTGAGAATACCAAGGGTACGTGCAGGAAGTTGTCAACCTGTATCAGTAGGGAAACTTCTGTACCATGCCACCCGTGACTGGGATCGTGACAACTGTGTTGCTGGTTCACCATGTCACTTGAGCCAAATCTGTATGATTTCCTGTCAGTATTCTGAGAATAACAATAGCAGATCCCTCTTTTTTTTTGCGGTGTTGGGGGGGGGATTGTTTTGGAAATCCAGGTAGATAATGAAATGCTTACAAAAGCATTCATAAATGAAAGGTAATATTCTTCTATGCCAGGTGCAGGACATTATCTTTCAGGAGCATTGGGTAGAATTGGTTTATCCAGAGGGTTCCCATAGGTGGCCCCAGAAAATGAGAGAAAACAGATGGTAAAGGAAAGATGAAAAAGCAAGAAAAAACTAGAAAGTGAAAGTAGAATAAGCTCAAATTGCTAAAGAAGCACAATTTGATTTTATTCTAAGTCAGTAAGTCATGATCCTTCCTGAATGGTCAGTGAAGAACATGCTGGGTGATCTGCATGTTGAAATATATTGTGAAGAACGGATAGGATTCCTGCCCTTGAGGGGCTAGCATTCAAGGAGGGCTAACCCATCATAAACATAATATGTAAAGTAAAATAAAATTCCAATACCTAATGTACACTGCAGGAAAAGGAAGGATCGGACATGTTCTTGAAAGTCGTAAGACATTTCAATCTAATTAAATTCGAGCTTGTCTCAGCTTTATTTTATGCAACAAGAGACATAGGAACGTCAGTATAATGCGCTACTCTAAGCAGACCCTCGGTAAGCATTTACCGATGACAGTGGAACAGATGTCATGCCAGTTTTGAGCTGTTGATCCTTTTTAACACCATACACTACAATAGAACTGCAGCTGGATTAATCCCCCAGAAATCTGAATGCTACTCTCATGGTGCCGAGGGGGCAAGAGTTGAATGCCACTGATCCTTGTCCAACGTGTGCAATGGAAAAGCACGTATGATGTTTTCCTCACTGAATACAAAGCCTCAACTTTCGCACAAGACTAGCATGTTCCTCATTTTTTATTCAATACGATTTCTAAACTTAATGCTGACACAGCATATCTGAGACTTAAGCTGATTACTAGGGTGGATAAAATAAAATAGGACCAATCGACACAAAAGATATGAATTATCTAATCATTAGGAGCAAATACAAGAATTGTTTAAAAACAAAAAGGCCTGCTTATATTTTCTTTGAGCACTTTGGTACTAATATTAGAGTAAGAATATACTTAGTATCTTCAGAATTATAAATACTTTTAACAAAGTCGTTTGGTAACACTGTGAAACGTGCTAATACTAGAAGTTGAAAAATAGTGTTTGCCTCAAAATCTAAACATACATCCCTTTTCCCTCTTAAAATAGCCTCTTTTCCCTTTTTTTCCCCCTCTCTGCTAAAATATATGAAATCATCCCTGAGAAACAGGTGTAAACTCTGGCCTAAGATCTCACACTCCCTGCGCTCGGTCTCCAGCCAGAGTATCCCAGGTTTGAGAAGTCAGCAGTGACCCAGTGATTAAGGAAACCCACCACTCTCCAACTAGCAGAGAGCTGCTGACTGAAATAAGCATCCCCAAGGGAACGCTGTGGCTACCTGAAATTCTGCCTTCTAGAACCTTCCAGTTCCATCCAGAACAGCTCAAGATTTGAAAGTGCCCTGAAAACTTAGAGGAAACAAACAAATAAAACTCATCTATTGGTGAAGGACTTAGTCTCTCTCTCTTTCTCATGTATGTGTGCGTGAGTACACACACACACACACACACACACACACACACACACACACACACCCGTACCTGCCACAAAAGTAGAGATGCAAAGACTACACCCAATATTTTGTGATTTTGTAAGGGAAAGGAATTGTGTGGCTTTGGGCAAGTTATTTACTTCACAGTAGCTTAGGTGCTCATTTATAAGATGGAGTAAGAGTCCCTGAACTTTGAGAGAAGTAGGTGAGATAACATACATAAAAGTGCTTAGGACAGCACCTGATAATTAGTAAGCAATCAATATGTGATTGTTATTGTCATTATCGTTACTATCATCATTATCACTTAATGGGATGGTGATGAAGCTTGAGAAGAAAGGGACAGAGGCAAAAGAGACTAGAAAGGAGACACGGGAAGAGATGAGAGGTTAACTGTGATAACTTGATAGTTCTTAGGAACTGCACCAAAGATAAGCAGGCAAACACAAGAAACACAGAACCAAGAGACAACAGTTCTGTATCAGGAGAAGCTTGCGGTCCCTGTGCAGCACCTGCAGAGGGAGCCCTAAGCAGTGCTCGTGTTTCTGCAGTGGTGGAGGTGGGGAGGTCAGCTTCTTTGGGGCACATCCCAGGACTCTGAAGGCCAAGGCTGCTGTGTGCAGACAAACTGAAGGTGAGTGAGCTCTCCCAAGCTTTGCCACACCCTTGATGAGTGTGCAGCTCTCATCTTGCTGCTGTTATGTGTTTATGTGTCTATCTCCTTCACCAGGCAGGATTTACGAGGTCATGACCACGTCCTAATTATTCCTCTCTATATTCCCTCTGGCGCAGATCACGTACACAGTAGGTGTGCAATGTATTCTCTTAGAAACCTTTTTTCACAGAGATGTCCAAGGCTTTTAAGGCAGGGAGTTCTGCTAAGCCCCAGTCGCTAGGTCATCTGCATGGACAGTAACTTTCTTTAGTACATCGCAAGAACAACAGTCAAAGATATTCATCTGAGCCACCACAGATGATTAAAAATTATGTCAGTACATACTTCTAAGAAAGACAGGAAGGGAGTAATCTCAATATTATACTGGTATGATGGAATTTTGAAAGCTTTTGGCACTTGTATGGTTGGTCCTAATCTGCCTTGGAAAACTATGCTATTTATTTATTTCAACATTTTTTGGGATCTTGTTTAGTTCTCAACATTCCACTAAGGACAAGAGATTCCAAAATGTGTAAGTCAGCCAGTCCTTGACATGCATTTTCTGACTTTCAGTTAAATCTAGAGATGTTTAACAGTGATTCTAAAATTCATCCATCGGAAAAAATCAAGGTGTTTTTGTTTTTGCTGAGACTTAAATCTTTGATTAACTTTCCAGGACAAAGAACTATTTAAGAATGGTGTCCTTACAAGGCCAAAAATGTGAAATTCTGAATATCATTTTCAGGTGGCATAAATCAATGCCCCCTCACTCTACTGAGTTTAAAAGGGCAGGGGGCACATCAGTTCTCATACTGCTCTCAAGCAATACACAAGACTTCTGGGAACTTCGATTTTGTAGAGCTCAGCCAAAAACACATTCTATGCAATTATCTTCTTAAAGAAAGAAAACAAAAAGAAGCTGAAACAAAAGACCCAAATGACAAAGCAAAGTCAGTTGAGCAATGGCCACTTCTTTCTAATGTACCAGGAGAGGCTCCCTCCTGCCCCTCATGAGTTCACACAGGACTCTACAATGCATGGTCTTCCCTCAGTAGCCACTACCATTTCTGTGACATGTAGTAGGGTTTGAGTAGCGAAATGTAAAAGGGTGGGCAAAAAGCTCCTCCCTGGCTTTGATGCCCACCTTCAGCCACTGAAAAGCTATTAAAGAACAGACAGGGTTATAGGCTATGAGCTATTATGACCTCATAAATGTTACCAAAATTTGCAGTCTACTCTGTAATAATTATTTTAAATCAGCCCAGTGTTCCCCATTTGAAGTAGCATAATTGATGAACATGGTGTTCTTTCCTACTTGTCCAGCAAAATGTATTTAGAGCAAGAGACCAGAGCAACATATTCAATAGGACTGGAAAGAGAGGGCAGGAGCAACAGCACTGGGGCCCACAAACAGAAGACCACAGTTGAGCATAAAGACATGTCAGCCAGTCCTCCTTGGCATCAACACTCTTCAACAGATCCACATTCAGTTCCAGTCTGACACATGCAAGTTTCAAGTCTTCATCTGGATAAAGAACTAAATACATGGCTTCGTGATAAACCATTTTATTGGAGAAAGGAAGAGCAGAAGTAGGTTACATATAGGATTTGACCACATCATATTCTAACAAGGCCTCTGTCCAGCTGTCATCTCTGTGGGACCTCCACAATGGGTGGATAGGCTGAGGTGGTTGTGGTCCTGTATATGACAAAGGCACATTTGGCAAGCTGCTTAGTATTCCTGTATCTGGAAGGATTGCCACCCTATTATCACCTCTATTACATCACTGCCATGACCACCATAGATATGGTACTACAAAAATAAAAAGACATTTTCCTTTAAAAAAAATTTTTTTTAATGTTTATTTATCTTTGAGAGAGAAAGAGAGAGACAGAGAGAGACAGAGTGCAAGCAGGGGAGGGGCAGAGAGAGAGGGAGACACAGAATGGGAAGCAGGCTCCAGGTTCTGAGCTGTCAGCACAGAGTTCGACGTGGGGCTCAAACTCACATGCCATGAGATCGTGACCTGAGCCAAAGTTGGATGCTTAACTGACTGGGCCACCCAGGAGCCCCAAAGACATACATTTTCTAATTCTAAAATCTCCCTGAAAACTTTAAAGAATTATTAGGATCCAAATTAAAATTTGTATTTGTAGCTCACTTTTTGGACTTAGCCTTGCCTCTCTCTTATTCATCAGGCCTTTCTAAGCCATATTTTTTGTTTGGTTTTTGCTTTTTTGAGAAAGAACTTAAAAAGCAATGTCCAGTAGACATCAGGTTGGTCCTATTAGCAGTTTTAAAAGCATCAGAACATGATTAAAAATTTTAGGAAAAAATTAGACTTCTCATAAATTAGTAATTATCCCATTAATTTTCTACAATAAAGACAAATTAATCTTTGTTTTATGTTTATTTTTTGAGAGAGACAGAGTATGAATGGGGGAGGGGCAGAGAGAGAGGGAGACACAGAATCTGAAGCAGTCTCCAGGCTCCAAGTTGTCAGCACAGAGCCTGACGTGGGGTTCAAACTCACAAACTATGAGATCATGACCTGAGTTCAACCAATTGAGCCACTCAGGCACCCCCAAATTAATCTTTTAAATGCACTGATTCTATCAGGTCCCTCCTCTGTTTCAAAATCCTCCAGAACTCACTAATGCCATGAGGGCAAAGCCCAAGACACCTAGTCTTTCAAGTTAGACATGCCCTCAAGGACCACTGAGGTAAGGATCCCAGATTTACAAATAAGAAAACTAAAAGAAGAGGGTCCATCCAATGTGACCCAGACCTCTTGACCCAGGGTCGTGTCTTTCTACTGCTCCAAGGTTACTAGCATCACATCAGGTGGGTCTCACAGAACCACCCTTCTCCCTCAATATTCTGCTCACATGCCCAATTCTCTATGTCTCTGCTTCAGCCTTAACTTTTCTAGGAAGAAGCTTCCACACTGTTCCACCTTCCTTCAATTTTCTCTTTCCTAAATCTGACTTGTAGAGCAATGATTTGGTGTTTCTTAGACATCCTTCTCTAAAAAGACACTAAGTGCTTTGGGGGCAGAAAGCATCTCCTGTATTTGTCTCCCCCACTAGTGGAGGGGGTGTGAGGCTAGGCAGACAGTAGGAACTCAATAAACCCTTTTCAAAATGGCAAGCAGCAGGCTATCTCTGCCTTCTCACCTCCGTCTGCACCTGCTATTGCCTCTGACTAGAAAGCTCTCCTTCCTCATCTTTACCTAACTTCTGGTTTGCATGAACTGTCCCTTCCCAAAGGTCCCAGTGTGCCTTCATAGCACCCAGCACACTGCAGGATATTCTTAATTCCTAATTGCATATCGCTTCCACAGGTCTAGAGTGCACACTCCTTGAGAGACACAGACTGTGTCTTTCACTCCCTAGTGTATTCCCATATTCCCAGCTTCTCACAGTGTTTATTCAAAATATGCACACAATGAAAAAATATAAAATAAATATCTCCAGATAAAAATTTAAACTCCTTCTCATGGAAATCCTTTCCTCCACATCTCCAAACTTGTCTAGCTTTCTATGCATACCTTGCTCTAGCCAGTCTAGTCTCCGGCTACTAACCCGTGGACCTATTTTCCTGGCTGAACCCTAAATGCCTCTGGTCACAGTCTCATCTCAGATAGAAAGCTCTCCCCGTTGGGTGCTTAGGTGGCTCAGTCAGTTAAGCGTCCAACTCCTGGTTTCAGCTCAGGTCATGATCTCACGGTTTGTGAGTTCCAGCCCCACGTTGGGCTCTGCACCGATAGCGTGGAGACTGCTTAGGATTCTCTCTCTCTCTCTCTCTCTCTCTCTCTCTACCCATTAATCTCTGCCTGTTATTAGAATCCTACCTGTCTTTAAAGTGCAGAACAAGTCTTTGCATCTCTAAGAAACCTTGCCCCAGGCCACACAGGTCTTCCCCTTCTCCAAACTCGTCAGCACGCGTGCACAAAACCATTCATCGCCTACCCATGTTGGCACCTGTCCGCAGTAATCTTTCCATCTCAGTCTAACTTGGCCTGTGGGAGGCCCCTCCCTCTGAAGTCACTCAGGAAAGCATCACACACACAGCTTTGAGACATCTCCTATAGTGTTGTTTTACATTGTTAACTTTTGTACATTTTTGTCTTGCCATCCTAATTCATTTTTAACTTTTTGAGGTAAGCCATGCTTTCCATGTCTTTGATCCTGTGCAATTCTTGGCACAAAGTAGGAGATTAATGAATATTTGTTACCTGACATGTTGGCTAGAAAACAAAAGTGTGCAGGATGAGAGAACTATAGAAATTATATTAAAAAAAAAACTTTTGCCAAATGTGCAGTTGTACATTTCTGATTATTAGAGGCTGTTTTAAAAGGTCAAATGTTGATAGTATAATTATACCGTAATTTGGTAAAATTACTCTCTGGATAAAGGTTATTTTTAAATAGAAACTTCTGTCCATATGATAAAAAATTACAAATAGAGGAGAAAATTCAGTAAAAAAGGAATCAAAAGGGAAAGAAAGAAAAACGTACAGCCAAGACTGCCACCCCCACATGCACCCCAGATCAGGAGCGTTGGCTAGAACATCCACAACTGCATCAGCTGACTTTTATTACAGAGTCTAGGTCATGACTGAGTTCACATAATGGCTCTGTAGAGGCTGGCCCAACAACTCCATGAACATGAGCTAAATAAGTCTCCCAATGTTGCAAGGGGCAGAAAGAGGAGGAATCAATCTCTTTCCTAGTTTGCCATAAACATTTCCTTATAATTACTGTTTGATGTACTGTGTCTAACGATTTAGTTTCATTTATTTTATATCTCACCATACTCTCCCCCCAAATATGCGCAGCAGCTGCTTTCGACCATAAATAACAATTTTAGAACACAAATGCTACGTTCAGGGTTCAGTAATTCAGGGTTCAGTAACCTAGCAACAGAATGTCAAGACCCCCTAATCTATACCCTCCACTGCGCAATATCCACATACCTCCAAGACATAGGCCTGCAAACTGCTGTTCAAATCAGGTTTGGCTAATCACAAATCAATACTGGCTGGCACTGGAAGTATCACAAAACACCTCTTGCTGGGCTCCAAAAGCCCAAGTGTCAAGGAATATAAATAGCAAATACACACATTACTAGAGACTAGCGGCCACAAGATTGCCAATTTGGCCCTGGGAAAATCCAAATTAGCCAGCATCTGGAACCTCTAACAACTAACACCTCACTTGTGTTTTATATACCAAAGGCTGAACACATGTTCTTAGTGGAAATGAATGAATGTGCCCATTACCAGGAACATTTTGTCAGAGGAAGACGGCAAGAAGTTTTGCTTTAATGAATTAATGAGAGCCGAATCCTCACCTCCAAGACATATTACAGGAAATAAAATGAAGACGCGGTTCTCCTCCCTCTTCTTTAGTTTGGTTTTGTCATCATCTCATACATCTCCTTAATGGACCTGGGTTTCTAGGGGTATTTGTAGCAAAGGATCCCTCATTTCCTAAAAAATATACGTACTTTATTGGTTTCTCTTCCTTACCCAGTACTGAAGGTCATGATATAGGAAAGCAGAATAACAATGTGTTTTTTTAATCAACCATTCTAGCAGTGGCAAAAATAAATGAAATGTGGGAGGCTGTTTATTTGTATGTCAAAGAGAAAGTGAAATTCTCTATAGGGTGACATAATCATTTGTTTTCCCCAATGAAGCAAACAAATCAAATAGGAATAAAACAGGAGCCACCCTTCATCATTCATGGTATAATGAGTTCTTGCTAGATTAACCATTCTCCTTCCTTGTTACACTCACTCCAAAAAACCAGATGTACAATGACATCAGCAAAACAGCCCAAGATCATCAATCCACAAGACAGGAAATGCAGCAGCCAGACTTGCATTCTTTTTAAGTATTAGCTGACTCCTGGCTGATGGCTCTAGCTCACCAATAGGATACATCTTTGGGTAGCAGCCATAATCAGGAGGATTTATCAGTAGCAGTGCCCTAGGACAGAGACACAAACTGGCCAGGTCTCTCCAGATCAGGAGGTTGCCTATGCAATGTGCTTAAGATCAAAAATCTTAGACTCACTGATCCAGTGAGATTCTCTTCCCTCTAACTCAACCACCCATTATTAGAAGCTGGATAACAACAACGTTCTGTCAAGAAGACTGAAAACCAAAGACAGAGTATATAGGGCATTGGGGAGTCCTGTCCACTGGCATTAGAAGAGTCCATTAGATAGATGAGGCCAGCACACTGCATACAAAGAACAAGCCCTTGGTTCAAGCCCTGACTGGCTGAGCACTCTGAAGTCCTAAGCAAAAGACCTGACCAATGGAATGGATGATGTGGGTGCTCCTGGGTCACAGGAATGGGGAAAAGTGGTGAAACGGACAAATGCTACCTCTGACAGTGATGTTCAGAAGATGACAGGCATGTAAGTATCCGCATGTTCTGCGGATAAATGGAGACGAGGAAGAGAAGGCAAATGGAGACAGGATGGAGAAAAGTAAGGATACCAGTCCTCAATGTCAGTGATGGACAGCTATGGAATTAAGGGCACCTGCTGGCATCATAGATGCAGAACAACTGATATTATATACCACTTTGCCACTTGCAGAGCCTTTCACACAAATTGGCCCTGTTGATCTTCCAGAGTCTTCACTAGTGTCTTAGAAGACACCACTAATAAGACTCTAGATACCTGTAAAGCTAATCCAGATCTAGGGTGCTCCCCATGTGTGGAAGAAAGGATGTGCTACTTTTAGAAAAAGGGGTAGTGAACCATTTTATTTCCTTTGCTTGAGAGTAACAGAGTTTTAGTGAACAAAAGAAATCAGTAAGAGTATCAGAGCATATTTGATGGTATTTATAACATCTCTGACCTTAGTACCTCTTGTTGGCACATCCACAGCTCAATTTCTATTGAATGTCTACACAAGCTGCATTTATTTGGGATGTAAACATCCGTAAAGGGATCCTGCATCTCCTGACAGTGCTAGCAGAAGCTTGAATGAGCAGAGTGATGGCTGGGATTTGGGGATTCACTGAGTGACTTCCTTAGACCGCTTGCTAATCCCTCCACTTCTGATCTATTTCTATCACTAGCTATCAACATGATTTTGAATTCACTTTGTGCCCAGGATGTCTAAAGAAAAGTGGTGATGGTTTCCAGTCTACTGTGGAGGAAATGTGTCTTTCTCTCAGGACACCTGCTTGCGCTGCATTCTTTGTTGTGGAGGGGGGCTGTGTGTGGAGCCCCATTGTGGAAAAGTCCTGAAGAACAAAAAGAGCTGAAGAGAAATGGGGTGTGAGGAAAATACATGCTGGGCAGCTGTAGAGGGCTGAAGAAACTGGAAACAGCTGGGGGGGGTGGTGCGGGGAGAAATGACGGAAGAGAAGGGAATGGATGTAAAAGCATTTATGAAGATTTTCCACACCAGGTCAACTCAACCTCTATACTCTGCTCAAAAGCATCAGGTTTCTAGGAAGGCTTTGGTGTTTCCTGTTCCCGCTGTTTGCTCTCAGCTCTTCACTGCATCCTCACGGCCTCCTATGTTTGTTTCCTGAACTAGACCATGAGTGACAAATGCAGGGACTCTTACTCACTTAAAAAAAAAAATCTATCCCCCACTCCCAGTACTGACTGATGGATGCATAGAAGATGTTCAACACATGTTGCCAAATAATATGAATCTTAAAAGTGGAGAAGGAGCTAATGAAGTATGCCAGCCATAACAATCCTAGGGCAGTTTTGGGATCTTAAAGCAATATACAGCACAACAAATAGTCATATAATCCTTTTATAAGAAAGGAGAGGCATTCAGTCACTGGGAAGTAAACAAGGAAAGCTGCAAGCAGTCCCTTTCAATATTCCACAAGGCCAAACGAGGCACTTTTTGTAAACGGCATCAATTAATTCCTTCAGGACACAGATTTAACAGGTTTTACTCTTTGACCTAAAAGTGTTCAGGCAAACCTTCAAAGAGTCTGATTTACTCTTCACCTTCTCCAGGAACAATTTACATTTTGGAAAAATATAGCCCAATCTGTTGATGAACTTCTTAAAAGTCAGGCTATTTACCAAATAAATTACTCCCCAGATCACTTTGTAATCTACTCCTCTAGGGAAGATGGTAGAAGCTAACGCTTAAAAGTCTGGGACCCTGGAAAAGTCTCTATAATGTCATCATTCTCCACAAAGGGATCAAGATTCAGAAACAAAAGTACTTCACAACAAACAGCACAATGCAATACACATAGGAGGCAGTCACATGATGTTTAAGTAAATACAAATACTGCTAAGATTCTGGGATATTTTTAAATGTTTATTTATTTATTTTGAGAGTGAGAGAGTACAATCAGGGGAGGGGCAAAGAGAGAGGGAGAGAGAATCCCAAGCAGGCTCCACACTGTCAGTGCAGAGCCGGATGTGGGGCTCGATCCCACAAACCGTGAGATCATGATCTGAGCCAAAACCAAGAGTCGGACGCTTAAGAGACTGAGCCACAGTCTAGTTTTTAATAAAAAAGCATATACTTAACTTTACTTAAGGAATGGGAAAACCTCTAAAACAGAGAAACTTATTACAAATGCCATCCTGATTCCTATTTATTTGAATTTGTCACAAACTCATTTATGAAAGAGCTAACTCCTCACACTTTGTAAAGTTCCAGCATGCTATCATTTTGTTTCCTGACATAAACTTTAATGCCCTTTAACTCTGAATTAGTCTGAGTTTGATTCTCTCAAAATTATTTTTATAGCATGTATTTAGAAATCAATAAATGAATGAATTTATTATGAGAAAATTTCCAATCTTCTATGATAACTGGCAAAAAGCCAGATTGTTGGAAAAGCCAGAGCAGAGCTGGTATAAATAAATGAAGATATTAAATTGAAATACTTTTGGAGTTGTTTCAAATTATAGCAGAGTCAAAACAATATCCATTTACTATTCAGTATACATGTGCCAAGCGTAATACATAGTTTTTTACTGCTTCAAGCAGTCTAGACCTAGCAGTATATATGTTAATTCCTTTTATCGGTTTCCCCACTGGGACCCAGCACAGATGAATGAAAGACTAGGAGATTGTGACAAACCTTTTTCCCCTATCAATCTTATCAATCAATCCCCTATCAAAATTCCTGAAGAGAAACAAATATTAGCAGAAGACAGACAAAAAGGCAAACACCACTGGAATAATCTGTACACACCACAAAACACACAAAACAGTAATACTTCCTCTACTGGGATCAGTTATCCAGGCTTCGAATACCACAGCCCCCAGCTAAAGCTCCATAAAGGAAGGAACACAGTCCCCCTGACCAGGTGACTCAATTCCACCTACAAAGGCTGAATGGGACAGTTAAAAGAACCTAAGTTTTGGAGTCAGACAGACTGGGGAAAGAATGAGGCTCTACTGTTTACCAGCTCTGAGACCAGCGTAAGTTAATCTCTTAAACCTCAGTTTCTTCTTCTATAAAATGGATATAAACACCATCAACCCTGTAGGATAGTTCTGAGCATTTGAAGCGATATCTACAATGCAACTGCCATGATACCAATCAGTTAGTGGACACTTCACAGAAGACAGCTATCATTAAAAAATAAGTGAAAATGTATCAGGAAGTATACAGGCCTTAGATGATAAAAAATGGCTTTCTACCCAGCTTCACTCCCATAAAGAAGCCTCAGGACCCTTCCTTTGTCTATGTAACAGCTCAGAACACACCAGACTGAACACGGGGAAAGCAAGCATACTGACAGCCGGCAAGATACCCATCCAACGGGCACAAAAGAATCCTGCACAGATGCACGAGTCCAGAAGAGTCTGGGCAAGGCAGTACCGGGAGAGCAGCTTGCAGATGACCGAGCTCCCACACCAACATCCATGTGAATGATCACAAAGAGGTCAGACTGCCTGAGGCAGATGGATTCTACTTCAGACACCACTGAGAGACAGAATGTATGGAAAACATTTCTATGTGACTCGTTAGCTTCTACCACCTCCAGCTGGAATCCGTGCCTCCTCCCTCTGGGTTCTGCCAGCACTGGGCTCGCTTTTCCACAACAGAGCTCCTTATAGTCTATTTGGTGTCAGTCTACGTGTCAGTAGGGCATGAACTCCTGGAAAGTGGGTAACCAGTTTTACTCATTGTTGCTCAAGAAGTATTTGTTGAACATACCAACCTTCCTTTCCAGATGACAGATGCAATTCTAGACACTTCTATGTCCCCCCAAAAGCTCCTTCCTTTGAGTAAGAATTAAGTTCAGAACACCTGTAAATATCTTCACAGTTTGCTGCTTTATGCAGCAACACCGTCTTCTTGTGGAGCATTTATACACAACTCTCAAATACTGGCAGCAGGGCTATCATAATTATAAGGCAGGAGATAGCGTCAAACCAAATGAGCATCATCACTTTTTCCAGAAAGCTGTCCCAGATAACTTCTGCCTGGTTTGGTCTTCTTTCTCTCGTTAAATGCTCAAACCATTCATTCACTTCTTCAGTCAACACTTACTGCTGCTGTGGGCCAGCATTAGATTAGGCACACCTGGACATATAAAAATATACAGATGAAAGCATTTCTCTCCGATGGAGTGACTGTTGGGACAGTAAAAGATGAACAAAGACTGCAATACAAGAAGCTGATATGGCCGGCACCAAACCAAGCACCGGAGATCAAGTTACAAAGCGTCTCTGGATGGATTCCAGAAAGTCTGCACAGAAGGTACGGTTTGAATTGACGCTTGGAGAATTTTAACATGAAAAATATCAAATCTGGGACTTGTGCTATCATAGCTGTTTCTAAACAGGAAGAGTAGGAATATCTTTATGGTGAATGAATATAAACATATCATAACCTTTCCAAAGATTATCAAGTTTCTAACTTGTAAGTAAACTCTTCATACTGCCCTTGAACTCTTTGCTATCATAATGAGATTGCCTAATTTGGTTAATTAAGGAAGCCACATTTCAGTGGGAAGCAATGAAAAGAGATCAGGTATCAACCTGACAACTCTCATCAAGGAAGACCCAGGATCCAGTATATATGTAATCTACACTCTACACTATACTTACAGAGAATTAGGTACTTTCTTCATGTGTTCCTGTGGGGTATTAAAAATTTCACAGTGAAAACTCAAAATGAATAGTACTCATAATGTCCCCAAATCTGAATGTTATATGTGTATTTACGTATGACCTCCTTCAGCAGGTATTTATTCAGGGCCCAGCATGTGCCAGGAGCCATTCTACGTGCTTGAAATACAATGGGTACAAGAAAGGCATGGAGCTTTTAGTAGTCATGTTGAAAGAGGTTTACCGTAAATCTTAATATTAGCAATCCCAGAAAGGTAACCATTTGTGCTTGACTTTCATCAATGACCCCAAAGCAGGAAAATATTGGTGCCAACATAATACCCATAAAGGAGAATGTATAAAAGGAGAATTCTTAATTTGGGGTGCGGCTACTTTTTAAGACTTTGTCTTCTCAAAGTATGACATGGGGGACCAAGAGGATTGGGATTCTACCTAGGATCTTTTCAGGAATGCGCAATCTCAGGCTCTACCCCCGGGCCCCAGAATCTGCATTTCTGACAAGATACCCAGGGATTAGTAGGCAGGTAGAAGTTCCAGAAGCACTGTTCTCAGAGGTTTTATTTACAAGTCCAATTACAAACAGGTCACTTTACATCTGTGGCTAAATAACACCTCGAGGCTCCTTCCAACTTTGGAAACAGCCCTGTGAACAATGGCACTGAAAGTCTGGAGAGAGCTCATTTGTTCTTTTTAAAATGTCAGGTCATAGGTTAGGGACACACTTACAAACATCTTTGTTATTTTTAACAGTGGAGCTTTGAGTAATCCAAAATTCAGATGACAGGATAGTTATATTAGACACACAGGACATATTATACTTCATTAAACTCTAATTCCTACTTTCAGAATCTAGACTGTATTGAAATGAGGATATAAATAACTAATTTAAAACGGCCTATATAAAAGAAATATATTTACTACTCCCTAATTTCTCCAAAGAATGCAGGTGTCTGAGAACAGTTTTGATTTGCTTGAGATCAGTGGCTTCTAATTCATAAAGAGTTTAGGGAAATCACAGCGTTGAACTGGATGCCTTTTGAGAGATCCTTAGCTCTTCCACACGCTATTGATACTGGGTTATGTTGCCCACTGCTTTTTGGACCTACCATCAAATTCATCTCTAAATATCTGTGACTGTAATTACTGATTCTATTTATACCTACTCTGATAATAGATTATCCATATAAAATTAAAGGTTTCAAATCTACTCAACCGTATCATAATGAAGTGTGTCAAATATATCAAAACTTGAATGACTTTTTTTTTAAGTTTATTTACTTTGAGAGAGAGCTGGGGAGGGGCAGAGAGAGAGAGAGGGAGGGAGAGAAAGAGAGAGAGAGAATTTCAAGCAGGCTCTGCAATTGTCAGCGCAGAGCCTGACATGGGACTCAAGCCGACGAACGGTGAGATCATGAACTGAGCCGAAGTCAAGAGTCAGATGCGTAACCGAATGAGCCACTCAGGTGCCCCCAAATATATTGAAACTTGAAATATTCTCCTTTTTCCTTTGATTCGCAGTTTCCACTACTGGATAAGAATTTAGTTTTACACATACACAATTTCCCTCTCGCTGCCTTTCCAAAAGTAAAGAAAACAAAAGAAATGTACTCTCTGTATGTATTTTCAAGTGTTTTCCTTGTGGATCTGCTACCAATGGTACGTGTTTAGTATGGCTCACTCACAGTCTCCACATGATACATGCCATCCTTTGACCCATGCAATAGTTTGTTTCCTATGTTCAAGTTGAGAAAGAAACTTCAATCTCTCTAGCTGCTGGAAAGAAAATTTAAATATAATCTCTCTTCTCTTGCACAGTTGACTTTCCAAAATTGCAGTTTAAAAGCACATTCTGGGAAAAGCAGGAAAGCAGCTTCATTCATTAAACTCTAACTTATACAGACAAGCTATAAAATATCTGGCACTCACTGTCCCTTAATCCCTAAAGTTTCACACATGAAAACAAACAGCTATTTTTTTTTTTTTTCAAACAGCTATTTCTTGAAGAACAAGTCAAACACGGCAGTTGTAAACAAATAACCTACTTAAAAAAAAAAAACAGTTTGGGTAAAGATTTCTTCAGAGATTAAAAAGGAATATAGGCGGCGGTGTCCAGCAAAGTCAAAGCTTTGGAACATAAGAGAGGACGTTAACATCGGTGCATTCAGCAAACTAATGAAAAGACAAAACACTGACACCTAGACCAATGTTTACATGGGCTGTTTCCTTCAGGAAAATGAAACACTAGTTTCCAGAGAAAGGCAGATCAAGGAAAAATATGTTACTAAACTGCGTATTTGTCGATACTTCAAAATCGTGTAGAAAGCAAAGAAAGAATCACAAAGCAAAGTCAGAAGCATTGCACCCAAGACACGATGGTGCATTTACCTGGGACTTCGTGGATGCCAAAGTCAATTAGTACTGAGTTCTCCCCTCTGCTCAGAGAAGCTCTGGAAAAGGGGTTATCTCTTCAGGATAAGCTTGGCTCTAACACGACTCCAGCTGCCTTTTCCCAAAGTGATGTACGCTGAGGTCTTCACCACTTAGAGGCATTTCATAGCGTGCTTCCCAGCTCTAAGGTTTTTCTAGAAACAGACTGTGGCTCCTCCTCAGCCAGCTTGTTTACCATTTAGGAGGGAAATGACCCTGGCTGTGTAGAGACAAATGGGCTCTAGAACACAGCAACCCTCCCAGCAAAAGGCTATATGCTTCCTTCTGACTGAAAGTTTTCCATTCATGAGGCCAGGGAAAGCTTTTAAGGCACAAACAACAGAGGTGAAGCAAAGCTACTAAATTTTTTAAAGGGCTTAAAAATTGCTCATCAAATTATGCTGGGTCACAAGAAAAGAGAGCTCAAGAGGGGACGGGCTGAGAGAATAAACAAGCAAGATACAGTTTTTGCTCCTACCAGGTATAACCTGAACAATGTCACCAATCCTGTGGGACACCGTAAATAGCCATTCACAGAATTTCCTAGAGTTGTTAGCACAAAAAGATCAACCAAAGTCTGTTCTGAGCCACCAGCCACATAGATGTATCACGTAAAGGTATACAAATCATGGCTTTCTGATGTGCAAACAATGCATGGAGTGGTTACCCCTCTTCTGGCCACCATATGAGAGTCAGGATGATGAGGCAAATAAGACCCTACTACTATACGAGCAGAAAAACACATAACTTACTTTGCAGGGAACCTTAATTCTTCTGTTTCTCACAAACACAACATTATCCAGTCACCCATATGCAATGGTGACCCACCGATGAGATGAGAAGTTCGATCTCCCTTTGGACTGATAAGAGAGCTGGTCTCATACCCGCCCTTGCAAAGGAGGGGAATTTTGCTCTGCACCAGTCTTTGGAGACCCTAGAATCCAAAATCTTTTTAAAGGGAATAATAAGCCCTTCATCAGAGATATGACAATGATACCATCCTTCCTGCCAACCAAACCTTCTACCTTGTTAATAAAAAGTAAGCTCCATAGGGCACCTGGGTGGCTCAGTTGGTTAAGTGTCCGACTTCGGCTCAGGTCATGATCTCATGGTTCGTGGGTTTGAGCCCTGCGTCAGACTCTGTGCTGACAGTACAGACCCTGGAGCCTGCTTCGGATTTTGTGTTTCCTTCTCTCTCTGCCCCTCCCTCAGCTGATCGTTCTCTGTCTCTCTCGGTCTCTCAAAAATAAATAAACGTTAAAAAAAAAAAGTAAGCACCCTCCAAAACTCATTCCACAAAATTCTCATCAGAAACACTTCTACAACACACATGTACATGACCAGGACTTTAAGAAGCATTCCATCCACTACCCAGGGGTAAATTTCATCTCAGTAGTTAGGTTTGTCTTTGACTTCTGATTTCAATGTCACGAAATATTTTGCCTCCCAGGAAAAGCAAAAGATCACTTGGGGATTAATGCTTCCATTCATCTCCAATAACAAACTAACGTTAACATTTATTTCTAAAAACACAATTATTTATAAAGAATGTAATCACTCAATGGAGCATTTGCTCATTAAGTTTATAAACATGGAAAACCTCAGCTTCAGATGCTTATAATTTGCTAATGCCCTTTCCATGAACTTGGAGCAGAGGAGACTTTTGGTGTGCAAGATATTCACTTCGGGGGAAATTCTGCTGCTTTTAATGCGTTTGTTTTTGAGCATGTGGTGTAACCACGCCTAAGTCTTCAGAGAAGTGCGTATGTGTATAGAATTCTCTAGAGCCACAAAGCGTACAACTATTGATGGGTACGCTGAGATTAAAACCAGTGTTCCAAAACTGGTGAAACATATAAAATTTTAAAAAGAACAGGTATGGCAATTATTTTTATGCGATTCATTTTCTTCAAATCACAGCTTTAATGAGCAATTTCTATACTGGTGAATTCAGAGGTCATCTGAAACTTCTTTTTTTTCCCCCCATCCTCATTTCTGATTTCAAAGAATAAAAGAACTCATTAGCACAAAAAAATGAGTTAGGTTTTCTCCCTGACCTTTATAAAGACTTTCATCCAGATGAAATTTAATTAAGTTTAATATAGCCATGGACATAGCAGAGGACAGGAGAATTAAAGCAAAAGGACAGGCAATTTGGTTCTATGTTTATTTTGACAACTTTTATCTAGCTGTGTGTGTGTGTATATTCGTGCACACCTTTGGGGTATGCCATAACCTACAAGGTAGGTAATTTACTGGGAATAGCATCTCTGCTACCTGTCACCATAAAACTCAACAGATTTTTCTTTCTTTGTATGATGACACTGTTGACATCCACTAAAATGCAACATTATTGGGAAGACAACATATTCTATCATGAATCCCCTTCCCTGATTCAGTGCTACAGGTTAGCTGGTTAGGCACCTAGCACGTTCTAAGTGGGGGCCAGGGGAGTCCGGCAAAGGGCAGTAATTAGCATCCTACCTGGAGGGGCACCGGGCTTGGAGGGCTCCCCAGGGGCCTGCACCCGATGCTCTCCATTTCACTGATGCCGAGGAAGCCGGCAAAGGGGCATTTCTCTGATTAAACCCTAAGTGAGGTGCCTGGGTGGCTCAGTCAGTTAAGTGTCCAACTTTGGCTCAGGTCATGACCTCGTAGTCTGTGATTTTGAGCCCCACATTGAGCTCTATGCTGACAGCTCATAGCCCAGAGCCTGCTTCGGATTCTGTGTCTCCCTCTCTCTCTGCCCCCACCCCCACTCACGCTCTGTCTCATCCTCTCTCTCTCTCTCAAAAATAAATAAACTTAAAAAAAATTTTTTTTTCATAAATAAATAAACCCCGAGTGACAAACCCTTCATGGGGCTGCTCTGCAAGGTGACCCACACACCATCCCCTCGATGACTGTACCAGGCATCCACCTACTACGACCTCACTGTGCTATCTTCAAAAAAATGACTCATACGCCTGGAATTGAAGGCACCACACACCTCAATTTTACCAGGAAGATACCTCCCTCCATCTTGTGTTCTGTCTTTACCCATATCCTGCACACTAGGCAGGGAGACTTTTCTGTAATTACAAAATCCAATGCAAGCTTTCCTTTCCTATTTTCAGGACTCAGGAGAGTCATGCCTTTTCCACCATGGAGCTGGCAAGATGAAGTTAGTTAACACTGATGGAAAGCTATATGGAGGCACAATCACACAGTAAGATACAAACTCACAGCTGCCAATCTGTGGACTTATGAATATAATCGAGATCGAGATCTTAATTTCTGACTGGTATAACGTTGAGATCATTACCAAAGGCTTTTCCAACTAAAAATGTTCTCAGAAGATTTAAATAATAATTTTCTGGAAAAAATGGGTCCATTATCAATACCAAGTTCAGTGGCCCCAGGGGCAGTAAGAAATCTAGTTAAGTCCCTATTTTCATTGCTTTTAAAAATACTATAAAATACGTTAAAAATGAAGTTCAATCCACTAAATTCATTTTTAAAATACATATATTTAGGCAGAAAGTTTAGGAAGAGAGTAGTCTTATTTCAAACCCTTTATTCACATATTTTAAAGGAGTCACTACGAAATGGGAGAGAACAGAGAAACCTAGAAAGGGAGGGAAATAATGGAGTCACCAAGGAAGAAAAACTTCTACTTGAAAATTGTCTCTCACCTTCCCCTCCCAGTGGCCACTCAAGACACATCTCCTCTTCTCAGAAAATGGGATCCAAGAGAAAAAGAAGCCCTGTGGTCTCTCTGCCACTATCTCCTTGAAAGAGCTCAAGATGGCACCCACATGTAGGAAAGGAAGATTCTCTGGATGCTCAGGTCAGCATGCATTTGGCAACCACTTATTAAACGCTCATTCCACCAGTATTGGACAAAAGCTAGTCTCAAAGATGCTCTGAAGGTATTAACAGGGTATTAACAGGCCCTATAAACACTTACAAGGCAATTAAAAACAACACTTAGTGGCAGGATGTACAACTGGCAGGGCGAGCATATGACAGAAAGCACCCGAGTGCTCTAGGGGACCACCAGGGAAGCCTCTGAGAGAAGGGCCATCCTTAAGACCTGAAGGAGAAAGTGGTATTTCCCATGTTGTCAAGATGGGTAGGGCAGGGTAGTGGTAAGGTGTGGTGACTTCCACGTAGAGTGAATATATAAGCAAAGCCTAGGAGATTTGACAAATATGTTGTGCTCTAAATAGGTCTGAGGAGGAAGTGTCAGGAAATTAGACTGCCTAAGTAGACCAGGGCTGCCTAATGAAGAGCCTTGCTAAGATCTTATAAGCCACTGATGTCAACAGAGAGGCAAAATGGCCAGATTTCTGTTAGTAGCATCACTTCTGGGAACAGAAGGCACTGAGCGAAAGGCAAGGAGATCAGTAAGAAGGTTCACGGTGGTAGTCCAGTAGCCACGCGAGGGGCTGTGAGCATCCAAATGAAGGCATTGTACCAAATAAGAGCAGGACACAGGGGTAACCTTTAGGATGATGACAATCTGATGACCACTTAGATGCAGGTGTTCAAACAAAGAAAAAAGTGAAATCTGGGCTAAGTCAGAGGTATTTGACAAGGAGAGGATAATGGGTATATGGTAAAATCATCACCCCAACGTGTTATCTTTGAGGTGGTGGTGGAGATAAAGACCAGACAAATGGATGGATGAGGCTGAAGCATAGGACAGGCTGAAGCTGAGGACCAGACAGCAAATATGAAATACCAAACATGCAGGTAGAAGAAAAAGTCACAAGGTGTTCTTAAACTTCTTAAATCATGGACCCTTAACCATCTTAGATCATGGACCCTTAAGTTCTGATAAAAGTCATGAGCTTAACCTCCTAAAAAATGTACATTTGCAAATACAGAAAAGGCACTAATTATCACAAAAATTATAGATCTTCTGACACCCATCAATGAACTTGCAGGCTAAGAACTCTTAGTATAAATCAAGAAGAGAGGGGGGGTCTTAGGAAGGAGACAGTTAAGACAGAGGGCACAGAAGAAACAGCAACAGCTGCCAACTATTTCAGACTCTATAGTGAGTGTAGACCACTCTTTCCAGAAATGTATATGAAGTAATGGGCAGTATGGACAGGGCTAGGTTCAAAGTAGAGTTTTGGTCTGCTGTTGTTTTTAAAAAATGTTTTCTTACAAGAAATGTTAAATATATTCAAGGTAGAGAGAACATCTAATGTAGCCCCTTGTACCTATGTCTAAACTTCAACAATTATCAGTTCGTGTCACTGCATTCCTAAATATCAGTATGTACCTCTAAAAGGACCACACTAAAAAGACAAAACCATGTTGGCATTACCACATCTTAAAAAATGAACAGTAACTCCTTAAAAGCATCAAATATCCAATAGTGTTCAGCTTCCCCCCTATTGCCTTACATGTTTTTATTGTATTTCCAGTTTGTTTAAATCAGGATCCAAATCCAGTCCATATGTTATAACTGGCTGACAACTCTTTCAGTCTCTTTTAACCTACTCGTTCTCCTACATGACTGACTGACTTTCTCTCTCTCTTTCTTTCTCTCTCTGTCTCTCTCTCTGTCTCTCCCTCCTTTCTTTCTTTCTTTCTTTCTTTCTTTCTTTCTTTCTTTCTTTCTTTCTTTCTTTCTTTCTTTCTCCCCTTGGTCATTTATTCTGTAAAAGTGTTTTTTTTATGGTCGCATCCTTGAAGTAACATGTAACATTCATCTGATTCCTCTATATCTTATAAATTGATATCTAGACATAGAAGTTTGATTGGATTCTGGTTCAATATTTTGGCAAGAATACCTCCTACGGGGTATTAGATTTCCACCAGGAGACGTATAAGTAAGATTTTTGAAAACATGGGGCTGACAAGTCAATGCTTATCTGCTATGGGAAAGAAGCCCATGAAAAAGGTGAGGGTGAGGAATGGGAAAAAGGACAGCCTGAAAGACAGTGGATGGTAAGAAAAGAAACAGAAAATGTAAAAGTAATTGCATATCCTACTCATAAAGCACTGCTCTGTAGGACCATTTCAAGCAACCCCAAGCATCTCTCCATAAAATTAGAGGTAATAACTGGAACCCATCACAGTAATCCTAAAGGCTTCAATAAGAAAACTTCCGGGGGTGCCTGGGTGGCTCAGTCAGTTAAGCGTCCAACTTCAGCTCAGGTCATGATCTCACGGCTCATGAGTTCAAGCCCCGCATCGGGCTCTGTGATGACAGCTCAGAACCTGGAGCTTGTTTTGGATTCTGTGTCTCCCTCTCTCTCTCTGCCCCTCTCCCCGCTCATGCTCTATCTCTCTCTCTCTCTCTCCTCTCAAAAATAAATAAAAACACTAAAAAAAGAAAAAAAAAAGAAAGAAAGAAAACTTCCCAAGAAAATTCACGAAAAAGGAGTATACCATTTAGGAAACTATTCTGTCTTGTAACCACATATCCCAAATAATCACATCTCTCGACTTTACAAGGCAAAATATTTAGCCAATAATATAACATAGATGTAATTATTCCAGCAATATGGTAATAAAGAGATCGATCCAAAGTTATATAACCCTTTTCATTTTCACAATATCCTCACATGACATTTTTTCTAAGGACCAAAACTTTCTTTGACAAAATGCACTTACACAAAACACAAGCTCCATGAATAGATGCCCCCTAAGGGACACATTCATTCCATCAACATGGCCTCTCAGAAAACCTGTCTTACTGTCTGTGACTTTTCTCCCGTCCCTGCCTCAAAAGAACAAATTCTATTTCAACATCTATAGCAAGTATGTTCCGACTCACCGAGTGTTCCTGTGCACTATAATTACCCTGCCATTAGAAACAAACGCCAGGTCTAAAAACAAAGCATGTTTTAATTTGGAGTGCAGTAGTATCAGGTAAAAGGGGCCTCAGATAAATGAAAGGTTTTTCATCATAAAGTTTTATATTCTAAAAACATTCATCTGAAAACAAGCCTGTTTTTAATGCATTTACAAATGCATCAATAAGGGGATTTCATTAGGATGAATAGACAAGTGAAAAGTTAAGAAATGCTTCCCAGATGTCAGTCCAGAGACCAGTGACAGTCTACCATGGAATGAAAAAAAAAATAAGGGCAACATATTAAATTTTTCATAAAACTTTACTCATCCATTGAGGCCCAATTCAAACATTGCCTCTCCTGGGAGGTCTTTCCATACCCATGAGGTACAAATCCGCCATTTTGCTACTGTCCCATATTGGTCCACATGCAATATAGCACAGATCACACTACACACAACCATTAAACAAATACCGTATTCATACTAGGTGTTTACACACTGAGGATACAGTAGGTGAGAGGAATCGTTTGGCTTGAAGAGTGCTCTGTCTCCCTGCATGGGGGACCATGTGATACCTGGGTATTAGACACAAACCTCTGCTCGGCGTTTATCCCACGTTGTTGAATGTTTGGATAAAGCATTTTCCTCATGTTCCTCACCACAACCTTGTGAGGCAGATGGGAAGGATAAAGATTTTATATTCTTTTGTACATAAGGACATCAGATTCAAATGTAACGTGACTTTCCCAAAGTCCCACAGCTCATAAGTAGTCCCCTAGAAACCAAGTCCATTTTGAGTAGATGAACGAGAGGGCCAATGGACCAAGGTGAAAGATTTGAAGTCCTCCGTTGTAGAGACTGCAATGATCAGGCCCTGGGATCTCGTCAGGATTGTCCTCCTTGGGAAGCAGAGCCCTCTAGGAACATACAGGTCAAACAAATTGGGATGAAAGGCATTTTAGGAAGCTGTACTCCCCCCTGCACCAACCCCAAAGCAAGAATTTTTAACTGAAAAAATTTTCAATTAACTGGCCCATTCTATAAAACTGCCCATATACAGCCTCAACCTCAGGACTGGGCCTTCTTGCCTCCTGCCCAGGCTGGACCGGAAGGCTCTAAACACAGTGGAACCCAGTGCACTTAGGCTTTGCTTGGATTTCTGTGCCTGATACCTCTATTTTAGGGACTCCAGGCCAATGGGAACCCACCTTGCCCTACGATCCCCTATGCAGCTCTAAAATGGGAGCTAAAGGGAAGTGATAGAATAATGGAGTACTAGGGACTCATAGACTGTCCCTCCAGGGAAACATGGGTGCTGGGGAGGAGGGATGTGGACCCCAGAGGAATAAATCACCAACAGTGTAATTAAAAAGCTGAAGAATTTTCCCAATGTCCCTTAAATAACACCAAGTAAGCAAACCATCTTTAAAGGTACTGTGTTTATAAAGGAAATTCTGCAGGGTGCCTGGGTGGCTCAGTTAGTTGAGCATCTGACTCTTGGTTTTGGCTTAGGTCATGATCCCAGGGTTGTGGATCGAGCCCCACATTGAGCTCTGCGTTGACAGTGCAGAGCCTGCTTGGGATTCTCTCTCCTTCTCTCTGCCACTCCCCTGCTCATGCTCTCTCTAAATAAATAAATAAACGTTAAAAAAAAAAAAAAAAAAAAGGAAATTTTGCTTTGAAGGCTCCAGGAGCCCACCACAGAACATATGTTCATGATGACCATCACTGTCACTTAGAGAGAAGGGAGGAAAGTTAACATGCAATTTATAGTTAACATGCAATTGTTAGCCAGTGGAATATTAAATCTGGCATCCAGTGGAAAACCCAGAATTCTGGATTTTAAAACCTGATAACTACTCACATCAGAACAGCCATAGCACTCCTAGTTCCAAATGTTGAAAAGCAGGTTAGGTAAGATCTTACATTACACATAATAATCTCACCCAGATCTCTTTATGCAGGGCACACAGGAACAGCCCACAGAAATAAAATAAATTTGCACATAAGGAGTATAAATGCCAAGTATATGATTAAGGGATTTTGCACCTAAACCTCAGGGAAGATTCTGCACACAGGGGAACTCCCTTCAGGAAAAGGAGCAGTAAAATTATTTAGGTGCTTTTGTTCATGCTTTCGCATTCATGTTTCACATTTCAGCAACAGCATATTACTATTATTATTATTGACTTCAAACTGCAGGGCTTCCCGTGTGGTTAGAGAGAATGGAGCAAAATACATTAAAATGTCACACTTAGCATTAAATTATTTAAAAAGTTGATGATCACAATATTACGTTCTGAATCACTGGCAACAACCACACAGAGCACTGACCTATCCAATCCACACATTAATGTGAACTGACATACAGTCACAGTCTTTTGATTCGGAACTTTTTCCCTCATGTACACAAATAATTTTGTTCCGCACAGAACGTCTCCAGGAAAAAGGAGATAAAGACCAATGGTAGAAGAATAAGAACTTTAATCTTAACCATCAAGTAAGTGGGTTAGGGTCCTGACAGTATTTCTAGATATAATCAAAATCATGACCCAGTGAACAAAAATAACTTTCTCAACCATTCAGATCATGGGATTGGAGCCAGGCAGGTAAATGTCACAGGGAAACTAATGTTCAGTGTAAGTAAAGCTTTAATAATCCCAGCTCCCTTGAGCTGCTCTGTCCCTAGAGGTTGTCAGCCAAAGGAAGAGAGTCATCACCATTTATGAGGGTCAATTGGTGGTAGACACTTTACAGATGTCACATGTCACACAATCTTTATCATAATCCTGTGTTAAATACTATCTCTACTGAGCGGATGAAGAAACAGAAACTCAGAGATGCAAGCTACGTGACTAAGGTTAATGCTGGTAGAACCAAACCCTGTGTCAAGTCTATCTGACCATAAGATCCTTCTCAACTCAGAGACTCTATGATTATGACAATTGTTATTAACAACTACCATTTTACTGAATACTTATTCTATGTGAGGCTCTAAGCAATGTACATGCATTTTCCCATTTAACTTAACCACCACAGCAATAAGAGATACTATTATTCCCATTTATGGATGAATATACTAAGGTTAGAAGAGCTGAATAGCTTTGCAAGGTCATCCGAGAGTGGGGAAAAAGTCAGGATCTGAATCAAGTTCAATTTGAACTGAAAATCCACGGTGCACTCAACTCTAGGGCTATTCCAACCACTGCCCAAAACACAACCGAACAGAGTGCAATTTCGCTGTTTCGCTGTGCCATTCACAGACACCTACACGTAATATTGCTAATAAATCCCAGCCCCTATAAACATCGCGGGCTGCTGGACATGAACCACTGCTAAACAGGCCTCCACATTTCTTTTACTGTTGTCAATTTTTTTGACATGCTTCTAAACCAAGTCAAGAAAATTAATCTTACCTTGGGTTCATAGCAGGTTTAAACACACTAAGAAATTTCCAATGAGCTCAAAACTGTAAATCTACTAGACAGGATTGTCCACATCATTTTCTTGTGCTATTCATCTTTTATTTATTCTTTTTTTTTTTTTTAAAGAGAGAGAGAGAGAGAGAGAGAGCAAGCACAAGCACGGGAGGGGCAGAGGGAGAGGGAGAGAGAATCCCAAGCAGGCTCCACGTTTGGGGCACAGCCTGATGCAGGGCTCGATCTTACCATGTGAGATCAAGACCTGATCCGAAATCAAGAGTCTGTCACTTACTTGACTGGGCCACCCAGGCACCCGTCTGGTGCTATTCATCTTAAAGCAAGTTTCATTCATGCTAATTTTTACCAAAGCAATCAATATCTATTGTGGAGAAATCAGATATCATTTCCTAACATCCTAACAACAACCATTTTAATATCCAGCTCAATGGCTCCTCTGTTTCATGAGGCTCAGCCCCAGTCAGAACTCAGAACAGAAGCAAGAGGGGCGTCTGGGTGGCTCACTCAGTTGAGCTTCTGACTCTTGATTTCAGTTCAGGTCGTGATGCCCCAGGATCAGGAGATGGAGCCCCATGTGGGGCTCTGTGCTGAGCATGGAGCCTGCTTGGAATTCTCTCTCTCTCTCTCTCTCTCTCTCTCTCTCTCTCTCACTCTCTCTCTCTCTCTCCCTCTGCCTCTCTTCCCATCGCTCACATCCCTGTCTCTCTCTAAGGAAGAAAAAAAGTAAAAGCAAGAAACCTAATATTAATTCTTGGGGGTTTGGTTTCTTTAGAGAAATTTATTTATTACCAAGCTGAATTCTTATTTGTAATTTTTGCTAAGTTAACAACCACAAAAACCTTAAGAATATCATCAGGCTCACTTTCTCACTTTTTATCCTCCCTTTTCCTATCATCTTTTTTAGGACCATCTTTCTAACCCCAAAGCATAAGATAATGCTCACTAATAAATGTTGAGTGATTGAACTCAGGTGCTTTACAAATCTAGCCATTGTTGGCCAATAACTATTTTAACTAAACCACTAAACTTTCTCTAAAAAAAAAAAAAAAAATGCAGTCTCTGAACTTCTCTAGTATCTTATAAATGTGGTTGTATTAATAAAAGACTTCTACATGGGAATTCTGATGGAGTGACTTGGAAAAAAGGCTTTGGAGTCAGATAGCTCTGGGGTAGGGTCTGGACTCTGTTGCATACCAGAAAATATTACCATCGTCACTGTACCAATGAGGAAACCTCGGCCTCAAGAGATGAAACAGCCAATGAGTGGTCGAACCAGAACCCAAACCTGAGCGGTGCAACTCTGGAGATCCCAATGATGTATCTTCAGTGAGCAACAAAGCTTGGAAAGAATTCTCCGTAGTTACCTCCCAGCGAAGATATCTGTGTTGCTTTTAAAGCAACCATATTCATGGGCTCTCTGCCAGTTGTAAAAAACTTCTCAGAAACTATTCAAGAATGAATACAGCCCCTACTCTCAAGGGGCATACAATCCACTCAAGGAGTCTAATCTATCAGTAGTGCTTCCTGACCAGGGGCCACCAGCGGATTCTACGTGTGCCAAGATATTGTCTCCTTTGTTCTGTGCATCCCCCCCCCCCCCAACCCAGGCCCGGCCAGTCATGTCTGGCCTTGAGCAACCCTGTCTATTAATCCCACGTGCCTTGCCAAAATGACCCTTGTCTATATGTACTGAGGAGTGAGAGAAGACCGGGAGGCACACACTACAGCCCTGGAGAGGCCATGCACGAGAGGGAGAGCCGCGTTCAGGGCTCAGAAGGCAAACCTAGGGACCTCTCTGGGTGACCCAGACACGCCTCTGGCTCTCAGATTCCTGAAGGGGAAATATAATAATCGGCAAATGAAATTTTTCTTCTCAGCACGATACCTGCTCAGGACTCCAGGGTAACACAGAGTTTGGAATTAAGTTCTAGCGTACATTCACCAGGAATGAGGAGGAAAGTTGACTTTTGAGAGAGCTAAGAACGTGACCTCTTTATCGGCCTTTTTGTCCCCCCTGGGAAAAGTCCATAAAATGGTGTTATGGCTGCAGATTAAACGTTAAGTTCCTCTGTGCCCCACCCAACAGGCACGCAAACAACCTGACAAGGCCAGCCGTCCAGTCCACCGTCACCTCACAGCTGCGGCTACCTTTACCCCCAGGGTGTGACAGCAGGGAAACATAAAGAAGGCCCTCAGATATGATAGGAGCCAAACATACAGTTAAGATAGGAGGAAAAACGGGAGCAAGGGAAGGCCTGGGTGGAACTTCTTACTGAGAGAACGATTTCCTTATTCATTGTTTGCTTGTGTTCCTGACACAAGAGCTCTGATTTTGTGTTTCGGGTCAATTTTCTGAGTGCCTTTTGGAATGGGCCTGATCCGAAGATCAAACCACTTTTTGTACTTCCAGGATGATTCGGTTTCCTGAAATGAATAGTTGTTGAAACGTAGGGCAGTGAGGGAAGGAGGAAAGACGGGAGATACAGAGACTCCTTCCACAATGAGATGGAAACATTTTTAACATTTTAATCTTCTGAAACACAATTTCCAGAGGACTGCCCCACCCCATCCCAATGTCTCTCCCCCACAGGATTTCTCTTTCATCAGGTCTCCTCCTCTCCACAAGGACTAGAAAAGGCTCCCAGCTCTCAAAGATTGCGCGTGGCTGGCTTCTTCCTGCCCTTCAGGTCTCAACTCAAAGGCCATGTCCTCAGAGGGACCTTCAAAAGTAGCCCCTTGCAACAACCTGGTCACTCAGTCTCACCGCCTGGCTCCTGACTTCACAGCACTTGCCAGTATCTGAAATTATTATATACAATTGTCACTTTACTGGGTTATGGCTGCCACCCCCTCTTAGAACAGATGTTCCGTGAGACGGGGCACCTCTTCTGCCTTTTTCACAGCTGTATTCCCAGAACAGAGGCCAATGCCCACCGCCGCTAGGTGTCCGATGCACGAATGAGGGAGAGCCAGCGGGGTAAGAGAACGGAAGAAGTCCCAGGAATGGTAACGGGGGGGAAAAGGCAGTATGTGTTCTAACAACTAACAGACTCAGTGGGGAAAGAAGCAGTATGTGGCAGATCAGACTGAGGTTCCGACCTTCGGGGAAGCGTGTTGCTAAGTCACGGGCCCCTGTGGTTGGGCAGAACAGGGTTCCAATGCCACTCTGCCCCAGATCCACACAAGTGATGACTTCTCTGGATGTTTCTAATGGGAGCTCAACTTCGCACACACTCCTCCTCCACCCCTCCCAAACGCACACTTTCCAACGCTCCCAGCTCTTCAGGGCTCAGACTTCAGCCCTCCCTCCTGGCCATATCATTACACACATCGTAAAGAAAACAGGCGCCACGAAATGAAAACTACCCTCTCTTCCCGGCAACAATGTCACCAGCCTGGCTGCATCTATTCCACGTCCTCTACCTTCCAACTGATTACAATACAGGAAGTGTTCCTTCTGCTAAGACCACCCTCCCTACCCCTCCTCACCTACCAGGGACTTCTCTCCTGTAGTCATCCCCTTTCTCCTACATCACCAGCACCTCCTTTCCCATTGGGTCGTCCTCATCTTCACATTCTATTTTCTTCTCTTCGTAGCCCTGTTGGGCCTTAGTCCCCACCATGCTACCATCATTAGATTGTTATAACTCTCCCTGCAGGTCACTGGAGCCATCGGAAGCATCCACGTAGGCAAACAGTATGTCTGCTGCACTTTACAAAGATCGGCATATAAGCGACCTCACGCACGCACTGCATATTTTCAATCAGACCTTTCTCAGCTCCTGGCAAAGAGGAGATTGGGAAAGAAAGCCTTCTGCATACTGACCCTTCTCTCTGCCAGCCCAGCAGGGAGCTCTGAGCAGCGCCCTGGGCAGCCTGAGCAGAGGGAAAAGGATTTTCCATGGGCTATGCTACCGGAGCACAGCAGGGAAGACTCCGGGGCGTGGGTGACCACTGTGCATGCACCCCCCCCCCATCCTCCAACCCCCCAGAAGACGAACTGCCAGAGCCGCTATGCCACTGGAGGCCGAGAGGTGGCTGGGCACTACTTGCCTCGTACCTGCCTAACGACTACCCAGAGTGAGGAGGAATCCAGGGCCCTGAAAGAAACTCACCCACCTGTGTCTGGGGACAGCTCAGCAAAGGGCTCCCCGTATGGCTCCCCGCTCTACAAACTGGAGACAACAGAGCTTGTACCTCTCAGGTCTGACTTGGATGCCCCTGACCCCAGTGACAAAACTCCACGACCGAATTAAGGTTTTAAGGTTTAAAAAGAAAGAAAGAAAGAAAGAAAGAAAGAAAGAAAGAAAGAAAGAAAGAAAGAAAGAAAGAAAAAAGATCCTCAGACCTGCCTTTTGATATCAAATACAACAATAAAAAATGGCAAATTCAGGACTCCATATTCTCTTTCTTTCACTAAAAACAAGAAAAGCAAAGCAGAGGGGCTCCTAATAATCTCAAGGATTCTGCAAAATCTCTCTTGTTCTCCATTTCGTTCTTTAGCAAATGTCTTAACTCACCAAAAGCTTATAAATTTTGCAAGGATGTGGTGCTGTATTTTTCCTCCTTCCTCACAGAGGCACCAGATCTCAAAAGAAGGAATGATGAATGGGTATAGTTATAAATACTCCAAGGCTAATAAGAACCAAAGATGGACTGTAGAAAAAGCTGGTGTTTGGAGGCTAGCTCCTGGTGTGTGATTGAGCTAACAGGTCCTGACCTCATATAAATTCCAGAGCTATTTTATTAGATAAGAAAAACAAAGCCGAAAAGCACTCATAAATTACTGTAACTTCAGATTTCATCAAACATTATTCAATCAAAGCATGATGATTTTCAAAACATGGGTAACAGACAGCTAATTAAGATATAAATTATATTTATGGACATTTTAAGCATTTTAATAGAATGGCTATTTGTCACTCCATTAGTAGTGGGGGAAAGAGAAACGTCAAAGTCTTACAAACAGTGTTCTGTTTGAAATAGCAACTCCTCTTACATGAGAAGGGGCTCAGAGCAGAGGACACTCAATGGAACATGAGGTAGGGTTGACTGACTGGAAAGTTTGCCACCTGTACCGATATGTTCCTGAGATCACAGATTCTAAGTGGATGCCGTCTTGGGTTGCCAGAGTTAGAGGGGGAAAAAATCACCAGTTAAATGTGAATTTCAGATAAACAACAGATAATTTTTCAGTATATAAGTATGTTCTAAAGAATATCACATGGGCTATGCTAAAAAATTATTCATATCTTTAGCATACTGTATTTTATCTGGTATACCTAATGCTACCTGCTGTTTGCTAAGCCGCTGGAACATTTCAACTGAGTATTAGAATAGCAGATCCCTCTCAGTACCTTGAGTTGCCCTCAGACCAGAATCCAGTAATTCCTTTGTGCCAGATGGTGCCAAATGTGACTAAGCAGACACCTCAAGACAACATCCACAGTGTCCATGGAAACACGCTCAAAAACTGTCTGACTGCTTTCCTAAATTAATTTAGAATCATACAATCACAGAATTTTAGAATTGGGAGACTTGCACAGATTCCTCTTTTTTAAAGAAAAAAATTATGTCATTCCCCAGTGCAAATAACTTTCCTACAACCAGTTACCAACGTGGGAGTTAAGGAAAGTGACGTGGGCACCACATTTAACCACAGGAGAGCCAAGAAGATGCCAATGCCTCTCCTGCCCCAGAATTTACTTATTTTTCCAATGCTGGCAACTTAAGAGCCCTTTTCATAAGTGGTGATATAAACAGAGAAGAAATGGACAAGAAACTCCTTGAGGACCAGGTGGGTATTGAACTCATCTGTGCAACCCAAGTGCTTGGTACTTGGTGGGCACTCAATGAATATCTGATGAATTATTGAATGACTGTGTAGTCTGGAGTCACTGAGACCACATGTATTGGTTGGGAGAGGTAGGGAAATGTGGAAAAGCAAATAGGAGGGGAAATCCAGGAACAGGGTAATGGGAGAATGCAGGAGGAACATAGCTCCTGCCCTCAGGCCATCTAACCAGATTCTCTTGTTTGTCCTATCCCCGTAAAGATGCAAAGAGTCATCACCCCCTACATTTGGGCCCTCAGGAAAGCAGCCTGACTATAGCCCAGGGTCAGCTCAGACCCAGCTGCTTACCCCCTCTAGGACCATTTTATCCACCAGGGACACAGGCACAGGTAGTGGCCCACAGGCTCCCACCAACCTATAGAAAGATCTGTGACCCGAGGGAAAAAGAATCAGTTCCCGAATACAAAAGGAAATTGGAACTATCAAAATTAGCAAATGTTTGCTTACATGTCTACAAAACATTACTTAAAGTCAACAAACACAACTCAATGCTCACATTGTTAAATACAAATCATATTTAATGTGGAATATGGGTATATTTCATTAATTCTGATACAATGTTAAGTATGACTAGCCTTCACCAGGTTCCTTCCTGCCCCCATCTGAAGCTGTTCTAACGTAAATTACCAGGTAGACCACTTCTCATGACGGTTAGAAAAAGAATAATTTCTTCTGGTCCCTCTTTGCCTCTGATCTGTCTCTTCCTCAAAGCAGTTCATTGACTTTAAATGCATCTTCATGCAGCAATCTGTCTACCTGTGAGGTCTTATACAGTCTCCTGCACAGTGATATGCCACATGAAACAGCTAAAGAATTCAGTACAGGTCCACTGGGAGACCACTGGAAAAAGTTCCAATGGTTGAAGAGGTGCGAATACTCAACATGGTATTTAAAGAGTGCTCACCCTGGGTAAGGTACTACGCTCAGTCAGTGAGATGCTGACATCTCATAACATCCACTGAAGTGGGATCTAGTCTCGTCTTCATTTTACAGACAAGGAAACTGAGACTCAGAGAGGTTAAGTATCTTGCCCTAGGTCACACAGCTGAGTCAAGATGTAAACCTGGACGACATGATCCTGTTTTAGGTAAGTTGTTAATGGTCGCAGCTCTGGAGTCAAATGGACAAAGGGTCATTGCCCAAGAATGGTTCAGACCTATAAAAATGTTAGGATGGCCATGGCCCAAATGAGCTAAGTGTCTGAGGGAAAGGGCACGGGAGTGAGGGAGAAGAGAGACAACCAAACAGATTTTTCCAAGCAAGGATGATCGAAAAGGATGATGGAAAGACCAGATGCACATTTCTCAAACTGAAGGCAGAGCTACTCAGCCTGTATTTTGGAGCTGGAGGGTCACTACATTAGGAAGTGGAGCTTCCTAAGGCCAGGAGTTGGAGGGAGACATCGAATTCATTCATCTCAACCACCTCTGTCATCTTCTTTTCTGTTTCTCCCTGAAAAGTTTCTACAGCTCTCTCTTCTCAGCTATATTTAAATGTTTATTTATCTTAAGAGAGAGAGAGCATGCGTGTGTACTGGCAGGGGGAGGGGCAGAAAGAGAGGAAGAGAGAGAAAATCCCAAGCAGGCCTTGTGCTGTCTGCACAGAGCCGGACATGGCACTTCACCCCATGAACCGCGAGATCATAACCTGAGCCAAAATCAAGAGTCGGAGGCTTAACCCACTAAGACACTTAGGTGCCCCCATACTTCTGTTTCTATGTTCATTATCTACTGAGTGCCTACAATGTGCCAGGCATTGGGTTAAGCACCAGTATGCCTTGCTTAACAAGACAAACATGATCTCTTCCCTCAGGGAGCTTAGAGTTTTCCAGGAGGGACAAGGACATAACAGATAATCATACAAATAATTATTAGAGTTACAGAGGGTACCAGATGCTACTGAGGAAATGACATTTAAGCCAAGAATCAAGATAGGAGTTAGCAAATTAAAAGACAGGGGGAAGGACAGCTTCTAGAAGAAGAAAGAGCCGGAGTAAAATCCCCAGGGCAGAAAGATGCAGGGTGCATAGAGAGAAGTGAAGAAGCCCCGTGGGGTTGGAACAAGGCACAGCAGAGTGAGCCCCAGTAAGAGGAAAGGGCCAAGTGAGAGAGGGCAGGGCCCTGAGGATTCCTGCCTGGAGAGCAAGGGGACATGTTACGGAAGGGCTGACAGCAGAGAAGCCACATGATCAGACAGGCTTTTTAAAAGACCACTCTGGCTGCGTGTGCAGAATAAATTAGAGGGGGGGAAGTAAAAGAACGCCAATTAGGAGGCTCCCACAGTAATCCTGGCAACTTTTGAATGGACAGACAAGTTGGTAAGAGCACTGTTTTGAGGAGTCACCATTACATAACAACAACCCAAGAGTTCATTTATGCTTGAGTGACAACTTCAGAAAGATCTTCATCATGCAGGGCCACAATTTCTCTTTGGCTCCACCCTTGGTCTCTGTCCTTTCCAACATGTTATCTCGATGGGGATGAGGCCAGGAGGGAAATCGGCCAAACTCTTAGTACGTAAATCAGGGAGGGAGGGCCAAGATCAGAAAGTTCACTGGACCACCACTGGACTCTCCTGTAGGCTCAGGGAAAGGGAAGGTTCATAAACACGGGAAACAAATGGTCTTATTCTCACAGAACTCCCAGGTTCGTGTGGAAGTGTGGGCACGGCACGCGCTAATACAAGGCAGACAGAGATAAGGGCTGTCACAGTGCTGTAAACAAAGCTGTAGGAACATGCAGCAAGAAGAAAAATTAATTCCGGAAGGGAAGTGGGGCAAGTTTCTTTCAAAATTGGCCTCTAATCTTGGCCTTTTAGGCTGATTAACATTTTGAGGAGTGGAAGAGGGGAGGGAGGGGGCATACCTGGGAGCAGGAAGAGTCTGAGTAAAGTCAGAACAGAGAGGAGTGAGTCTGCCAGAGCCCAGGGGCAAGGCAGGCCTCAATCCATAGTGAACAGTATCAGGATTAGCATTAACTCGCCCATTTACAGTGCCTTTCCACACATGCTGTGTCATTTCATCTCACATATCCAGGTCAGTGAGGCTCATCTTGACTGACAATGAAGCCCACGGAAGCTCCACTCACCCAACCACAAGGGATAGAGCCTGAGGGCACGCCCAAGTGATCAGGCCCCATTCCTGAGCCTGGTTCCACTCTTACTTAGCCAGGGAAACCACACAAAACCAACAGTGTGCCATTTCACAGAAAGAAAAACAAAGGCCACCATTGAGGCTAAAAATGTTCTCCATAAGTGTGCGGTGACCACAAATATAACATACGCTCACAAATACGATGCTTCAGCTAATACAAGCTTCATTAAGGTACAATTAGAAGTGACGGCAGGGGCGCCTGGGTGGCTCAGTTGGTGAAGCATCCAACCTTGGCTCAGGTCGTGATCTCACAGTTTGTGAGTTCGTGCCCCACATCGGGCTCACTGCTGTCAGTGCAGAGGCTGCTTGGGATCCTCTGTACCCACCCCCCCCCCTCCCCGCCACTCCCCACTCTCTCTCTCTCTCTGCCCGTCCCCTGCTCGCGCTCTCTCTCTCAAAAATAAACATTTAAAAAAAAAGAAAAGAAATTACAGTAAATAATGGCCTTTCTGTGACATTAAAATCACACAGCCCTCAGTCTGATTTCCAGCACTTTCACTTACTAGCTGTGTGGCCGTGGGCTGGAAGTTACTTCACTCCTAAGTGAAGTGTCCCCTTCCAGAAATTGGGAGTCCTAAACCCACCCTACAAAGACTGAATGAGAAAGTGCAGGAATAAAGCAGACATGTACCTGGCCCATCCCGTTAATGTTGGCCTTCATTAACTCTCATTACAGCTCTCTGCCAAGGTCAGAACACACGTGAGGCACCACATTCAACTGCATGTTCCACATTTTATGAAAGATAGCGAAAATTCACAGACCGTTTGGGAAGGGTTATCTGGAGAGAAGGTTCGAGAAAGCACTAGTCTTGCAAGTACGGACACCTAAAAGCCTGAGTTCTTGCCCTAGCTTGGTCACTAACTGGCTCCGTGAGCTTAGGCATGTCACAACTTATTTGTGACTCAGATCCTACCTGGAAAGTGATGATGGTTGAGATATGAATTCTAAATGACTCCCAAAGTCCCATTCAGCTCCAAAACTCCTTAAGTTTTATGAATCCTGCCTTACGAGGACATTTTAAAAAGGGAAAGCAAAGGGTGCCTGGGTGGCTCAGTCCGTTAGGTATCCGACTTCGGCTCAGGTCATGATCTCACAGTTTGTGAGTTTGAGCCCCGTGTCAGGTTCTGTGCTGACAGCTCAGAGCCTGGAGCCTGCTTTGGATTCTGTGCCTCCCTCTCTCTGCCCCTCCGCAGCTCATGCTCTGTCTCTCTCTGCCTCTCAAAAATAAGTCAACATTAAAAAAAAATTAAAAAGGGAAAGTGATTTCCAAAAGAAGAGATGATTAAAAAGCTCCATGATCGAGTTTTTTAAATGATTAAAAGCAGTCAGATAAAAGAAGACTACACTTAGTGTGTTTTACAAGAAATAATTAGAAAAGTAGGACTGATAGGAGAGAAGCTTACAAGGAAGCAGCTTTTGACTCAAGCCAAGGAAAAATCAATTTTCCAACAATAAAAATTATTCAATAATGGACATACCTAGCATTTTGCTCAAAGTGGCACGAAAGAAACTCAAGAAATGATAGATAGATAGATGGGTGGATGGATGGGTGGGGAAGAAGGAAGGAAAGAGGGAGCTGGCTCAGGAGGGAGTGAACTTCCCCTGCTGGGTGTGTTTAGGCATCAGCTGGGTGACTGTGTGTAAGAGGACTGCAGAATGAACTTCTAGCCCGAGTAGATGGCTCCGCTGAAGGTCTGTGTGATATTTCTTTCCTCACTTCTCTCCCCTAACTCACACATATTTTATGTATGTATATTTTAATCACATTAATCTTCCTAAAGGGCAGTTCTGTTGATGTCACCCTCCTATTCAAAAAACTTCAATGGCTCCCCATTGAATTAAGTCTGCAATCCTGGTATTTATTTGAGGGCTTTATTCCAGCTCCTACATTAAGGACTTATACTCATCTTTCAAACCCCAACTTGGATATATCCCCCACCAAGAAAATCACCACTCTTAACCTCCTCCCCACTTTATCTGAACTGTATCTATTGTTGTATCTTATTGCACACAATTATAATGTGTTAGGTGACAGTTCTTCTCTTCCATGAGACTGTGAAGTCCCTGAATGCAGAAGAATCGTTTATCTCTGTGCCTCCAACAAGTAACAGAATACTTGACTTTTAGCAGTTATCCAATAATTATAGAAAGTACTTCTTATTTATCACAAGCCAGGCATTCTGTTAAGTTCCTGATATGCAATATCTACCTGGATCTTTGTAATAACTCAGTTGTCCCCAGTAAATAAATAAGGAAGTAGAGTAAGGGAGGATAAATCATTTGCACAAAACACAAAGCCAATAGTGGAAGGGGTTGGATTCAAACCTGGCACTACATGCCTTAAAGTCCTGGACAGGAATCATTCCACATGCTGCTTTCCTGCTGCAAGACCATCGAAGACAGCTAAAACACATTATTCATTCATTCAACAAAGCATTTACCAAGCTGTTAGGGGACAGGTTCATACCCTCAAGGAGTTTGCATTTAATGTGTGAAACAGACAAACCAACAATTATGGCGCCATGCAATAATGTTATCAGAGAGGTATATACAGGAAGAAAAACATTTCAGTCAAATTGGGGAGACAGGAAATGTTAATTATAGCAATGACTTCTAATTCTCGAGCACGTACTGCGTGCCGAACATACTGAAAATCGTATCACAAGGCTTTACAAATAAGTAAACAGCAACCTGGCAAGATTATAGTGTGGTTAGTGGTTGAGACAACAGTTTCTGGAGGCAAAGTGCCATCGTTTTATTCTCGGTACTGCTGCTGTCTAGCTGTGTGCCCTCCTGTGCCATCCATACCTCAGGCCCTCCATCTCTAAAATGGGAATAGCCCCTATTTCATAGGGATGTTTCAGTGACTAAGCCTACGCAAGGCACTGAAATTCTCCCTGATGTCACATAGTTCACTTATAAGTACCTGGACCAAGAGCGTATCAAGAAAGTATCTGATTCCAGTATCCATACATACAAAGCCTTTCTCAGGAATGCACTATATGGGTAATGCTAGAGCTGAGCTCTGAAGGCAAATGAAGAGCAGGCAGGGTATGACTGGCTGTAGAAACAGCCAACATCCCACACTGCCCTATTGCTGCACTATTTCTCATTCTTTTCTCCGTCTGATATTCTTTCTCCAGGAGTCCTGACCCAATGAAACTCATCCACCAACCAACACAGCCATCCCATTACACCTCTTCCATGAATGTGCCCCTGATCTCCCTCCCAGAAACTTGGCTGACGCCTCTCAGGTCAGGGTGGGTCTTGTGTATACAGTTGGTATTTACACACTTTCACCCATACAACTATGCACATACATGTGTGCATATGAACAGAAATCCATGGGGCTTCTAGAATGCCTCACACTCACAGGGCAAGTACTTTGCCAAGCACCACAAGACAATGATCATCAGCTCAAGTTCAAAGACATTTGCTATACTAATTTCCACTCCAAAGTTAAAATTAGAAACCATCCCCAAACTGCAGACAGCTCTACTGTAGACAGTATTTCCTACTCATCCTAACTCATCATCTTGAATTTCTCACCAATGGGGGAGGTAAACTATGGTTCATTATTTAAAACTGCAACTCCATACAAGGAGTTTAAAAATGGACAGGAGAAGGCTAAACTAGAGAAATCTCTACCCTCCCTAACACGTATTTATCTGAAATGGCTTCCAGAGTGGAAGAAAATGAGAAGCATTTTTGTGTTAAAAATTATCAGAGGCATAATAAAAATTTTGTAATGTCAGCCTATGTCAAATATTGTTTTATTTTAAAAAATAAAGGAATTTTATTTTTCTCATGGCCAACTTTCGATCAAGAATGCAATCAAACCAAAGTGTGATGGGGGAAAATGCACCAAAAAAATGATGAAACTGTGAAGTTAATGAGTGGAAGAGACGAATATGAATTCCATCTCTTTCTTTCCTTTCAGCCAATTATAGAAGCAGGCAGATTTGTGGTCACAATGCAGGCAAAGTGACAGAAAAGAAGCAGAAATATCAAGAAGATCCAAACATTAAACAATCTTCTCTCCTACAAAGAATTACTTTGGCCTCTGAGCACTGATTAACCTTTCTTTCTTTTTTTTTAATTTAAATTCTAGTTAGGTAACATACAGTGCAATATTGATTTCAGGCATAGAATTCAGTGATTCATCACATACATACAACACCCAGTGCTCATAACAAGTTCTCTCCTTAATACACATCCCCCATCTAGCCCATCTCCCACCCAGCTCCCGCCATCAACCCATAGTTTATTCTCTATCATTAAGAACCTCTTGTGGTTTTGTTTCCATCTCTTCTTCCCCCACCCTTCCCACATGTTTATCTGTTTTGTTTCTTCAATTACACATATGAGTGAAATTATATAGTATTTGTCTTTCTCTGATTGACTTATTTCACTTAGCCTAATACATTCTAGCTCTATCCGTGTCATTGCAAATGGCAAGATTTCCTTCTTTTTGATGGCTAAGCAATATTCCATTGTATATATATGCCACATCTTCTTTATCCATTCATCTAATCTTTCTTTATTATAGGTCTCCTTATTAAAAAACAAAAATCATGGAGGGATACATGGCTGGCTTAGTGGGTTAGAGCTCCATGTTGGGTGTAGAGATTACTTAAAACTAAAATCTAGGGGCGCCTGGGTGGCTCAATCGGTTAAGTGTCCGACTTCAGCTCTGGATCTCATGGTTCACGAGTTTGAGCCCCGCGTCAGGCTCTGTGCTGACAGCTTGGAGCCTGGAGCCTGCTTCTGATTCTGTGTCTCCCTCTCTCTCTGAACCTCCCCCCATTCATGCTCTGTCTCTCTCTGTCTCAAAAAATAAATAAACGTTAAAAAAAATTTAAAACTAAAATCTAGGAAAGAAAAATCATGGGCTTAAAAATACCTAAAAAATTAGAATTGAAAGAAAATTAATTATTATGTTTTGGCTTTGGGGTTAAAACATTAACTTATTTTTAGCAACTTAAGGTCAAGCAACACAAAGCGTTAAGGTATATTTTTATGCCAAATAGTACACTTAGGGGGCTTCTCCAAAAGCAGAAAGATGGAAGCATCAAGTATTGGCCAGGGTTAAAAATGAGAAGGACTAATGGGAAGGCAAGCCTATCAAACTAAGTCATTTTTTTCCTCCTAACGGTCTAAAATTAGATCCCTTGGCAATACTTTCTTTCTTTAGGTAAAAATTATATATCACAAAACTCCCTCCTAAACACCACTGAGGTATTTTGGTTCCATAAGTACTTGACAGCTAACTTCACAGCTAACCAGACCTAGAGATTTTGAGTCTAATAAAATGTCACAGCCAATCCAGTGAAATCCCAACTCTCATTTGAGGTGTCCAATCTATAAACGTAAAGTGATATGGACAAACACCCCAAAGGTAATTTTAGGGTACAAAAATGCCTCAGGTTTCTTCCCCCCAAGGTACATTAGTCAAATAAACGGAATCAGCATTTTTCCTTCTTTCACAGCCTAAACCTTGGCTCTTGGAGAGTAGTAGGACATTTTGAAGATTTCCTTCACTTTTGGATCTCTGCTGCCCACAGTGGCACAGCAGCAGACCCACAGTTCAAACCCCAATTCCAAGTTCTATTCTTTTTTTTTTAACCTTTTTTTTTTTTTTAACATTTATTTACTTTTGACATGGAGAGAGACAGAACATGAGTGAGGGAGGGGCAGAGACAGAGGGAGACAAATTCTGAAGCAGGCTCCAGGCTCTGAGCTGTCAGCACAGAGCCCGACACGGGGCTCGAACCCACAGACTGTGAGATAATGACCTGAGCAGAGGTCGGACGCTTAACTGACTGAGCCACCCAGGTGCCCCCCAAGTTCTATTCTAACATGAAGGAATTAAAGATGACCCCCAAGATCTCCACTCTTTATCTCCACTGAGCTCTGAGCAGCACCAGAGTGATCCTATTAAAAGCAAGTCAGGGGCACCTGGGTGGCTCAGTCAGTTGAGCATCAGACTCTTGCTTTCAGCTCAGGTTGTGATCCCAGGGTCATGGGATCAAGTCCCATGTCAGGCTTCACACTGAGGTGTAACCTGCTTGAGATTTTCTCTCTCTCTCTCTCTCTCTCTCTCTCTCTCCCCTTTTGCCCCTCCCCCACTCAGACATGTTCTCTCTCTCCATTAAAAAGTAAACATACATTAAAAATAAAAATATTAAAAAAAATTAAGACTAAGTCACTCTTGTCATCCCTCTGCTTAGAACTCCCCCTTCGCTTTCCCTATCAGAATGAATTCCAAAGCCCTACAATGGCCTCCAGGCCACTACAGATTCTGACCCCTGTGCCCTCACCTCCTGATATTCCCTTTGCTTGCCAACTCCAGCCACACTTGTTTCTCTCTGCTCTGGCTGCTCCCTGCCTGAAATGCTCTTTCCCCAAATATCTGCACGGCCAACTGTCACCTTCAAATATCTGAATAAATGTTTCCTTCCAATTAGATTTAAAATTACATGGCGCCTAGGTGGCTCAGTCGGCTAAGCATCCAACTTTGGCTCTGGTCATGATCTCATGGTTTGTGAGTTTGAGCACCGCGTCGGGCTCTGTGCTGACAGCTCGGAACCTGAAGTCTCCTTCAGATTCTGTCTCTCTCTCTCTCTGCCTCTCCCCTGCTCACAGTGTCTCTCTCACTCTCTTGCTCTCAAAAGTAAATAAACATTTAAAATTACACGTCCTTTAAACTCCATTGTTTTTCATTTTCCATGGTACTTATCACTCTCCAACAAATGATATATTTGATTGATTGTGCTTCTTGTTTATTGTCTGTTTTCTCCAGCTAGAATGAATGCTCCTTGAGGGCAGGGATTTGCCTGTGTTGTTCTGATGTATCTCATGGGTTTTGTATGTGGCAGGTGTTAGTAAATATTTGTAGGATGAATAAATAAGATCGTTTACTGTTTTACTTTCTTATGATTCCATACAGTATCCAGTGCTTTCTGCTTGGTGAACTGATAGCTGGTTATTTCCCCATAGAAACAACCCAAGAAACTGATTTACTGAAGTCGAAAAACATTTGATTAATTGCCACCATTTACTGAAAATTTACTATGTGCCAGGTACCATGTTTTATGTTTTCTCATTTAATCATCACCAAAAGCCAGTGAGAAAGACATTACATTCCCCCTTAATTAAAAAAAAAAATGTTTTAATGTTTTATTTATTCTTGAGAGGGAGAGAGAGGCCGAGCGTGAGCTGGGGAGGAACAGAGAAGAGAGAGACACAGAATCCGAAGCAGGCTCCAGGCTCTGAGCTATCAGCACAGAGCCCGATGTGGGGCTCGAACTCACAACTGTGAGACTACGACCTGAGCCAAAGTCAGATGCTTAACTGACTGAGCCACCCAGGCACCCCTTCCCCCCTAATATTTTAGGGAGCCTAAGGAAATTTAGGCTCAGACAGGATAAGTAAATACCTCTGAGTGCCCACGCTGGGTTATCTGCATACCCAGGGCCATCTGAGTCCCCATTCTGCCTTCCCCATTATAAACCTGGCTCACCTCTTCACTAGCACAGACAACCAAGAGACCCCGTGGACATGTTATGGAAAGACTCTAGGGTACAGTTAATTATACAGAGAAAACCTGGGCAAATAAATAAATTAATTAATTGAATCAAATAATTAATGCAACAAAATTGTTGTGAAAGAAGATGTGCTTTTATAATAAAACATATGGTCGTTCTTATAAAATCATTCTGATACTGTTATAACCAAACCAATAATAACAACATTTGAAAGGGAGAAGGCGAGACCTACTAAACTTAGCATTGGTCTCCCTAAAGACTTGCTGTGTGACCAGGACAGCCCCTGACCTCTTCACTGAGCCTTAGCACACAGGTATGATGCCACCCAGCCTTATATATTGCCTGCAGATTTTGAGACGGAGAAAAATCTATCCGCAAAATTAATGAATTTACAGAAGAAAGGCACCCTATAAATTCAGTTATCTCCTGATCACAATTTCTGAGGTCGGTAGGATTATTTTGAGAGCCATTACACAAATTCAATAGAACAAAACCTAAGTCAACTCAGACAGCTGAGTCCAGCAATTCTCAGAGAATGACAGAAAAAGGATAATTCTATCACGGGCCACCAACCCACGGAAGATACAGGGTCTATGAGCAGAAGTTTCTGGAAGTGTCGGCCTCTCTTCGGGTGGAGGGAGAAACAGCCCAAACCCGCCAGCCACTTCTATGGCTCAGGATAGGCTGTGTGGTTAGACAAGGCTGGGATGCCCATCCTGGGGCTACAGTCCCCACCTTAACCAACTCCTGAACCACAGACACTGGGGGGAAAGGGGAGAAAGACCAACCACAGGTTCTCCCGATTCCTATACAACAGGGTATGACAATGTTTTGTCCCCAGGCAGACCTGGCCTTATTCCAACACAGTTCTTCCGATCTTCCTACCCAAATTTGCCTGGTGGTTTCTCTACCAGACACTGCTTTCACCTTTCTGAGGTGGGAGGGGGCAACCTCTGTGACTGGGGACAGAGGTACAAGGAGAAACTGGCCTGTCGATATTGCCTCATTCATATGAAATGTCTGAATCTTCAAAGTATCACATGGAGAACTGAAGTTTTTTTCTCTACTCGGCAATTCTAAATTGTGAGTTCGGTATCTAAAATTAAATTACACATAAATGCCAAGAATTCCTTTTGTGCTAATTGTTAAAAAGTCCAAATTTAAAATCCCTGCTTAAACTGTTTTAATCAAGATAGCAATCTAAAGTCTTAATTTTTAAGGTCTATTATTTGCAGAAATTTTTACTTTATTAGTAATGTAAAATATGCAGGCAGTCCCTGGGAAAAAAAAATTTAATTAAAAGTCTTCACAAGTATTCCATAACCAGTCTGAGAGCTGTCTTGATGCATGGATGCCTTTGGGGGAGGGGCGTACCTAGGCTCTAACTGTACTTGAAAAATAGCATTGTCGCTATGGAAGCAGCTCTAAATTTTGACTGTTCTTCCTTATGCTAGCAAAGGCCATATTCTTTATATGCAGCTTTTCTTTTCACTGAAAAGGGCTTTGACAGTAATCCACCTGGCGTCCAGCTTGCCCTGCCTTGCCTAGGCATCACCCTTCTGTCTTGCTGTAGAGCACCATGCTTTCAGCGGAGCCCCAAACACGAAGGTAGAATACAGATCAACTGGAATACCAGCCTTCACCCAGAAAACAAAAACAAACAAACAAAAAAGAAGTGACTTTCATTTGTTCCTTGAAGGAATCACCCGTAAGGCCCATTCATGCTCTTGTCACTGGCTAACCTGGCCTAATTCAGATCTCTCTTTTCTGGACTCTTCATTGGCAACTTGTCAATCAATATGGAGTAAATATCACCGAGGGTTGTTTTGAAAACAAATGCTTCAGAAAGTTTACACTTAAGAGTACAGGTTTTGGGGGCACCTGGGTGGCTCCATTGGGTGATGGTCCAACCTCAGCTCAGGTCGTGATCTCACAGTTCATGAGTTCAAGCCCCGTGTCGGGCTCTGTGCTGACAGCTTGGAGCCTGGAGCCTGCTTTGGATTCTGTGTCTCCCTCTCTCTCTGCTCCTCCCCCACTTGAACTCTGTCTCTCTCTCTCAAAATACAATAAACATTTAAAAAATATTTTTTATATAAAGAGTACAGGCTTTTGGAGTGGTCGCCTTTAGAAACTAGCACTTCTTCCGGTAACATGGTGAAGAAGGCTGCTCAAGTATGTTTGAAACTCCTCTTTCTGAGCTGCCTCCATTTCAATAGCTCAGTGACCGTAAACTGTCACCGTCTGAAGATGTACTTGATTCTGGGAAGCAGCCAGCGGGCCCTCAGAGCCAAGCATATCAAATAATGTAGGTAATCATGTTGAGTAATACTATTTTTCATAAACATGAGGTGTGACCATTAAAGTAATAAAACTGGTTTTCATACGAGGACCGTCACTAGACTCTGAAGGCAAATTCAAAAAAAGTTCAAGAAAGTGTTTGGTGATGGATATTCTTAGTTTCTGTTTGTCGTTAAACAATGGCGAGCTCTTTAAAATTAGTACAAAATGAACCAAAGCTACTCTGGACACAGTTTTTCCCACTTGGACACACATGTGAGCACACACAATACACTATATGAACAATTTCTGCCAACTGCCTCCTGATTTAACATTTTGATTCATTTTCACAAAATCTTACCCTTGTACTATCATAAATTTAAATCATCCATTGTGGCAGCAAAAAATATTAAAATATATGATTCCAAATTCAAGGAGCAAATAATCAAGTGAATGGAAGAAAAGTCTTCTTTAGCATCTTAGAATTACAATGGCCTTAGCAAGCATTCATCCAAAATTGAGTAATTTTTGAGTAAACACTAGCAAAGAGAGAGAGATGTTCAGTTGGCCAAGAATATAACCACCTAGCTCGGTGAGTAAATCGTCTCTTTAGCAGGAGGATTTTGTGGCCGTGAAGACGGAGTTTATTCCTAGCAATCTTTTTGGCCTGGGACTATTATTTTGTTACCTACGTTGTTTTGAGTACGTGGAAGGGAGCAGGGCTTCCTATTATATTCTTGAGGAGAAGACTTAGAAAAGATCCTCTTCAGGGGCGCCTGGGTGGCGCAGTCGGTTAAGCGTCCGACTTCAGCCAGGTCACGATCTCGCAGTCCGTGGGTTCGAGCCCCGCGTCAGGCTCTGGGCTGATGGCTCAGAGCCTGGAGCCTGTTTCCGATTCTGTGTCTCCCTCTCTCTCTGCCCCTCCCCCGTTCATGCTCTGTCTCTCTCTGTCCCAAAAATAAATGAACGTTGAAAAAAGAAAAGATCCTCTTCCTCTATGTTATAATGCCGAGAAAAGGTTTTCCCTGCCAACAGTGGAGGCACCGCTTTTACCCTGGAGCAGCTGGGGCGGTATTCAGTATTAAACCTCCACCTCAGGTCAATTCACCTTCTTGAAATAATCAATGCTCCTGGAAGGAGATGAACTCCACATCTCCTATTTGCACATTCAAGTCAATTAGCAGGGAGGGCGGGCCTAACAGTCTTCTGGTTGCCTGGAAGCAGGGTGCTACTCTAACAAACCCTTAAAGACGAAGACAGTGGCTCTCGCATTTTACTTACCTTTGTTCCAAGATGCCTCTGATATCTTCTCTTCTATTTCATTTTTGAAAGGTTCTTCAAAATCTACTAAATTGATTTCATGATTCATTAATGGGTCACCTCCCCCAGTCTGGAAAACACTGACCTATACCAGATGTTTTTGACAGTGGGGCCCACAGTCTGCGTCCATCAGAACAGAACATGCAAAAAAACCAAATTCCTGGGCTCCATCCCAGACCCACTGTAACAGATGTGAGCTTCCTAGGTCATTCTGATGTGCACTCAAGTTTGAAAACGCATCGAGACCATTACCCAGTCACAAGTCATAAGGAAATTAAGTCCAAAGAGGCTATGTGGTTTTTCAAGATCGTATTCCTAATCAGTAGCAAAGCCAACAGTGGGGATCATACCTCCTATATTCCTAGGGAGTGTCCTTTAAATACATAAGAACACCATTCATGCCCATCTCTGATCCAGTATCACCCAACTTTACTTGATGGTCATGCCCACTGCTATATCTTCAATGCCTAGAACAGTGTCATGTCTGGGGGCAGGGGTTGGGAAGAACCACAGAAATGTATGTCTTATCATTTTGAAAATTAGTGTTCCGAGAAGACAGGAGTACAAAATCATACATATGACCGATCCAACAACCAGTGCACTGTTTAATAAGTATTGACCTTCATCAAATGCACCTCTGACCTAACAAAACAAATGATCTGAAAGATTGAAAAATGAAATAATGGAGGTAAAGACGCTTTACTCTCCCTTCATACAGGTAAGAAGAAAACATTACATAAATGATCCAAAGGTAGCCAAAAGAGGGGATAAACTAGTAATAAGAAGTGTCAGTTTTAGTTCCTAAATCATAAAACTTTTCTCAGATTCTAACAAAGGAATAACATCAACATAAAGCAAGTCATTCCAGGATACTAAATAAAACTATAGGTAAAAGAATAAAAATAGACCATGGAATTGGGACATTTACTGTCAAATTTGTGGTTTGGTTAGGCTTTCTGAGTTTACCTTTCTTTTTTTTTTTTTTTTTTTTCCAACGTTTATTTATTTTTGGGACAGAGAGAGACAGAGCATGAACGGGGGAGGGGCAGAGAGAGAGAGAGACACAGAATCGGAAACAGGCTCCAGGCTCTGAGCCATCAGCCCAGAGCCTGACGCAGGGCTCGAACTCACGGACTGCGAGATCGTGACCTGGCTGAAGTCGGATGCCTAACCGACTGCGCCACCCAGGCGCCCCCTGAGTTTACCTTTCTAACATCAATTTTTCCATCTGCAGCGCTCCTCCAGTTAGTTCAAGTTTACATGGGTCAAGCTTTAGGGTCCACAGTCATACAAATTCCTGTAGTATGACCAGTGCTTATGAGGATGCCACTGAATAATGTTTGCCCTCTCTTCCAGAAGCAGCCCAAGGGTGGTTTTCCCAGAGTCTAAAATCAAATTAATTCAATATGATTCACTGAACAACTCTTAACTTCTGGGTCCAGTCGTAGGCTATAGGAGTAGAAAGAGATATAAGTAGACTCTGCAGTACTCAAGTCACATAATTTATTGCAAAAATCTCTCCGTGTGTACATAAGTATAAGGTTATTATTAATAATCACACAAGCAGGTACACAATGACCCCCATAATTACCTGGAAGGAAGGTGCAAGCAATTGTAATGTATACACAAGAGGACTTTTTTTCAGGGAAATATGCAAATATGGGGCAGAGTGATCTCCCACTGGCCCTCCTTCCTGGCTTTGAGACCCCTCCACCCTTCCCCTTCCTTGGCAAAGTATGGGTGGAAAAAGAGACTTGGAGGTGCCACCACCACACATACATGCACGCACATGAGCCACACTTTTAAGGGCAGAGAAAGCAGTAAAGGCAACGCGGACACATCCTCTGACTTTCCCTCCTGCATCCCTTGCCAGGATCCCACAGCATTCTCTGTACCCGAGGGGTTGATGAGATAGATAGACAACCATGTCTACAGATGCAAGGCCTTGAGCTGTTGAGCACTTTCTCAGAAACATACTTCCCTGCTGACTCAGGTCTGACTGGAGTTACTTCAGAGATTTATTGCCAAGCTCTGTAGCTGTTCAAAATAAGAAGGAAATATTCTACACATTTCAAACAATTTTATAAACCTAAAAAAAAAAAAACCAAAAAACCCGACACCATTAAAATGCTAACACAGAACGTCTATCCTGACCCAAACCAACTACTCACTCCCATACTCTAATCATCATTAATTCTGTGAGATTTAGCTCAAATATACTTAACACCTGACTGCAAATACACTGTTAAAATTTTTATCAGGATTTGAGGCTGGGCTACACCTCTGGAGTTTGATGACAAATACTAGTGTGTTAAGAAATTCTCCCACATATGTTTCATCGGGCATGTACATACATCTACATCAAAACATGCATGAAGCCGCAACGACTCCTTTGCTTGAAGAATTTAAAAAACTACTCATGGCGAACCCTGCAGGATCACACCGGTAACACAAGTCCTCCAAAAGAGATAACAAAAAACAGCAGAGATTAGATTTCTTTCACTTGTTCTCAGGGTTTAAGGATGACAATATCTCGGGAATTAATCCCTCTCAATGCATAAATGTGATGTCTTACATTGCTCCCCACCTGCAGTAATCAGCTAGAATTATCTCTAGAAAAGGCACAGGAAGAAATCTGGATTTTCCCAAGCAAAGCTGAACTGTCATCACTCAGTGTCTTTTTCTCTCTGTATGAATTTCTGTCTGTATGAGTAGCAGTAACAGTTGCATTTGTGCAAAGCAATGATATATTTTTATCCTATAACCGAGTCTTGTCATTGATAATGTCTCTTCCTCTCATATGGCTGCAGGAAAGCTCAGAGCCAGGTTTTCAGACTACCTTTAATATAATTAGGCAGCACCTTACAGAATACATTTCTAGATTTTAACACTCTTCTGGTTTCATCTGTTTGATCCATATGCCACTTTTGTTCTGCTTTCTTTGTCCTTATTAATGTGTTTCTTTAAGAAACAGACAAATAAGTACCTAAGCATTGTTTACCCAGTATGAGGCTTCCCCTAAGTGTTCACCACCTGTCAGGATGTTCCCAAGCATGCAGACATGTTCACATTACCCTGAGTCCATAATTTCTATCTTTAAGCACACATTCCTTTAAACAAGAAAACCCATCGCTGGCCTGCTGACCATCCCAAGGGGTTGGTTCATCCTCTGAGTTTAACAGTGGATGGTAGTGCTATCTTCTTTTGAGTGGTAACTAAACCTAGCTTCATGGTTTCCTAAGAAAATCCTTGTTGTATCTGAGAGGATGATAGAAAAATAGGGATTCGGGAAGTAAAATAACTGAAAACACTGAAATATAAAAAGCACCTAATGATGTCATCTTTGTCACATGGTCCAACCCATTAAAAAGCCATCTGTATTCTACAACAAAGGAAGACAGAGTAGAGGTAAAGACTCTACATCCCAGTTCCCTCTGAAATTTTATTCGGTGATAAACAGCCATATCAAATAGTTCCTAAATATTCACTCATCTCTACATAATATTGGGTGTCTCATCGACATGACTGGCACCAGGAAAGCATCACATAAATTTTGAATCTTGCATACAGGTCCCGAACAGTGAGGCAAACCAAGTGGACTGAAAAATCTTAACTTGTGACAGAAATAATATACAGGACCTGGCGATCTCTAATAATAAACTCAGGATGAGGCATTTAAAAAGAAATTCATATAACCAAGAACTTTTAGTGATGATGGTTTTAAGAAAAAGACAGCATTAGGGGTGCCTGGGTGGCTCGGTTTGTTGGGCATCCAGCTTCGGCTCAGGTCATGATCTCACAGTTCGTGAGTTCAAGCCCCACATCAGGCTCTATGCTGACAGCTCAGAGCTTTGGAACCTGCTTTGGATTCTGTGTCTCCCTCTCCCTCTGCCCCTCCCCTGCTTGTGTTCTGTCTCTCCCTCTAAAAAATAAACGTTAAAAAAAATTAAAAAATTAAAAAAAGAAAGAAAAAGATAGCATTGAACTTACCATGCCCTAATTTGAAAGCTACCCAGTAACCACACTTTACTGGAATAAGTAGACAAATATTCTTGATTATTTTGCAATCATGAATAAGGGAGTAGGGTTCTCTAATCCATTTGCAGAAGAGCCCTCTTACAGCCTAGAGAGCCAGCAGGTTTTCCAAGCCTTGTTTTTGCCAAAACCAAAACACTAGATGGGACCTCACTGATTCTTCCAATTCAATCAAAACTTTCCCATAAGGCACATATATTAATGTTTAAGTCTCCATGTTTATTGAAACCAAAACCTTATTGGCAATAAAATACAGAGAATCAATAGGGCATTTTCTCTAAAATAGAGATATTTCATTTATATTATCTCTGTAAGATTTTAGAACTGCCTGAGAGAAACAACTCTACTTGATACAAAGATTTAGGAGAAAAAATATTTTGGCAAATTAACTTTTTATTACATCAGATACATTTAACCCACAGTATATATTAAAAGAAAATCTGTAAACTGATCACAAGTTTTCATTCAATACTGTCCATATACCATTAGCCACCTCCATCCACATAAAATTTGTTGTAATTCATTTCAATGCACAGAAATACACTGGAAATGGGGGTGCTTGGGTGGCTCAGTTGGTTGAGCACCTGACTCTTGATTTCTGTTCAGGTCATGATCCCAGGGTCATGGGATCAAGCCCTGCCCTGGGCTCCATGCTGAGCAAGGAGCCTGCTTAAGATTGTGTCTCTCCCACTGTCCCTCTCCCCTGCTCACACTCTCTCTTGCTCTCTAAAATTTAAAAGAAAGGGAGCACCTGCGTGGCTCAGTCGGTTAAGCGTCTGACATCGGCTCAGGTCATGATCTTGTGGTTTATGAGTTCGAGCCCCATGTCAGGCTCTGTGCTGACAGCTCAGAGCCTGGAGCCTGCTTTGGATTTTGTGTCTCCCTCACTCTCTGCCCCTCCCCCACTCATGCTCTATCTCTGTCTCAAAAATAAATAAACATATTTTAAAAATTAAATTAAATTTAAAAAAAAGAAATACACTGGAAATGAACTGGCTTTGGTTGTTGTTTCAACACTGCCCACCAAACCAAAGGGTGAATCTAAGATATTTCTTGAGATGCTGAAAATTTGATCAAAATCATTCAACATGTTCAAAAATTATGATGAGAGTATTAAATCCAAGATACACACCTAAAGCACTTCCTTGGTCTTAGTTAGCATAACTTCTCCTCCCAAGACAAATTCTGATATCCTGAAACATCCTTACCTATCCAGACATAGGCGTAATTATCAGGACACTGCTTCCAAAGCCGTATTTCCTAGATTAGCAAACTAATCACAGGGTTTTTTTTTTTTTAATCTATTATAGTTCTTTTTCTTTTCTTTTGCTTACCAGAACAATAAATTCTTTAAGAAGAATCTTGCAGCATATTTATTAGATACTATTTTAAAATTTAAGAAGGGAGACCTCATTTGTATTATATTGAAAAACTAAATTCCCTACTGTCCCTATCCTTTCTTCTCCATAGTCTATCACTTTTACTTCTCATAAGTTTGCCAGTTTTTCATACTTTATCCCTATTGTGATATATATCTTTCCCTGACATTATACAAATTTATATAAATGTTTTGATTCTTTTCTGCGGTAGCTACTCTGCCGTGCTGCTTGAGAAAAGGGCATAAACAAGAGCAAAGCCAACTGACACTATAGCTTAGAAACAGTAAGGTATTACTCAGCAACCCACAGAGAAGGGAAATGAAACAATGAATACCCAGAGCCCCTGGAGTCACCACAACATTTAATTCAATTCTCTACGATTTGTCATTTGTCGAGGCCTGCCATGAACCAGGCAATGTGCTTGGTAGACAGTGAGCTATAAAGAAGGGGCAGGCCATGGGGACCAAAGGCCTCACACCACAAGGAGTTATTAATTGGTGGTCTATAAAGAACCATTAATTCATGACCAAGAGAGTTAAGTTACTTTGGTAAAGTTCACTTTCTTCTTATTCTTTTTGCTTTAATTCACCAAGATCCATCAAGAATCCCTTTGTTCCAGTCGGACACTTGGAAAGCGGGTTGTGTTACACTACACCCACCATCTTCCCATTCACCATCTTTTTTTTTTTTTTTAATGTTTATTTATTTTTGAGAGGGGAGTGCAGAAAGAGAGGAGGACGGAGGATCTGAAGTAGGCTCTGTGCTGAGAGCAGAAAGCCCAATGTGGAGTTTGAACTCACAAACTTTGAGATCATGACCTGAGTCAAAGTCGGATGCTAAACCGACTGAGCCACCCAGGTTTCCACAACTGCCCCCCGCCCCAATCACCATCTAAAGCCCACATTCCACCCCACACTCCACCTACATTCCATTACTACCTCATTTCATTTACTTCCTCTGCAATAGTGTGAGGTGATTTCCTTCTACAAAGGCTGAAGATCAGAATCAATTCCAACACAAGAGCCCACTCAGTGAAAAGCACAAACAGAGCAGATTTCTGAAACTCACCTGGACAAAGAAACTACAAGCAAGTAGGTTAGCCAAGTCCTGACCTGAGGTCATCCCAACACTACAAAACAAGTTGAAGAAAACTTTCTTTGAAAATCAAGTAAGAATGAAAAAAAAATGCTGGACGGAAGACAGAAATGTTGGAAGCTCTCCATATTTCACTCTCTCAGCTGAACTAACTCTCAGTAGTCTAGTATATAAAGAATGCTGATATCCAAACCCTAGGTCACTGTGAGAACAGCTGTGTGATTAAGGCACAGACTTTGTTCTAAAATTTTCTGATGGAGCATTGTCAGAACTAAACAAAAGGACCCTAATTTGCCATTTTTGTTATGCATGAGACTTCATCAGATTGGGATACAAGAAAAAAGGTGGTGAAACCTGACCAGGCTTACAACAGCTTTTTCAAAGGTCAGACTATCCCCAAAGGACAGTAAAGCCTTCAGGGGTATATGCCTTCACATTCTATCTGGTTAGCAGCTCAGTGAGTGTTCCCTATTTCTAAGTGCTTATCTGGGATTCTTTATGCCTCACAAATACCTAACACAGATAAAAATTCTCCTTGATCATAAACATTTTAACTTATAGCTCAATTTAGCAAAGCTCCAGGCCCTAGCAAATGACCCAAATAATAACCCTTTGTTGATCTGGATTCAGAATAATAAATGACGAATGGGAAAAAAAAAAGGCAATAAAAAGTCCAGCAGAGTAGTGCTTTCCCACTGATAGAATGGGTCCCACTATTGAGACACAGAAGAAAATCTCTTTGCAGGCAGGGTTTGCCAACAAGCACAAATACCCATACCCAGGGCTGCTACCGCACAATAAACATACCTCCTCTGTTCATTCAGCTGTCTGTCTAGGTAATGAAAAGTAATGTTTCAACTCAGGCTTTATGTTTGACTTGCAAATACACTACCACCAACAAAAATAAACCACTGCCCACTGCGATGTTACAATATTAACACACGCTTTCCAGTTTTAATAGAGCAAGTTTAAGGTATTACCAAGTGCACTGAGTCATCTACCTACTCAGCAAGGAAATCCTGAATGGCTGCAATTTCTATTTAGGACACTTTTCTCATTCTTTTTTTTTTTTTTAAATCTTTATTTATTTTTGAGAGAGAGACAGAGTGCGAGCAAGGGAGGAAGAGAGAGAGAGGGAGACACAGAATCCGAAGCAGGCTCAAGGCTCTGAGCTGTCAGCACAGAGCTCAACGTGGGGCTCGAACCCACGAACCATGAGCTCATGACCTGAGCTGAAGTCGGCCACTTAACCGACTGAGCCACCCAGGCACCCTGACACTTTTCTCATTCTTACCTGCCCAATCTCGTATAATTATCATCGAGTTATTAACTCTCCAACTGCTGCTCTTTCTTTTTTTTTTAATTTTTTTTTTTCAACGTTTATTTACTTTTGGGACAGAGAGAGACAGAGCATGAACAGGGGAGGGGCAGAGAGAGAGGGAGACACAGAATCGGAAACAGGCTCCAGGCTCTGAGCCATCAGCCCAGAGCCTGACGCGGGGCTCGAACCCACGGACCGCGAGATCGTGACCTGGCTGAAGTCGGACGCTTAACCGACTGCGCCAGCCAGGCGCCCCTGACTGCTGCTCTTTCTTGTGATGATCATCTCAGGTAACAAAGTTAGAGCCAGGTTAGTAAAATGTGAAAATGAGAACCCAGACTCCTCACAGGTCACCTGATGGTTTCTGACCCCTGAGAGTGGAAGGTCACGACCCCCTGCTCCATCCGACATCCACTGGCAGTCCCTAAGCCCTTGCAATGCAAAAACCAGACCCTGGGTCTTCTTCACCACGACTTCATCATGACCTCACCATGACTACCAGCGCAATGAAGATATGTAACTTTTTATTTTAGACTTCTTTACATGGGATAAAAAAAGATAAACACCTACATCAAACATAATGTTCATGTGGCATCCCAGCTGCCATCAATGATTTGCTAGAGACCTGGCACATTTCTTAAATGCCCCAGTCCCTTCTTACGGCCCTAAGGGAAAACACAACAAAACAAAACAAAAACCCCATTTTGCTTCAAAGGTAAGCAGGTAAGAGATATAGAAGACCTATCGAGGGGCACCCGAGTGACACAGTCAGTTAAGCATTCGACTCTTGATTTCGGCTCAGGTCATGATCTCGCGGGTTTGTGAGCTCGAGCCCCGCATGGGGCTCTGAGCCGACAGTGCGGGGCCTGCTTGGGATTCTCTCGCTCCCTCTCTCTCTACCACTCCCTCACTTGCTCTCTCAGGCGTGCTCGCTCTCTCTCAAAATAAATACACTTAAAAAAAAAAGAGAGAGCTATTGAAATAACCTAAGCTGATGTATTTTATTTACTTCAGAGGGAAAATGGCATTTGTGGATTTCTGAACCACGGTGCACGCCTGTGTTTAATACATGCACACGGCGCTAAGCGGAGGTGACAGAGCACCGGATGGGACCCATGGGGGACGTTTTGCTTAGCTTAGAAAGATAATCTCACCTGAGAGATTTCCTGAGTTTTTCATATTAAATGTTACCAAATGTAGTTGTATATTCATTCAATTATGGGAAATACCATTTAGGTACCGACTTAACTTTTCTCACTCATTTTAAACATATGTCATAGTCACAGTTCACATCAAAGACTCAATTTCAGGGGCGCCTGGGTGGCGCAGTCGGTTAAGCGTCCGACTTCAGCCAGGTCACGATCTCGCGGTCCGTGAGTTCGAGCCCCGCGTCAGGCTCTGGGCTGATGGCTCAGAGCCTGGAGCCTGTTTCCGATTCTGTGTCTCCCTCTCTCTCTGCCCCTCCCCCGTTCATGCTCTGTCTCTCTCTGTCCCAAAAATAAATAAACGTTGAAAAAAAAAAAAAGACTCAATTTCATAAAGAAAGGGGGGTAGGGGACAGTGTGGTGAGGGAAAAAGGCCACTTAATCTCTTCCCTTGACTCTTTACACGCATGCAGCTGGCCCACTAAAGCACAATGTAACAGAGTGAGGCTCCTGTCCTTTGTCAGCAGTCCTTTAAAGGAGCAATCAGGAAAGCACAGTTTGAATGCATTTCTATATTCAATCGCGTGGTCTCCCGTGCGAGTACGAACCAGGCCCGACCCTGCTTAGCTTCCAAGATGGGATGAGATCCGGCACACTCAGGGTGGTATGGGCCCGGACTGAATCTATTTCTGTAAATTACAAGGTCATCTTCAGGACGTGTGGAGAAGACAAGCAGTGTCAACTGAACTGAATTTACCTGCATTTCCCTCGGAACTCTGAGATCCCTCCATGTCTCTTAACAAATGATCTTCCACACGTTCTACTGTAGGTTATTCTCCGATGCACAACACTTGATCATCAATGCCAGGGGTTCTTTTTCTGCTTTTCCAAGGTCATTACCCCTCAACCCTCACTCTAATCCCATTTTTTTGGTGGACAACATGTGAGATCCCAAGAAGAGTCCTAGGTAGTTTGGCTGTAAACCTGTCTCTGACGCAAGCATTTTTGCTGCACAGCCAATTGGCCGTAAGGCAACTCTGTGTAAAAGATAAAAAAAATAACCAGTTGACAGTGTGGTCTGACAGTCTGTTGCTTTCATCGACTGGCTGACAGTGTGGTTTCATTTCTCCATTGATGCAGTACTCCCATTTTTATATTATATAAATCTTAACCCTCACTGTGGTCTCAACAGTGGCACAGAGTTTGGGACACACATTTCCCATGGAACTTTGGAACCTCTATCAACGGACATATGACAAGATGCCAAGAACAAACAGTGTAGGTTTTCATCACGGTACAACAAAAGGTCATTTACAAATATATATCCTAGTATTTGGAAACAGACGTTTCTTAATGAAGGAAGTCACATTAGCAAAAAAAGGAAAAGTGTGATGCTGAATGAGAAGATCAATCAACAAGCCAAAAAGAAATTATATACAAAAGACTTTGAAGATAAGGGCCTAAGTACAATTCACCAAAAAACACACAAAAAATCAGTCATTAGCGCAGCACTGCTGTGAGTCAGTACTATACATTTTGAGTGTATTCAAACATTTTGTATCTCGCAGTAAAGTCTCTCTAACCTTGTTACTCATTTTTTATGTTTCACTATGTCCTTTTTAATGAATGTCCCTCTTTTTTTGTATGTGATTCTTTTATGGCACAACTTCCTTATGGCCAATTATCTGGCAAAAATGTTTGCAGTGAAAATGCTTGCAGCAACGAAGCTTATAGCAAAAACACCAGATATGGCAAAAAAGAGCCCTCAAAATCATTATTACAAGATCTAAACAAGTGATGGAAAACAAATATGAATCTCACAGGCCATTTCATTTCTGGATATATTCATTTTACTTTTTTGCTAATCATGGGAGTTTATTTAATTCTATCTGGTTCCTTTGAAACCTGGGTTAGTCTGAGCTATTATAATAAAAAGTAAAAAACCAAAACAGTTGCAAGAGGTTTTATCTTCACACAGAGAATCATAAAACTCTTGCTTGAGATCATATGAAGGGAAAGTATTTTTCTTGACATTAGAAGCTAAAGCAAACTTGGTAGAGACTCAAATATAATGAAAATAGAAGAAATATGTAAAGATAGCTTCAGTATTATAAAAAAAAAAAGCAACTATCTTCCTAGGGCTTGGAAAGGCACACACACATCTACAGATTGCAAGATGAGCTGGGGATTAGCCACCTTCACTTTACGCTGACCTTCTCATTTTGATTAGAAAAAAGTTTTTCGCCACATACACTCTCACAAGACAGCAAGTCTAACAGCCCTCACAGAAGAAGCCAAGCAGCTTTGGGAGCTTTGGTTGGTTCCCAAGCTGAAGGCACACTAACCTGAACAGGACAGAGATCTCAAGTAGCTCTGCCATAACGTCTACATCATTTTGGGAAGTCACAAATCCTGAGTAAGCCAGGTTCCCTAGCAACCAAATGTTCATTTGAATGTTCCTTCCCACCCTATCCCCTTCATCAGCTGTGTTTGCTCATGAAAATACCAGTGGAAAGAAGAGGTTGTAGCAATGGGGGGATTTTGAAGGCAAACTTGAAAAGCCTAATAATAATTATTAGCGCTGGGTCTGATCAGACCATGCCAAGTACTGACTCAGATAAATCACTAGGGAATGAGCTTCGTTTGCTGACATTACAATTTGGGACATCTAAGGCAAAACCAAGGGGAAAAAAGGTTTTAAAATTTTGACAAGTTGAAGAAATAGATAAATATAATCTCAGTCTCAGCCTCAGAAGGGAAGATGGGCTGCAAAGGTTTTGCACAGGCATAGTCGAGACAGTTTCAGGGTGCAGCCTAATCCTAAGAATGGAAAACTAGGAGAGGCTTCAAATCAGAAAACAAACAGAATCCACCCCAGCAGGTGTCCCATTGCTCAGTCAAACCCTTTAAGGCCATCAAGTCTCTGAAAGGACACATCACAGGGGGAGAGAGCAACTGCTCAAAGCCACCAAAGAGGAGCAAACTTTAACACATGTCAAAAATTCACACAGACATTGTGAAGAGCTGCCACAATGGATTCAAGGTTTTCCTCTCTGAAATTTTAACGGTTTAAAAATACTAACTCTTTGGGGCGCCTGGGTGGCTCCGGTTAAGCATCCGACTTCGGCTCAGGTCACGATCTCACGGTTTGTGAGTTCGAGCCCCGCGTCAGGCTCTGTGCTGACAGCTCAGAGCCTGGAGCCTGCTTCAGATTCTGTGTCTCTCTGTCTCTCAGCCCCTCCCCTGCTCATGCTGTGTGTCTCTCTCTCAATAATAAATAAATGTTAAAAAAATTTTTTTTTAAATACTAACTTTTTGGGGGTCGGCCACCATTGAGCAAAAGGACAGATTAGCACCTGGAGTTCTTAAAAAGATACTCTGGAACAGAAGTTGGGAACATGGGATTTGTGGCCAGATGAACCTTCATGAAAACTCCATCATGTACTTCCTGTTGACTTTTTGACATCATGTAATCTTCTGTGTGGCTTAACCTCTCTGAGTGTCAGTTTATTCATCAGTAACATGAAGTCCATATGTAATTCTTCATGGGACTATCACCTAGATTAAATGAGTTCATGTAGACACTGCATCTGGCATACAGCATATGCTTAATTAATGTTTCCTATTCATGATGCTATCCCTTCAAAAATCATCTCTCTCTGAATACAGTTTAGAATTGGCCATGAGGATATTTTGCATAAGTGGTTAAAAAAAATTACTTAAATGTCAACGAACCCATGACTCTGTCAGTAGTTGTGCCTGGAGATATAACTAACAGTCACTCATGTATGTACTCCACACAAGAGCGTTAAGAACATATTTCTTGATGCCTGACCCAGACATGAAAAGCAAAGTTCTGTCTTAAAAAAAAAAAATAAAAAGTCACTGTCACTAAATAAGAAATGAACAAAGCCAAGTGCTTCATATCTAACAGCAGCTTTTCTCAGGAATCAGTTTAATTACTTGAGCTCTGCGTAATCTAGCCTATTCCTGGGTTTGGACTTTTGCTGTTGTTTTCCTTCTCTTTTGCGATGAAACAGCCACGTAACACATGCACAACTCAATGTATAAAAGCAAAATGAACGTCTCTATTACCTACCTGTAGAATATTACAAGGACCTTGGAAGTCCCAGGTGGAGCCATTCCTAATCACACCCTATCTTTCACCCCTAGGAAGGAATCACTGCTCCCTTGCTCTTTTATAATCTTCCCGTATATGAGTCAATCCTTAAACAATGTATCGCTTCAGTTTAGCATTTTTGGAATTGTACATGAATGGAATCACACTATATTATCTTCTATCTTGCTTTTCCACTCAACATCGTGCTTATGAGATTCTTCCCTGTTGATACACACAGTTGTCAGCTACCCTCACTGCTGTTTATGATAAATGTATCACAATTTCCTTTTTCCATATACCGTCAACAGGCCTATAGACATATTTCAGTATTTTACTGTTGTGAATAGCATTGCTGCAAGCTTTCCTGCAGACATGTAAGAGTTTCTCTGAGGCCATGTTTCCCCATGTTCTTCACAACCCTACTTATATAAAATATCATCTCAGAATGACAAACTAAAGTCATGAGACAAAACAGTTCCTGCTCCAGGCCTGCAATTTGTTCTGCTACCCTAAAGACTAACAGGATCAGGGGACCATTTTACAAGGTATCCCAAACTTCATTCCAAAATCATTACACCAGTTTATATGGCCACCAGCATCATATGCATATTCTCTCTGCTCCATATCCTTGCACAGTGATTCACGGTGACAGATACAATCTGGTAGGGATGAAATGGTAACTCATCGTGGTTTTGATGTTAAAACCTATTAAACCACCTCTATGAGTAAAACAGTAGGGTACTGGAACATGAAGGGACAGATCAATTGAACAGAGTAGAAAATGCAGAAAGACAGCCAATTAAATACTTACGAAAATTAAGTGTATGATAGGGGCACATCTCAAATCAGTGGGAAAAAGATGGGACTTCTAATAAGTGGTTTTTGATATCTAGAGAGCCATGTAGAAAAAGAGAAAATTAGATCCATTCCCCATACAACAAAATAAATCCCAAATAGGTTGTCACAGACTGAAATGTTAATGATAAAACCACACAAGTACTAAAAGAAAATATGGATGTCCAACAGGTTAGTCATTATCCACATGTGGCTACTAAGCACTTGAAATGTGGTTAACTGTGACTGAGGAACTAAACTGGCAGTTTAATCTATTTTAATTAACTTAAATTGAAATTTTAAAATACTTAACTCAGTTATTGGAAAATCTTCATGTACACTTGGAACAACCCGGTTATGTGAATTTGCTTTTCCAAAAGCATATTTTATGAAGTCTAAATCAAGTACTGATTATGAAACTTTCGTCACCAAACTGAAGTGTACAATAGGATAAAACACACATCAGTTCTTGAAAAATTAGCATGGAAAAAATGTAAAATATCGCATTAATAATTTATTTTTATGAATATGATTTATTGTCAAATTGGCTTACATACAACACCCAGTGCTCATCCCAACAAGTGCCCTCCTCAATGCCCATCACTCATTTTCCCTCTCCCCCACCCCCCAATCCACCTTCAGTTTGTTCTCTGTATTTAAGACTCTCTCGTCGTTTGCCTCCCTTCCTCTCATTAATAATTTAAAAATACTGGGGCTCCTGGGTGGCTCAGTCGGTTAGGCGTCCTACTTCAACTCAGGTCATGATCTCACAGCTTTGAGTTCAAGCCCCACGTCAGGCTCTGTGCTGACAGCTTGGAGCCTGGAGCCTGCTTCAGATTCTGGGTTTCCCTCTCTCTCTGCCTCTCCCCAGCTCATGCTGTCTCTCAAAAGTAAATAAATGTTAAAAAAATAAAAATAAAAATAATAATTTAAAAAGACTGATTAGTTATTGAGGTGATAATATTTTTGATATATTTGGTTAAATAAAATATATCATTAAATTCATTTCACCTGTTTCTTTTTACTTTCTTTAATGTGGCTACTAAAAATGTTCATATGTGGCTTCTAGAAAATTTTTTCTCTGCATCATCATTCAAATCCAAGAGGCAATAAAAGAAAGACTAATAAAACTGACTACATCAAAGAAAAAATTTACATTAAAAAAACATAATCTGCGGCACCGGGGTGGCTCAGGTCATGATCTCACAGTTCACGAATTCAAGCCTCACATTGGGTTCCCTACTGTCAGCATGGAACCCGCTTTGGATCCTCTGGCCCCCTCTCTCTCTGTGTCCCCCCACTCTGGTACACAGGCTGTCTCTCAAAAAAAAAAAAAAACATAAAAAAATAAAACACACAGTCTGGGATGCATGGCTGACTCAGTCAGAAGAGTAGGTTACTTTATTTCAGGGTCATGAGTTCAAGCCCCATGTTGAATACAGAGATTACGTGAATAAAAAACTTTTTAAAAAAGAAAAAGAAAAAGAAAACATAATCAGAGATAAAACACAAATGATAAGCAGGGGAAAAAATTGCCAGCACTGTCCATTCACCTATCCGTTTAGTTAAGGAAAAATCATGTTTTAGTCTAGGCTTTATGTTTGATTTGCAAATAAACCTCCACCAACAAAAACAATCATTCTTACTACAATGTAAGAGCAAAAGACCAGAACAACCATATATCCAAATGAATAAAGTTTGGTATATTTACACAATAGAGTCTCTGCAGTTGTAAAATACAATAAAAAACTTTACATATGGCTCCAGAGTGATCTCTAAAATACAGTATTAAATGCAAAAAGCAAGGTGCAGAACTATAATATGCTACTTTTTTTCTCAGAGGAGGGAAATGAAGATGTTTGCTTATATTAAATAGGAATAATAGGGCATGTCACATATGTCACACATACACACGTACACAAACACATACCTATACATACACATATGTTTCTTTCCATAACTCTATCCATTGAACAATGACCTGCCCAGAGGAAATGAGAACTCCTAACACCTGGACTGTGGTCTCTAAATACCATGTACCACTAAAAACAATCTGAAATAGAAAAAGTACTAGGTAAGTCTGACATATCTTGTTATATACTAGCAAGGAAAACTATCACCAAAAACCACTACAGTCATGTCAAAAAAAAAAAAAAAAATCAGAAGCCAATTTAAAAAGTCTTCCATGTGCCAAAGATAATTCAAGCTTTGAAAGAAATAACTGCAAGGGATAGAACACATAAACTGTATTAAAGTCCACGAGTTCAGAATACTTAACAAAAAAAAAAAATCTTTCTTCTTCTAGAAAATGAAGGCATGATTCTGAATATTACTTAAAATGAGGGAATAAAACCAAGCATTAATTTTCCCATATAAGCTATACTGTGAGGCAACCAAATAACTGATATGGCTCATTTCTTCTTGATAGGAAAACTCCAGCTAACAAGGGTAGACCGGATGGCAGAATATCATCATTTTTACAACCTTTACTGAAACAACGTATCTAGACGATGGCCATCAATGGTTCTTGACGGGGAAACTTGATAATGGAGATCAGGCTGACAACACCTAAATCTACTGCTTTCCTAAAAGAAGAAACAAGAAGGCACGTGTGCCTCCTGAAGCGCTATACCAGGAAGCACATCACACTTTCTGTGATGTCCCCTTGCCAAACTATCCGATCGGTTTACAGCAAATAAGAGAAACAGGAAAATAAAGTGAAGAGCACCAAGAAAGAAGATGCAATCAGCAAACTACAGAATGCAGGAACTCCTATAGGACAAATCCCTGTTTCTTCAACAAATAAACTGCCAGGAAAGAAGCTTCTCAGAAGAGGGGAAAAATAGAAAAAGGGAGTCTATAAATAAAGATACAGGTATCTTTGGGAGTGCCTGGGTAGCTCAGTGGTTAAGCATCTGCCTGTTGATTTTGGCTCAGGTCCTTGCAGTCATGAGATTGAGCCCGGCGACAGGCTCCACACTGAGAATAGAGCCTGCTTGGGATTTTCTCTCTCTCCACCCCCCCCCCCCCCGCCCACCCCTCTGCCCTGCTTGCGTGCACACTCTCTCAAAATTAAAAAAAAAAAATTAAAAAGAAAATAAATAAAGAAAAGAAAAAAAGTCCTTGAGCCTCAGTTCTTCCTTATCCACAAAGTAGAGGTAATGGTAGAAAGTTCCTCATAAGGCTGTCGCAAGCATTAAAGAAGTACATGAATGCATATAATGTACTTAGCACAGTACCCAGGCACAGAGTGAGCTACTCCATACATGTCAGCTTTTATTATTACTACTGTCAATTATTGCCATTGTTATTCAAGATCATGCAGCTAGAGTTAAGGGGTGGTAGAACTGGGATAGAATGTGCTGAATTCAAAGCCCTCCCTCTTTCCAGTGCCCTGATCCCTCACCCATCTCCACCCTGAGTCTCTCAGTAGAGACTGAAAACAAGTAAAAATCAGACCCCACGATAAGAGCCTCTTATTTATAAGACAAAGCTTTAATGACATTGCTACTCAAGGCTTGTAGGATCAATTAGCCATCCTTTGTTACAATGTTATAACTTAATGCATCTTTAACTGTTAATGTTCCTCATCAAGTGGAATGTAAACACTCAAGTATTTGAACCCCCTTAAATCAATGTGCACACTCATAAATTCACAATGATTAAACACTGCACTATTTCATCATCCTCCCAAAATACGGCCTCAAATTTTAGTACATCAGATGCCAGTATAAATTATATAAAGCAAACCCCACAATCCCAACATATAGAATGACCAAAGTGGTAAACATCAAACTTTGCATGTCGCACAAGCTAACATGACGTTACAAAGCTAAGTACCCATACCTTGACATCTCCCATAAGGTAAACATTTCCACTTTTATTTAACAACAGAATTCCAAATTCTGAGAAAACCTCTTGTTTTCTATTCTATTATTTCTATTTCTATTCTATTACTTCTGTTTCTATATTGTTTTGCTTCTTCACTGGACCATTCTGACCACATGCTGATTCTCTTGCTCTGTTCATTCTCTTTCACTCTCCTTTTTCCATCACAGCCCTAAAGATTAGTGTTTTCTTCTCCTTTCCCTGGGCAATCTCATGCTAAGCCACATAGCTTCAACTACCAAATTTACAAAGATTCTCTCATTCATTCATTCATTCAACAAATACATGCTAGGCACCAATTGTGTGGTAGTTGTCATGGGGATACAAGAGAATTAAAAACAGATATACTTTTACCTTTGTGGTAAATGGGCATCCACCCTCCATTGGGGGGTGGAGGTGGGTAATGAAGAATCACAAAGATTGTGGTAAGTATATGCAGGCAAGGTGTATGGTGCAGTTAGAAGACAGAATAGAGGAGGGGCCCCTCGGAGGCTTCGTCAATTAAGCATCTGACTCTTGATTTCAGCTCAGCTCATGATCTCACGGTTCGTGAGATTGAGCCTTGCATCAGGCTCTATGCTGACAGCAGGGAGCTGGGATTCTCTCTCTCCCTTTTTGCCTCTCCCTCTTTCATACGGGCTCTTCTCCCCTCCCCACCCCTCAAAATAAATAAATTACTTAAAAGAGAGAGAGAGAGAGACTAGAGGGATCTAACCTCATCATGGAGGCCAGGGAATAATTCCCTAAGAAATGATGACTGAGATCAAACCCTAATTCTGTCCCAAATCTCTCCTCTGAAATCTAGACCAGAATTTCAGTATATCTCCATCTAAAAGCATATAAGCACCTAAAACTCAACATACCCCAAACTGAGTTAATAATCTTTCCTCTCAATGCATGAACTCCTCAGCGCAGTAAAAGACAGAACGATCCATCCAGAAATGTTGTAATTATCCATTACCCCTTTCTTCACTCTCCACTGCCAATTTGTCACCAGGTCCCACCAATCTTGCTTCCTAAATGCCTTTCCTGTCTGTCCTTCTTTTCCATATTCAGGCATTAATTCAGTGCCCATCAGCTCTCACCCAGTTAGGACCAGAGTTCCTCTGCTCTGACTCCAGTCTGTTCCCCTCTAGTCTCTTACCCACACTTGAAAGAAACTATCTATCATGCCAGTGATGTCTCTCCCCTGTTTACAATCTTTCAATGCTTCTCACTGCTTACATTTTGGGCAATAAGTCCAAACTCTCTACCATGAGGCTGAGGAACCACACAGCCTCATCTCCCACTGTGTTCCATCACATGTGGAAAGCCCAGCCATGAGGACCCACATCCATACGTCTCCACATGATGCATGGTGTCTTCTGCCCGAAATACCCTACTTCCTCTTCCCTTTGCGCATAAACCCCTTTATCCCCATACGCCAGTCTGTGAACTAGTCTATGAATCCACAGTAATGTGAAAAAAATAGTTAGAAAGACAACGTTAGCCGCCCTCAATATTTTTAGAAAGGTAAACAATACCCTAGAGGACTCTTGTGTAGCTTGAGTGTCATCCCAACTATGAAGCCTTCTCTATGTTGGGGAATCACATGATTTACTATGTAGGAGTACCGTCTGGGAGTAAAAACTGGGAGACTTTTAAGGGCCAAAGGGGTATATTAAGACCTATGTTGAGGGCGCCTAGGTGGCTCAGTCATTAAGCATCTGATTTCGGTCCAGGTCATGATCTCACGGTGTGTGAGTTCGAATCCCACATCAGGTGAGCTTGAGTCCTGCTTCAGGTGAGCATAAGCCCCGCTTTGGGTAAGCCTCACTTTTCTCTCTCCCTCTCTTCCTCTCTCTGCCCCACGTGGGATTCTCTCTCTCTCTCTCTCTCTCTCTCTCTCTCTCTGCCCCTTGCTCAATTATGCCTTCTCTCTCTCTAAAAAAAAAAAAAAAAACAAAAAAACAAAAAAACAAAAAAAACCTAAGTTGAACACCAGGCACAGTCCAGGGCTGTCCCAGGGAACATGGTCAGCCTACCTCTAGAGAGAATCCGCTCCTTTGTTCCCTCACCTCACAAAGCAGTGTCCGTTTACCACATGTCATGTGTTTGCATGTCAATTCACACGCTGGTCTGAGGAGTCCACAAAGGCAAGGCCAGGCCTTTTTATCTGTATCTCCAGCATCTCTCCAGTGCCAGGCACGGGATGACACGAAGCGTCATCAACAAAAGCAAATGTTTGCTTAATAAATTATCTGAGTGAGTAAGAAAGATTACATGCCTTAATCTTGGCCAACACATGAATTTAAAAATTCCCATTATCTTTTCTCATCCCACACTATACTTCCTCATTTGGTTAAAGAGGGTTTTGAATGGGAGCAAGGTCTCCACAGAGAAAAATTCTGAGCTTCAAACCAATGACCAGCTGTCAACCAACCAAGAGCCACTCGCTTAGCACAATACATGCCCAGGGGGCACGAGAGATCTTATAACTGGGTGGGGTGACAAAAAACACATTAATGCAAATCAAAACTAATACAGAAACAAACAAACATCAAGTAAGTGCTATGAGCATTGACGGAAGGCAAAGGAGGAGGGTCTCTTATGGTCAGCAAAGGGTCAGAGACAGGATCTGATCTGAGACCTGAGATCTCAAGGCAGTGTTGCGGAGGGTGCTAGGGAGGCCACCAAGGATAAGCAGAAGATTTGTTTTGGGAGCTCTATCTATACTGCCATGAAGGCCTGGCACAGAAACCAGAACATCTGAATTTTCAGCAAATACTAAGTGACTCAAAGAGGTTCCTGGATTCTCATCCCCTTCATCAAAATAGTAATAGTATCTTTCTAAAACATATAATGAGATACATGTTGCTTATTCCTGTATAACCTTTTCACTGTAAGAACTGTTACAAAATTATTTTAGGGAAATTGCTTCTGGCAGAACGTTCAGACAGAACTGCTGAAGTCACCTCTTGGCATGTATTAACTATCTGTGTCTTTGAAAAGTTCTCTGCAAGCCACAGCCTGGCAGCATGCAGCATCTCCTTGCTCTACACCTGGCCTTTCAGTCTTCTCGTTTTAAAACTAGTAATGTCGGGGTGCCTGGGTGGCCCAGTCAGTTAAGCATCCGACTTCGGCTCAGGTCATGATCTCACGGTTCGTGGGCTCGAGCCCCGCATCAGGCTCTTGGCTGATAGCTCGGAGCTCAAAGCCCGGAGCCTACTTCGAATTCTGTGTCTCCCTCTCTCTCTGCCCCTCCCCCTGCTCACGCTCTGTCTCTCTCTCTCTCTCTCAAAAATAAATAAACATTAAAAAAATTTGGAAATCGTGTCAATAGAGGGGGTTCCACTGCACTGTAAGAAACCCATATACGGACCTCCTTCCTTATCAACCTGGGTTCAGGAGTAGCTGTCATACACTCTAGCATCTGTGACGACTGGAATGAAAAAGGTCCCCACACTCCAGGAAAGACTAAACTTCTCATGACCTCCTCCCTACCCAGCTCAGGTGGGAAAGACCATGTCAGTCACCGAGTGGGGTGGAGTATGTCCTAACACGGGGTTTATCAGTGAAGTAACACTAAAACTACTGCAGTATCCATCACAGTCCAGCAACACACAGGTCCATCACCGAAAGGGAATTCTTACCATTTTTCCTGCTCTGCTTTAAAGCACCTTCTTCCAAAGCCCTAGAGCACTCAGGATATTGCATAACTAGTGTTGGACCTACTTGTGAAGTACAGTTTTATAAAAAGACCAACCCAACTATGTATGCAATGAGTCAATAGGATATGTTTTCCTAGTAGTTGTCCCCATTAATACTTTTTCTCCCACTGACTCCCTACTGATGGGGCTGACGTAGGCTACAAACGTACGGGGAGAACCAACAGTATCAGGTCTTTGCTAAAGAATCCTTACTTGGCATAAATGTGTCCTGTAAGCTTCTAAAATTTTCACGGAGAGCAGTAAAACCATAACAGATGAGGAAAATGTTGGTTCAATTTACAGTAATATTTATTTAACCAAAGGAGAAAAAAACAAGTAATGAGGATGACATTAAACAAGGCATTCTACTTCTGTCATCAGTAAACAGATTTTGGTATGCAGCAACACCTTTCAACGGTGCCATGAAGAAAATCTCTGAAATGCTTTTCAAGATTTGTTATCCACATCTTGAAAAATAACAGTCATCACTGAGATGGTCCTTTATTATCCAACACAGGATATAATAGCTAAGTGAAGGGGCGCCTGGGTGGCTCAGTCGGTTGAGCGTCTGACTTCAGCTCAGGTCATGATCTCACAGCTCATGAGTTCAAGCCCCGCCTCGGGCTCTGTGCTGACAGCTCAGAGCCTGGAGCCTGCTTCAGATTCTGTGTGTGTGTGTCTCTCTCTCTGCCCCTAACCCACTTGCATTCTGTCTCTGTCTCTCTCAAAAATAAATAAAAACATTAAATAAATTTTAAAAAAATAGCTAAGTGAAGACGCAAAGTACCTCAGCTATTATTAAATGGCCTAAGAACCTCACAAAATCCAAAATATAGTGAAGTCAAAATTGAACACAAAGGCAAAAAGATCCCTAAACTCGGGGGTGCTCTGATCCCATGTGGACTTGAACTCATGAATGCTATAAATGCATTCACTAAGATGGCATGAGCCTGTGAAACAGGCACAGGCAGGAACCTGCTGGAAGATCTAAAGGCTTGATGGAGAGAAGTGGGTGGGATTAATAAGGAAGATGTAGGGCAAAGTAGGACAAGGTAGAGGGGCCCTGAGGGCAGAAGGAAGACAGCACCCTGGATGCCAGAAGTCTAAGCTTGAGCAGAGGTGGGAGGAGTCAAGGAGAAAGTGGGCCTGGGGATCGGGTTAAAACACTGGAAAAGTGATTGTTCAAATACAAAATACCCAAGTCTCGCAGGCAAAAGTAAGGTGGAAGGGTAAGAAGCAAGAGAGCATATGGATGAAAATCTGTGGGACGGGAAGCCATGTTAACACTCCTGAAAGGACAGGAAGGTGAAAGGGACATTTGGCAAAGGAGCAAGGTTAACAGGCAGCTGGGGGAGAACAGAGGCAGAGTCAAGGGTCGCTAGCGGTCTGGGGAGCTCACTGCAGGAGGCAGGTCTCCACTTTCCCCATTTTAAGTTATTTTAGAAGGAGCAGCAGTGACTATTGATTACTGCCTCCCTTGGAAAAATCTGGTAAACCAAGAGGTGGGGCTACCTGAGTCTCCCCAGACCCTCTCCCCCACTCCTAGATCCAGGCACGTTCTGGGAGAGATTCCAGCACAGGAAACCCTAAGTGCCATGGCTCCAGCACAAAGTCCGGTAAGACAAGGTACAAGATACGTGAAAGGACTCTGAAAACCGTAAGGCACCCTTTCCGTAGGAGGCGCTGTTACTCACTGAACCCCTTGGACAAAAGAGATAAAGACCGCAGTCACACTTCACACTATTGAGTGAAGAAATATTTGTCAAAGATGGATATTATATATAATCCAAATCAACATGCCCCTGACTAGAAAATCCAGTAATCTGGTATGTTTTCTGGCCTGTCAAATACTCTTCAACAGCTAAAAAAATCCTACCTGAGGCAGAATATGGAGCTCTTAATAGGCTATCATACTGATTTATTAAAATGGAAGTCCGCAGCTAATGTATTTCCAAGGAGTTTTTTGACACATTACGGACCTTAACTAATTAGGTTAATTCAATTCAATTCAATCAGTCACTGAGTAACTTCCAAGTACAAGGTAGTGAGTGGGCCAGCTACCACGGGGGTTGCCGTGGGGGTTGCAAAGACACCAAAGCTGCCTGCCTTCCAGTCGCTTGGGCAATTACTGTTCCGAATTTCCATTTCGGATTGGGGGAGCTACCTCTCCTTTCACAAGTGGAGAGAGAAGGTAGTCTTTACATTCCGGGACTGGCCTACAACCCAGGAAATCCATTTTCCAGGAACACATTCCATAAAAAAATAAAAAATAAAAAATAAATTAAAAAAAAAAAAAGGAAAGGAACTTCTTAATACCTGCTGACTGAGGACGTGGCTGGGTGCTCCTTTCTACGTTCCTCCTAGCCCAGCTTACATCCAACCACTCTTGTCATGATTGCATAACCAGAGCATGTCAAGTTGTTTCTTGTTGCAACTGTAACTTGTAAAATTAAACTTCA